>NC_088417.1:17273777-17586777 GCF_034236695.1 Oncorhynchus nerka | reverse complement strand
GAATCAGATCTTCACACAATGCCAAGCCATTCTTCCAGTGATACGAGGGGCTTCGGGTAGAAGTTGCTCATAGGATCTAAGATCAGCTTGACCTCCCAATATTCTAACCTTAACCACAAGGGGATGCAAAAACTGGCCATCGATCAGTTTCTAGGGGCAACTTCAACCTACTCTGAAATGAGGGGGCATTTCCTGTCACATGACCAGTTAGGTTCACAGTAGAGATCCCTGGCAGTTTCCTGTACTGGGGGATTCTGGGTAACTGCCAAATCCAGAGGGGGTGAAGTATGGTCAGATGCACCCTTTGTAGTACCCTGGGGGATGGGAGACCATAGTCCTAAAGGGTTTGTAGACAAACCCAAGGCAAGAGGGGAGGAGGACTTCCAAGTTCCAGGCATCCCTATCCAGAGGTCTCGGTGCCAGCCCGCTACAAGTGGAACATCACTGGGCTTCCTCTCCAGCCACCTCCCCTCTCTCCACCTCAACTTCCAGTCCTGGTTCTGGCATTGGTTCTTGTTCCGGCTGGGAGGTGTCAGGTAGCTGGGCGATCTGGAACACGATCCCGATGCGTAGGTAGAACTTCCGCAGCACGGACCGCAGTTCTGGGATAAGATCAATCTGCATGATCTCACACAGCAGAGGGTAGTACCTGGACGCATGGGCCTTGAACTGGGGACCAAGAGACAGAGATAAAACATCTACATACAGATTGATATCCATACAAAGACGGAGTTAGGTCTCCTTGAACATGTCACTGACAATGACCTGACCAGATCAATGGCCTGTCAATGTTGTTAATGGTTGAGATCCTTACCCTGTCATCACTGATCTTCAGGACCTTGGTGAGGAAGAGGAGGAGCAGGTTTGTCCAGGCTTCTCTGTGGCTCTCTGATGTTAGAGTCAGGAAGTAGGCTACTGCCTCACTGCACACACTAGAGGGAAATAGGAAGGGATCATAACAACATGACTCATTTGCCATATGAAAACTTTTCAGTGACACAGGATTAAGATGCGATTCACTAATTAATTAGCACCCAGACTTATTTCACTGCCAACGTGAAATTGTTTGATGAGTTGACTACACCAGCCACAGGGAGAGGAGCAGCCATGACCTCAGCATTTCCCTCTAGCCCTCACCCTGGACCTTTCCTCAGAACCGCCATCTGCCAGCCCTTCATCCCTCCACCTCCTCTCTTTCTCATCTTCCAGTTCCCCTACACTCCATGACCTAGTCACCTCCCAAATCTGTTTAGTTATTTTAGAACACTGCCATAATCAAACCTGCAGTACTGTTGCAGTCTCCTCTAGCATGCCCTGCTATGTTTGTGTGGTGTGTGTCAGTTTGCTACTGCAGTCTCCTCTAGCATGCCCTGCTATGTTTGTGTGGTGTGTGTCAGTTTGCTGCTGCAGTCTCCTCTAGCATGCCCTGCTATGTTTGTGTGGTGTGTGTCAGTTTGTTGCTGCAGTCTCCTCTAGCATGCCCTGCTATGTTTGTGTGGTGTGTCAGTTTGCTGCTGCAGTCTCCTCTAGCATGCCCTGCTATGTTTGTGTGGTGTGTGTCAGTTTGCTGCAGTCTCCTCTAGCATGCCCTGCTATGTTTGTGTGGTGTGTGTCAGTTTGCAGTCTCCTCCTCTAGCATGCCCTGCTATGTTTGTGTGGTGTGTATCAGTTTGCTGTTGCAGTCTCCTCTAGCATGCCCTGCTATGTTTGTGTGGTGTGTATCAGTTTGCTGTTGCAGTCTCCTCTAGCATGCCCTGCTATGTTTGTGTGGTGTGTATCAGTTTGCTGTTGCAGTCTCCTCTAGCATGCCCTGCTATGTTTGTGTGGTGTGTGTCAGTTTGCTGCTGCAGTCTCCTCTAGCATGCCCTGCTATGTTTGTGTGGTGTGTGTCAGTTTGCTGCTGCAGTCTCCTCTAGCATGCCCTGCTATGTTTGTGTGGTGTGTGTCAGTTTGCTGCCCTGCTATGTTTGCATGCCCTGCTGTTTGTGTGTGTGTCAGTTTGCTGTTGCTGCAGTCTCCTGCTGCAGTCTAGCATGCCCTGCTATGTTTGTGTGGTGTGTATCAGTTTGCTGTTGCAGTCTCCTCTAGCATGCCCTGCTATGTTTGTGTGGTGTGTATCAGTTTGCTGTTGCAGTCTCCTCTAGCATGCCCTGCTATGTTTGTGTGGTGTGTATCAGTTTGCTGTTGCAGTCTCCTCTAGCATGCCCTGCTATGTTTGTGTGGTGTGTGTCAGTTTGCTGCTGCAGTCTCCTCTAGCATGCCCTGCTATGTTTGTGTGGTGTGTCAGTTTGCTGCTGCAGTCTCCTCTAGCATGCCCTGCTATGTTTGTGTGGTGTGTATCAGTTTGCTGCTGCAGTCTCCTCTAGCATGCCCTGCTATGTTTGTGTGGTGTGTGTCAGTTTGCTGCCCTGCTATGTTTGTGTGGTGTGTCTCAGTTTGCCTCCTCTAGCATGCCCTGCTATGTTTGTGTGGTGTGTCAGTTTGCTGCTGCAGTCTCCTCTAGCATGCCCTGCTATGTTTGTGTGGTGTGTGTTTGTGTGGTGTGTGTCAGTTTGCTACTGCAGTCTCCTCTAGCATGCCCTGCTATGTTTGTGTGGTGTGTATCAGTTTGCTGCTGCAGTCTCCTCTAGCATGCCCTGCTATGTTTGTGTGGTGTGTGTCAGTTTGCTACTGCAGTCTCCTCTAGCATGCCCTGCTATGTTTGTGTGGTGTGTATCAGTTTGCTGTTGCAGTCTCCTCTAGCATGCCCTGCTATGTTTGTGTGGTGTGTGTCAGTTTGTTGCTGCAGTCTCCTCTAGCATGCCCTGCTATGTTTGTGTGGTGTGTCAGTTTGCTGTTGCAGTCTCCTCTAGCATGCCCTGCTATGTTTGTGTGGTGTGTCTCAGTTTGCTGTTGCAGTCTCCTCTAGCATGCCCTGCTATGTTTGTGTGGTGTGTCTTTGTTGTGCAGTCTCCTCTAGCAGCATGCCCTTGTTTGTGTGGTGTGTATCAGTCTGTTGCAGTCTCCTCTAGCATGCCCTGCTATGTTTGTGTGGTGTGTCAGTTTGCTGCTGCAGTCTCCTCTAGCATGCCCTGCTGTTTGTGTGGTGTGTCAGTGTTTGTGTGGTGTGTGTCAGTTTGCTGCTGCAGTCTCCTCTAGCATGCCCTGCTATGTTTGTGTGGTGTGTATCAGTTTGCTGTTGCAGTCTCCTCTAGCATGCCCTGCTATGTTTGTGTGGTGTGTATCAGTTTGCTGTTGCAGTCTCCTCTAGCATGCCCTGCTATGTTTGTGTGGTGTGTATCAGTTTGCTACTGCAGTCTCCTCTAGCATGCCCTGCTATGTTTGTGTGGTGTGTGTCAGTTTGCTGTTGCAGTCTCCTCTAGCATGCCCTGCTATGTTTGTGTGGTGTGTCAGTTTGCTGCTGCAGTCTCCTCTAGCATGCCCTGCTGTTGTTTGTGTGGTGTGTGCCCTGCTAGTTTGCTTTGCTGCAGTCTCCTCTAGCATGCCCTGCTATGTTTGTGTGGTGTGTATCAGTTTGCTGCTGCAGTCTCCTCTAGCATGCCCTGCTATGTTTGTGTGGTGTGTGTCAGTTTGCTACTGCAGTCTCCTCTAGCATGCCCTGCTATGTTTGTGTGGTGTGTCAGTTTGCTGTTGCAGTCTCCTCTAGCATGCCCTGCTATGTTTGTGTGGTGTGTGTCAGTTTGCTGCTGCAGTCTCCTCTAGCATGCCCTGCTATGTTTGTGTGGTGTGTCAGTTTGCTGTTGCAGTCTCCTCTAGCATGCCCTGCTATGTTTGTGTGGTGTGTGTCAGTTTGCTGTTGCAGTCTCCTCTAGCATGCCCTGCTATGTTTGTGTGGTGTGTATCAGTTTGCTGCTGCAGTCTCCTCTAGCATGCCCTGCTATGTTTGTGTGGTGTGTATCAGTTTGCTGCTGCAGTCTCCTCTCATGCCCTGCTTGTTTGTGTGGTGTGTAGTCAGTCTCCTCTAGCATGCCCTGCTATGTTTGTGTGGTGTGTGTCAGTTTGCTACTGCAGTCTCCTCTAGCATGCCCTGCTATGTTTGTGTGGTGTGTATCAGTTTGCTGTTGCAGTCTCCTCTAGCATGCCCTGCTATGTTTGTGTGGTGTGTCTCAGTTTGTTGCTGCAGTCTCCTCTAGCATGCCCTGCTATGTTTGTGTGGTGTGTGTCAGTTTGCTGCTGCAGTCTCCTCTAGCATGCCCTGCTATGTTTGTGTGGTGTGTGTCAGTTTGTTGCTGCAGTCTCCTCTAGCATGCCCTGCTATGTTTGTGTGGTGTGTATCTGCTGCTGCAGTCTTGCATGCCCTGCTATGTTTGTGTGGTGTGTGTCAGTTTGCTGTTGCAGTCTCCTCTAGCATGCCCTGCTATGTTTGTGTGGTGTGTGTCAGTTTGCTGCTGCAGTCTCCTCTAGCATGCCCTGCTATGTTTGTGTGGTGTGTCAGTTTGCTGCTGCAGTCTCCTCTAGCATGCCCTGCTATGTTTGTGTGTCTCAGTTTGTGTGCAGTCTCCTCTAGTGCCCTGCTATGTTTGTGTGTCAGTGTGTGCAGTTTGCAGTCTCCTCTAGCATGCCCTGCTATGTTTGTGTGGTGTGTATCAGTTTGCTGCTGCAGTCTCCTCTAGCATGCCCTGCTATGTTTGTGTGGTGTGTATCAGTTTGCTGCTGCAGTCTCCTCTAGCATGCCCTGCTATGTTTGTGTGGTGTTTGTGCAGTCAGCATGCCCTTATGTGCTGTTGCAGTCTCCTCTAGCATGCCCTGCTATGTTTGTGTGGTGTGTGTCAGTTTGCTGTTGCAGTCTCCTCTAGCATGCCCTGCTATGTTTGTGTGGTGTGTGTCAGTTTGCTGTTGCAGTCTCCTCTAGCATGCCCTGCTATGTTTGTGTGGTGTGTATCAGTTTGCTACTGCAGTCTCCAGTTTGCTGTTGCAGTCTCTAGCATGCCCTGCTATGTTTGTGTGGTGTGTTTGCTGCCCCTGCTACTGCAGTCTCCTCCCTATCAGTTTGCTGTTGCAGTCTCCTCTAGCATGCCCTGCTATGTTTGTGTGGTGTGTGTCAGTTTGCTACTGCAGTCTCCTCTAGCATGCCCTGCTATGTTTGTGTGGTGTGTGTCAGTTTGTTGCGCATCTTTGTGACAGTGCAATTCAGTGAGTGTTCCCTTTGTCTCTCCCCCTTCTTTCTCTGTCTCTCTCTCCCTCACACACGAATGCACATAGAGACCGACAACCTAAAAGTTTCCTGCTAATCTAGACACTGCCTTTAATACAAAGTGAATCGGAAAGAGACAAGATGATAGCTACTTGGTTATCCTCTAAAAGAGACAAGGCGATGACAACTGTGTTGACTCGGTAATAACAACGGCATCCTGTCTGTTTGTGGATCCATATACAATACCCACTATCCATTCCAGACATTTCAGATAGCTGTCACATTTAGACAGGCTGTCTAAATGAGTGGAGAGAGTGGGAGTCATCGACTGTTGGCGAGACATCAACACAATCTGACTCAGTCATTCTCTCTCAGGACCAATTTATTGATTCCACTCTCGGTTTGGTGGATAATTCCGTTTTGCGTCGGCGACTGTGACTTCTCTATTCCCTAGTAAACAGAGGCGTGACTCTGTCTCAGTCCCTCGGACAGCTGTGGTCAGGGTCAGGACAGAGCACCGGTGTCGTATCGAGATGCGTACCCACCCCCCCATTCAACTCTGCTCCCCTCTAATGACATGGACTGATCAATGCCTGCCCTCTCCCAGCAGCCTGTCCTCTCCCAGCAGCCTGCCCTCTCCCATCAGCCTGTCCTCTCCCAGCAGCCTGTCCTCTCCCAGCAGCCTGTTCTCTCCCAGCAGCCTGTCTTCTCCCAGCAGCCTGCGCTCCCCCAGCAGCCTGTCCTCTCTCAGCAGCCTGTCTTCTCCCAGCAGCCTGTCCTCTCCCAGCAGCCTGTCCTCTCCCAGCAGCCTGCACTCTCCCAGCAGCCTGTCCTCTCTCAGCAGCCCGTCCTCTCTCAGCAGCCCGTCCCCCCCAGCAGCCCGTCCTCTCCCAGCAGCCCGTCCTCTCCCAGCAGCCTGTCCTCTCTCAGCAGCCCGTCCTCTCTCAGCAGCCCGTCCCCCCCAGCAGCCCGTCCTCTCCCAGCAGCCTGCGCTCTCCCAGCAGCCCGTCCTCTCCCAGCAGCCCGTCCTCTCCCAGCAGCCCGTCCTCTCCCAGCAGCCCGCCCTCTCCCAGCAGCCCGCCCTCTCCCAGCAGCCCGTCCTCTCCCAGCAGCCAGTCCTCTCCCATCAGCCCGTCCCCCCACCCCGCCTCCCAGCAGCCCGCCCTCTCCCAGCAGCCCGCCTCTCCCAGCAGCCCGCCCTCCCCAGCAGCCCGCAGCCTGCCTCTCCCAGCATCCCGTCCTCTCCCAGCAGCCTTCCCTCTCCCAGCAGCCTGCCCTCACCCAGCAGCCTGCCCTCTCCCAGCAGCCTGTCCTCTCCCAGCATCCTGTCCTCTCCCAGCAGCCTGCCCTCTCCCAGCAGCCTGTCCTCGCCCAGCAGCCTGTCCTCTCCCAGCAGCCTGTCTTCTCCCAGCATCCTGTCCTCTCCCAGCAGCCTGCCCTCTCCCAGCAGCCTGCCCTCACCCAGCAGCCTGCCCTCTCCCAGCAGCCTGCCCTCTCCCAGCAGCCTGTCCTCTCCCAGCAGCCTGTCCTCGCCCAGCAGCCTGTCCTCTCCCAGCAGCCTGTCCTCTCCAAGCAGCCCTTCATAAATAACAGGCGTCTGACATGCCCTTGCTCCCCCTCATGAAAAATTATGAAAGTTGTTTATTCTGGTAGATAGCTGCCTGCTGCCTGGTTCTTAAATACCCCAGACAGTCCATTTATAGGATTTCAATAAAAGTAATGTTTGCAGAGAGTTCCACCCACAACAAAGCAGCAAATTAGTTGTAAAATATTTTTGTAAATCTAGAGCACATTCTGGGCATCCTCCAGACATATGTGAAAATACAGTAATTTCCTCCGTATGACTCCAATCACACACTGCTCCATGAGGGAGGTTTGTGTGTGCAGTGAGAGGATGATCAGGGATTGTCGTGACATGGTGAAAGGCTCGTTAGTGAGAGGGAGAGGAGCAGAACAACAGCAGGAAGCAGTAGAAAAGAACTGCAGAGGGCATTTGTTTAGTTTGACAGGCGCCATTCAGTGATATGGTGGTGGGGCGTGGCGGTCCTTCCTTACTTGAGCAGCTGTCTCTGGACCTCTTCCCAGGCAGTCTGACGGCTGTCGTCAGTGTACATCCGGAACAGGATCCTCAGGCCACACGCCAGACTGCTGGTCTCCTGCTTCAGCAGATTGGGCTTTGACTTCCCTTTAAAACCTGGAACAGACAGAGAGAGAGAGTGGTTACTGCCCGTTACAGTCACAGAGAGGCCCATCACAATTAGGGAGTACAAACGAGGGACATTGTGCCAATTGTTCAAAGAATTCCATTTGAGATTCATAACATCACTCTTCTACTTCATGTCATTCTAGCAGATTCCTCGAGTGGTGCACTGCAGAGCCATAGATGGATGCTGGTATAACCGCCTCTGTTCTGGTGCAGTGACCCACCTGCCTTCCAGAGAGTGGTCCTCTGCTCGTTGTTGGCGTTGAAGGCTTTGGCGAAGTGGTGGGACTCCAGCAGACAGTCCAGCAGCTTGAACAGCTGTTCTGAGGTCAGATAGTGGTACATTCCCTGGTCCTGGGTCTTCACAAGTACGTCTGCTGCGTCCAGAGAATCTCTCTGGAGAGGACCAACACATACATACACAACCATTAGACAACCAACACATACATACACAACCATTAGACAACCAACACATACATACACAATCATTAGACAACCAACACATACATACACAATCATTAGACAACCAACTCATACATACACAATCATTAGACAACCAACTCATACATACACAACCATTAGACAACCAACACATACATACACAACCATTAGACAACCAACACATACATACACAACCATTAGACAACCAACTCATACATACACAACCATTAGACAACCAACACATACATACACAACCATTAGACAACCAACACATACATACACAACCATTAGACAACCAACACATACATACACAATCATTAGACAACTTGCACAATTGGTGGCTGACTAAATTCTTTTTGCCCCACTGTATAGTACATCAGCGTTTCCCAAACTTTGCAGTAGAAACGCTGCAGTAGATACATTTAACATTTTCAATGATCAGTCCATCCAACCAAACTATTGAAAATTAATCTGGCAAAAACAAACATTTTAGCAAGAAATGTGTCCTTCCCGAAAGTTCTGAAGCAGTGATACCTCTCATCCTCCACAGAGGGAGTGAGCCGTTACCTGTGCAGCAGCCAGGTTCTCCGCATCCTCCTTCCTGCTGGTCGCAGGGAAGAAGACCATGTTGTCTATGGTCTGGATCAGCTCCAACTGCACCACACACTTAATGAGCAAGGCTGAGAATAACCGCTGCTCCTGGATCTCTGTGGAACACACACACACACACACACACACACAAATAATGAGCATAAGGTTGAAAAACACTCCAGTTGCACAAGGCGTAAAAATGGTAAAAGTGAGAGAGACACTAACTTATTGGGGTCCTGTTTCTGGGGCCGTCCTCATAAATGCCTGTGCTGTACTGACTCTGCCGCCGGGTCTCCATGGCAACCCTCTCTGCGCTGTTGATTGAATGCTGGTCCTCGGAATGGGACTGGATGTCCACAGACTTCTGGGAAATTGAGTCCTGAGGGCACATGGGCAGAAGTTATTTTGTCTGCATGGTACTGGGTTACGTTGCTGTACGGTCTAATCTGGCATAAGAGATACACCAGTCAGGGTTTGAAACATACCAGCTGTCTGTCTGATATGTCCTGTGGTGTCATGGGATCTCCTTCTGCTCCTGCTGGTCTCCATGTCAACAGCCTGACAAGAGGGCAGAGAGGTACGATATGTGACAGGACAGTGCTACTCTACTTTTACACAGCATGACAGTGTTATACCATACACAGACAGTCAGATATCACTCTGTTAACTAAACAATGGTAGAAGTGACCACGGCCATTAAATACCACCTCTCCCGTCCCTTCTTATTGGATGTGTCTTCATATGAAGTTTATACTGGTGCGGCAGGTAGCCTAGTGGTTAGAGCGTTGGACTAGTAACCGAAAGGTTGCAAGATTGAATCCCTGAGCTGACAAGGAAAAATACATCTGTCGTTCTGCCCCTGAACAGGCAGTTAACCCACTGTTCCTAGGCCGTCATTGAAAATAAGAATTTGTTCTTAGCTGACTTGCCTAGTTAAATAAAGGATTTTAAATTTTTTATAAAAAAAATAAATATGACTCGGTGCTCTCCATGTTTACTATCACTATGGTCATCAATAACACAATCATCACAGACAATATTCCCAGATGAATCTCAGCGACATGAATAAAGCCTGCATCAGTATCTTACGCGTGTGGGATGGTGGTCTTGAAGATGTCCAGCATGCAGTTACAGGTCTTGTCCCAGGTCTCCGGAGTAAACTTCTCTCCATTCAGGATGACCACGTTCTCCAGACAGTTGGTGCCTGACCGGGCCAACTGCTCATTATCTAGGCCGAGAGGGAGAGGAGGAGTCAAGAAAAGAGAGAGAATAAGTGAGGGACTGCTGGTTTAGCAGTCCATACGCATCTGGATCACATATACCGCTGCAACATGGGTTCAAATCCATCCTACTGCTACACTACACTCTCTATCTATACTCTCTACCTCCATCTTATCCAGTCAACCAAAAAATGACCCACACCTTAAAGAAAAAAGGAGAGAAAATATGCACAAGAAAGAGGGATGGAGGTGTACTCAGTATAAACCCAGGACTGAATGGAGGTGTACTCAGTATAAACCCAGGACTGAAGGTATCTGTCTGTCCTCACCTTGCTGAACACACCAGTACAGCTGTGCCAGAATGTCATCCAGCAGGACATCACTGAGAGACTCAAAGTACTGCGTGAACACGTCAGAGATGGCGTAAAGTGCGTGGTTACAGGTCGTCGTCATCCACTCTGCTTTCTGGCAGACCAAAACACCACAGAAGGGTTACAACGGTTACACCAGTGCCTCTGGGCATAATCTAGTCATTGTTGCAATTGGTACTGGATACTAGTTGTACCCAGGGATTGGTGTTGTAAATTGTGGAACCAATGGTGTACATATGGAAATAGGCATTGGTTCCACAGGAGATAAAGCTGGGTCTTTGATGAATGGGTATTTGGGATGTAGAGACTTGCCTCAGTTTGCTGCTCAGGCAGCTTCATGTTGTCAAAGATCCTGAAGACGATCCTGAACAGATCCTGCCACCAGTGTTTCTCAAAGGTGTGTCCATAGGTCTTCATCACCTCAAACATCACCGTCAGACCCCTGACACACATACACACATTTACTCAACAGTACACCCTTACCATCAGTTCAGACTTAATATTCCCATCTAGGATGGCACAGGACTGAAACTCTTCTCACCTGGTCCTGACGTCCAGTTTACACCTGTTGATGATGCAGGACAGCTCAAAGAGGATGGGGAACCACCCTCTCACCCACACCCGGTCCTCTGGGACTACATTCATATCATCACTGGTGTAGTCTTTGAACGCCTGCCAGAGAGAAAACAGGATTGCTTACCACCATGCCCGGAGATGACACACACACACGGACATGCCGACAAACACTAACGCTTTAACGGTCTAAGCTGTACGGTTCACTGGAGGCTTTCCCTGAATTTGCCCCACTGCCCATGCACACACACACACACACACACACACACACACACACCTAATCCTCTCCTCTTGTCCACCCCCACACACCACCCCACATAAACAAACAGAAAGCAGGCAGTGGGGCTGGAGGGTAGAGACAAGAGACCTTGGGGAAAAGTACTGGCAGTAAGCACCATATTTTCTAACATGGTACATGTTCATATGCAAAGCTGTCATTAAAGCAAAGGGTGGCTACTTTGAAGAATCTCAAATATAAAATATATTTTGAGTTGTTAAAAACTTTTTGGGTTACTACATGAATCCATATGTGTTATTTCATAGTTTTGATGTCCCCACTATTATTCTACAATGTAGAAAATAGTAAAAATAAATAAAAACCCTGGAATGAGTAGGTGTGTCCAAACTTTTGACTGGTAGTGTATATATACAGTCACAGTGGTCAGGTACTATGCCACTGTGTACTCTCTGTTTAGGGCCAAATAGCATTCTCGTTTGCTCTGTTTTTTTGTTAATTCTTTCCAATGTGTCAAGTAATTATCTTTTTGTTTTCTCATGATTTGTTTGGGTCTAATTGCGTTGCTGTCCTGGGGCTCTGTGGGGTGTGTTTGTGTTTGTGAACAGAGCCCCAGGACCAGCTTGCTTAGGGGACTCTTCTCTAGGTTCATCTCTCTGTAGGTGATGGCTTTGTTATGGAAGGTTTGGGAATCGCTTCCTTTTAGGTGGAATACAGGTAAAACATTTTTTTATATTTTTTTATATACACGGATATATCTCTAATTTGGGAGATGCTGTTATCCAGAGTGACTTACAATGTTTAGCTGGTAAGTCACAAGAGAAATATGAATGTTTGGGGACCAGTCATGGTCTAACATGAACAACTATGGGCAGTACCATTTGATGTTCAGCAATGACTGATTTGGGTTCAGGTCTTAACTATGAAACCTGGTAATAAACCCAGTCCAGTGTTTGTTTGTAACTGACCTGGGGCCTGTCAGAGACGTATTTGGCGCAGTGTCGGATGAGGCGGATGGCCTCCATGCTGGTGTCGGGGAAGGAGGCGTTGCAGGCGAACTCAGACAGACACTTGACTGCATCCTGGAAGGAGTCTATGGTGGCTGGGAAGTGCTTCTCAAATACATTCGCTGAGATAAGAACAGATGAAGATCAGAGGAAATGGATCAAATTGGATTCTGATGACTAAAGTTAACTGCTCTGTCAATCAGAATTACATTCCATGGCCCTGTCATCAAAAATACTAAAATAAACAACTTGAGGATTAAATATTAATCTAACAGTGAAACCATCATATTGAAAATAACATATTATAAGATAGAGACAGAACAGATCAGATATGAAAGTTCTTAGTCCGAGGTGTGTGTGTGTTAGTAACTCACTGGAGATGTGCCCCGTGGTCTGGAATGCCAGCTCTACGATGCTCTCATCCTGGTCCGAGGCAGCCAGGTGGAACACTGAGAAGATGTTCTTCCAGCCCGACCGGATGTTCCCCGCCTGTGAGTTGACCATCTGGGCTATGCAGCGCACCACCATGTCCCTGATTGTTGGAGATCTGGAGGAGCAGGAGGACATATGGGTTATACAGTATGTGAAAGAACGTTGGACTATGAGGAGGATCATCAATAATGCAGTAGCAGTCAAAGTACAAGTACCCCTGCTACAGCCCTTTATTCAGCCCTTCTCATTTTCCCCCTTTTGGATGTTATGACATACTGGTTTCCGATAGTGACTGTTGTCATAGCAAAGAGCTGGTCTATTTTTCAGAGTGCTTTGAAGAATGAGAGAGGACCAGCCTCTGCACAAAAGTACTCTCACACACTGAGTCTAATGAACACACAGCACCACAGGGCGTCCGTGGCTTTACGTGGCTCCCTGCCACTTCCTCTGAGCTGTAACACTCTTCTCACAGTAAACCAGTGGTTGGATTTGGGACTGGTAGTGCTCCTTCACATCAATGAAAACAGCCTTTAACTCCAATTTGAATCAACTGCATCTGTGTCACAACTTCAACTCTGTTGTCTTTGATTTAGTTGCCAGAGTGCAATTCTAGTGTTCAAAACCAAGAAGAGATATTATATAAAATCACAATCTCCATCTCGGGTTAGATCTGACTAGGGATGTTGCAGTGACCGTATAACCGCCGCACCGTCGGTCACGAGCCATGAAGGCAGTCAAATTCCATGTGACCGTTTAGTCACGGTAATTAGGCTTCTCCAAGCTCTGATTCTGCTGCTGGTCATTAGTAGCCTACAAAGCCTTCTAACTGCCTGGTACTCGGCACTCTATTGTCCCTCTAATCACTCTGACATCAATTCAAATGTCTTCGAAACAGGTGCATGATAATGGTCCATTCTAAATCAAATCAGATATCACACATATATATTATTTAGTATATGTAATGACAAGATAAAATCAAGAATAGTCTGCTGGGTGACAATATGAGCCTATCACCTGTGAATTATATATTATCACTTGTGAATGATGCCCATCATAAGAAACTCCCCTTTTTTTGGCGACTTTTTAGAATCATAGTCACACACCTCAATGCACCTTTAAATTGAAAGCATTACATGCATAATCACATTTGCAGTCACTTTTGATAATGGTGTTTTCAGCTAATTGTACATTCACGCTTAAAGGCTACTGCATGTGCGCATTGCTGCCCTTATAATGTGAAGAAATAGCCTAATAGTTTATCAGCATTTTAAGCTAAATGTTCTGATCTGTTGCGTCGGCCACATTGCGTCAAAGTTTTTTTGATGCTAGTGGTTGTATTAATTAATTTGGGATATATTGCATCCCACAACTGCCCAGACTATGTTGGGAATATTTATTTCTCGCACAGAATAGGTCAACTTTTGTACTATGGGGGATAGTAGATGGACATAGGCTAGGGCTTTTGCTGTTCGTTAGGCCTACTCGTCTTGTTGGCTGACGAAAAGTAAATGTGGATGGACAGTTCTTCCAATATCTTCAATACGCACTTCGGAATTGGATAAGGACGTGTGCAGTTGCGTCCCCGATGTGTCTGTCTTCACTTGTAGCCTGTGAGAAAGACCCGATCAAGTGATAGGAGAAGGACACCACTGGCCGCAAGAAGCATGGATTTTTTTAGGGTGCATTAGGGCCACAAAGGGGATGCTGCCGTGAAATTCAAGGCTTTATCAAGTGCTTGTCAAATTGTGAATGAGAAACTAATGAAATGTGTACAAAAAAACAAAGCAGAGCTCATGCCTTTTTTCAAATCATCATTAGAGTCTCATCATGCAGCCTAACAATATATTACACATCAAAACATATAGCCCAACATTTGTAGAACAACTAAAGTTATATTAATAACTCTAAATTAAGCATATAGGAGTACCTATTTCTTTGTTAACCGTACAACACAGAATAGCCACACGTGCACACTCCCTCAAATCATTTGGAGAAAATATTTATATTTTATTCAGCTTCGTTCAATTGTATTCTTCATACTATAAAATAATGCCATGGAATTCTAAGCAAATCTTGTATGCTAAATGAACTAGTGTAGCCCACAACCATTTGGCAGTCACGTGTGTTCCTTCTCCGGCCTCTAGGTCACCAGACGGCTCGTTAGGGCGCACACCTGTCACCAGCGTAAGGCGCATAATGACACTCACCTGGACTCCATCACCTCCTTAATTACCTGCCCTTTATATGTCACTTCCTTTGGTTTCTTCCCCAGTCGTCATCGTTTCTGTTCCTGTTTCATGTCGGTGCGCTGTTTGTGTTTCTTGTTTTGCTCATTTATCTGTTAAATGTATTCACTCCCTGAACTTCCTTCCTGACTCTCAGCGGACATCGTTACAGAATGATGATTCACCAAAGGGAAGCATCTGGGTTTTTTGGTGTTTTCTTTGGAGGTGATGTCGGGTCCGGGTGTCAAAACCGGAGCTACCTGGGAGGCCTCAGCCGGTTCGATAGGCTCCCATGCCGAAGCTGGTGGAACAGGTTCCCTCAGCCGAGGCAACCGGGGAGGTCTCAGCCGGCTTATCAGGTTCACTCCTCAGCCGGTTCTTCAGGTTTCTGCGCCTCACTGGAGATGGCCGGTTTGCTCCGGATCCCGGGGATCGTCCCTGTGATTGGCATCCTGCGGCTGGAGCCCAATGCGCCTGGGAGGGGGTACTGTCACCTGGACTCCATCACTTCCTTGATTACCTGCCCTTTATGTGTCACTTACTTTGGTTTCTTCCCCAGTCATCATTGTTCCTGTTCCATGTCGGTGTGCTGTTTGTGTTTCTTGTTTTGTTCATTTATCTGTTAAATGTATTCACTCCCTGAACTTGCTTCCTGACTCTCAGCGGACATCGTTACGTTAATAATGGATTTATTGTGGTGTAGGCTATATAACATGGATTTATTGTGGTGTAGGCTATATAACATGGATTTATTGTGGTGTAGGCTATATAACATGGATTTATTGTGGTGTAGGCTATATAACATGGATTTATTGTGGTGTAGGCTATATAACATGGATTTATTAGACTTTGTCAAATTTAGATGTTCCAAAGGTCTGCATCAGTGGCTTGTAGGCTGTGTGTGGAAGCCAGGAGATGCTAAATGTGTTTGTTAATTAACGGACAATTACTGTGAGACCGACAGTTATTTGCTTGACAATCACCGACTGGCAAAGTTTCGTGACAGCCACAGCCCTAGTTCTGACTGTCTGTTTGCTCCTCCTCAGAGAGCTGGGTGGGTGTTTGACACAGAGCAGTGACTCAGCCCTTACAGAAAGACCACATTTCACATGTGTTTTTGGAACACTTCACATGTGATCACACAAAATGAGTGTGCGTTTTTCCGTAAGGGAGTACAGGGAGACTGGCTGACTGCAGCGCAAAGCGAGATAGGTGCTGAAATGTGAACCACAGAGGTAAAATACAATACCGACCTTGTGACGCCAGACTACCACAGCCAAGCGCCTAGGCAACCAGCTTGTGTGTATATGTACCACCATACACGCACCTAAGCAAGCACAACCACAATCATATTCATGCAATTATGCTAAACACGTGCACACAAACACACTCAAATCAAATGTTATTGGTTACATACACGTGTTTAGCAGATGTTATTGCGGGTGTAGTGAAATGCTTGAACCTGATTGAATCACAGGAGTCAATCAGGAATAACGTTTAAGGCAACATCCCCTTTACCTGTTCTTTTTCATGATGTGCTCGAAAGGCCTCAGAAAGTCCTTCTGGAATCTGAAGTTTGCCAGCTCTCCCTTCTCTAGAAACTTCATGGACAGCTGCCGGAGAGAATCCACAGCAAAGATAGCCACGTCCTCGTTGGGGTTACATCCAACCTGAACATATAGACAGAAAGAAGTTTAACATCTCTACCCCACTCACTTACTGCAGTAATTTTGCAGTGTAACTACAGTTAGAGTGCAGTATAACTGCAGTACACTGCAACTACTGCGTCCAAAATACCACAGTTGACTGCAGTTACTGCACTTTTACTGCAGTTTCAAAACTGCAATCTTTTTTTGCAAGGGTAATAGCCTATTTTAACACTTCTGTCCTCTCCAAATCACTTTGTGTGTTCTCTGATAAACTAGACCCCAGTCAGAAACATGACTTGCAAAATAAGACATGCCACACTTCAGAAACACAGCAGAAATCAGTGAAGTACTAAAGCCCTTAGATTAGATTCTTTAAGCTATGTGTTGCTGAGGGCAATGTTACAAAGACTGATTAACACCTGGTTAATCAGGTGTGTGGACTTTCAAGCCCAGTGTTTCCCCAACTCCGGTCCTCCAGTACCCCCTAACAGAACACATGTTTGTTGTAGCCCCGGACAAACACACCTGATTCAACTCATTTAGGGCTGGATGACTACTTGACAAGTTGAGTCAGGCATGCTTGTCCGGGGGGATACAACAAAAACATGTTCTGTTAGGGGGTACTCGAGGACTGGAGTTGGGGAAACACTGATCTAGCCAACAACATGAATTGATCAATTAATGCGGAGGGGAAAAAAACAGCTATCCCTGACAACCAGAGTTGTGGACCCCTGCTTTAAGCAGAGAAATAAATCCCAAGATGTCCACCTTGTTGAAGTGGTCTCCAATGACCTCCCAGATCCTGGACCACTGCAGTCTGATACGTCCCATGTTGTAGTAGGAGATCTCCACTATCTTCTGCAGGCTGAACATGCGGGGGTGTGTGGGCGAGGCCAGCTCATCCATAGACACAGCACACAACCAGCGCACAAAGTCCACTGAAAACACAGAGAAACCAGTGTTAGTCAACCATCAGGACAGCCATGGTACAATGCCAATACATCCACATCGGGTAAGGATGTGATCAAACACTGTAATTGAATTCTGTTCCGATTTAGAACACTCACCAATTGCATTACCATCCAGTCTGGTAGAACCTGTGAATATTCTGCAAGAACAGAATCAATCATATTTAAAACATTTACAGTACATTTATTCACATGATAGAACAATGGCAGAGTTAAGACCCCAAAGCAGTCAGTGGTAATACAGCAGGATCTATAAGAGACTACTACAGTAACTACCTGTCTACAGCCACCACCACACTCTGGGAGCTGGTCTCTCCTATGGACTCCTGGATACTGAGGATCTGCTTCCGGTCTACTGTCCCACCTGCTGTGGACCACAGGACAGTCAGTCACATCTCCAGAGTCAAGCGTGTTACCAAGCATCTCCAGAGTCAAGCGTGTTACCAAGCATCTCCAGAGTCAAGCGTGTTACCAAGCATCTCCAGAGTCAAGCGTGTTACCAAGCATCTCCAGAGTCAAGCATGTTACCAAGCATCTCCAGAGTCAAGCATGTTACCAAGCATCTCCAGAGTCAAGCATGTTACCAAGCATCTCCAGAGTCAAGCATGTTACCAAGCATCTCCAAAGTCAAGCATGTTACCAAGCATCTCCAGAGTCAAGCATGTTACCAAGCATCTCCAGAGTCAAGCATGTTACCAAGCATCTCCAGAATCAAGCATGTTACCAAGCATCTCCAGAGTCAAGCATGTTATCAAGCGTCTCCAGAATCAAGCATGTTACCAAGCGTCTCCAGAGTCAAGCATGTTACCAAGCGTCTCCAGAGTCAAGCATGTTACCAAGCATCTCCAGAGTCAAGCATGTTACCAAGCATCTCCAGAATCAAGCATGTTACCAAGCATCTCCAGAGTCAAGCATGTTACCAAGCGTCTCCAGAGTCAAGCATGTTACCAAGCGTCTCCAGAGTCAAGCATGTTACCAAGCATCTCCAGAATCAAGCATGTTATCAAGCGTCTCCAGAGTCAAGCATGTTATCAAGCGTCTCCAGAGTCAAGCATGTTACCAAGCATCTCCAGAGTCAAGCATGTTACCAAGCATCTCCAGAGTCAAGCATATTACCAAGCATCTCCAGAGTCAAGCATGTTACCAAGCGTCTCCAGAGTCAAGCATGTTACCAAGCATCTCCAGCATCAAGCATGTTACCAAGCATCTCCAGCATCAAGCACATCACCAGCTTGTTAACTACCGTTTATTTAACCAGTTTATAACCAAAACATGTATTAAAGGGATAAGCACTGACCCAGGCCCAGGTATTCATCGTTGCTCTGCTCCTTGGTGCTGGTGATGAAGCCCTCTTTCCCCCGAACCGTCCCTGAGATGTACCTGGCCTTAACCCCCGTCCCGATCAGCTGGGCCAGCTCCAACTGACTGATACACTTCATTATCTGTAGGGGGGTGGGGGGCACCCATACATTCACTTATTTATTCATTCATTTGCACAGATATATCTACTCATTAGTCTTAATTAGTTGACAGAGAAACATACTTATCACATTGGTTCCACATCAAAATAAACAAAATGGAGACAAAATTCTACAATATAACATAGGACAGCAATACTGACAGAGATGCTATAACAGCTACTACTGATTACTAGACTGAAAAATGAGATGAAAAGTGGGCAGCGGGTCCAGACCTCGTGCCAGGAGGTGCCCAGGTAGTTTCCGTCTGTGTGGGCGACGGTGATGAGAGTCTTGATGGTGTCGATGTTCTTCTGCTTCATCTCAGTGATGCCAGAGCTGGCTGTGAGCAGGGTGAACCGTGCCAGGGCCTGGATGTACGCATCCCGCTCCAGCTGTGCGTGTGAGAGAGAGAGAGAGAGAGAGAGAGTACTGCTTTACTCTCTCCATAAACTTTTAGATCATGCTGAGACATACAAAGACACAAATAGGTATAATAAGTGGGCTATGTGCAGTTTTTATTTGATTTTTGTTCAAGTGTCTGTATGTCATAAGATCAATGGGTTTAAATGTCTGTTTGTACATAATGTGGTCATGTTTATATGTTCAGCTGCCTGGCGAATGTAAATGAGCTGTCAGCCAAATGTGGTCCAACGCATCACTTCTTATACTCTAGGATGTACAGTGGGGAGAACAAGTATTTGATACACTGTCAATTTTGCAGGTTTTCCTACTTACAAAGCATGTAGAGGTCTGTAATTTTTTATCATGGGTACACTTCAACTGTGAGAGACGGAATCTAAAATAAAAATCCAGAAAATCACATTGTATGATTTTTAAGTAATTAATTTGCATTTTATTGCATGACATAAGTATTTGATCAGAAAAGCAGAACTTAATATTTGGTACAGTCTTTGTTTGCAATTACAGAGATCATACATTTACTGTGTTTCTTCACCAGATTTGCACACACTGCAGCAGGGATTTTGGCCCAATCCTCCATACAGACCTTCTCCAGATCATTCAGGTTTCGGGGCTGTCACTGGGCAATACGGACTTTCAGCTCCCTCCAAAGATGTTCTATTGGGTTCAGGTCTGGAGACTGGCTAGGCCACTCCAGGACCTTGAGATGCTTCTTACGGAGCCACTCCTTAGTTGCCCTGGCTGTGTGTTTCGGATCGTTGTCATGCTGGAAGACCCACCCACGACCCATCTTCAATGCTTTTACTGAGGGAAGGAGGTTGTTGGCCAAGATCTCGCGATAAATGGCCCCATCCATCCTCCCCTCAATATGGTGCAGTCGTCCTGTCCCCTTTGCAGAAAAGCATCCCCAAAGAATGATGTTTCCACCTCCATGCTTCAAGGTTGGGATGGTGTTCTTGGGGTTGTACTCATCCTTCTTCTTCCTCCAAACACGGCGAGTGGAGTTTAGACCAAAAAGCTCTATTCTTGTCTCATCAGACCACATGACTTTCTCCCAATCCTCCTCTGGATTATCCAGATGGTCATTGGCAAACTTCAGACTGGCCTGGACATGCGCTGACTTGAGCAGGGGGACCTTGCGTGCGCTGCAGGATTTTAATCCATGACGGCGTAGTATGTTACTAATGGTTTTCTTTGAGACTGTGGTCCCAGCTCTCTTCAGGTCATTGAACAGGTCCTGCCGTGTAGTTCTGGGCTGATCCCTCACCTGATGCCCCACAAGGTGAGATCTTGCATGGAGCCCCAGACCGAGGGTGATTGACCGTCATCTTGAACTTCTTCCATTTTCTAATAATTGCGCCAACAGTTGTTGCCCATCCCAGCCTTGTGCAGGTCTACAATTTTATCCCTGATGTCCTTACACAGCTCCCTGGTCTTGGCCATTGTGGAGAGGTTGGAGTCTGTTTGATTGAGTGTGTGGACAGGTGTCTTTTATACAGGTAACGAGTTCAAACAGGTGCAGTTAATACAGGTAATGAGTGGAGAACAGGAGGGCTTCTTAAAGAAAAACTAACAGGTCTGTGCGAGCCGGAATTCTTACTGGTTGGTAGGTGATCAAATACTTATGTCATGCAATAAAATGCAAATTATTTACCCTAAAAATCATACAATGTGATTTTCTGGATTTTTGTTTTAGATTCCGTCTCTCACAGTTGAAGTGTACCTATGATACAAATTACAGACCTCTACATGCTTTGTAAGTAGGAAAACCTGCAAAATCGTCAGTGTATCAAATTCTTGTTCTCCCCACTGTATGTGTTGTGGTACATTGTCCCTGCCAAAAACACGTAAGAAATACAATACAATAATATTTGGGAAACACACCATTTGAACACATACAGTGTTAGCGTGCTAACTAGATTACTTGTATGGTGAAGATGCAGGCTATCCGGATGGCAAAGCGTATTCCCTCCAGACAGAGAAAAGCCACCTCAGTGTCGTCACAGTCCTGGAGGCCCACACTGAAGGCTGCTAGGAACGGGGTCCAGGCCAGCTTGAACATGGGTCTGACATGCTCCAGGTGTGTGGCGCTGGTGAAGGGAGCCTGGACGTGACTGACAGCCTCCATCAGGGCCTTGGCTGTCTTAGCCATCTGCTCCATCTCTACATTATACAGCAGCCGCCTCTGCTTCTCACTGGCCACACCTGATCCAGGAACAAAGAGAAAGCCAAAACATCAACAAACTTCTTTCGGCTACACCTGAACCAGGATCAGATTAAAGGCTTCCTCCATTTAGCTTTTGCCTATATTTTCAGATCAGTGCATATCATAGAGGAGATGAGAGGAAGACACTTGAACAAAAGCAATACGGCCCAAGGGGGTGTGGTATATGGCCAATATACCACGGCTAAGGGCTGTTCTTAAGCACGACATCTGCAGAGTGCCTGGATACAGCCCTTAGCCGTGGTATATTTGTCATATATCACAACCCCCCGAGGTGCCTTATTGCTATTATAAACTGGTTACCAATGTAATTAGAGCAGTAAAAATACATGTTTTGTCATACCCGTGGTATACGGTCTGATATACCACAGCTTTCAGCCAATCAGCATTCAGGGTTCGAACCCCCAGTTTATAACTGAAAATAATCCACTCAAACTTTCTCATTGAACAACAGAGACTATCTCAAACTTTTCCACAGATCAGTAATACAATCTAATCAAACTATATCTTAATCCCCTTTATATCTCTTTGATTGTTATGAGAATTCTATGATCTCCACAAAGATATCAGATGACTCTCGTCGGTTACATCTAAAGCTGATTACTTGAGAAAGATCCATTACGCCGCAAAATAGGCATTTCACATCTTGACGTCTGAACAAAATCATATTTGACACGCTCAATTTCAGTCTGTAATGACACAGTTGTGCTGGCAGACACAGAGGAACAGAGATACGCACTGTGCTTGTTGGATTTCAGAGTCATTTCCTTGGTCTCCTTCATAGCGATCTTCTTCCCTGCGATCTCGTCGTAGATGGCAGACAGATATTCCTCCGGTAGATCCTTGCTGTCGTTGATCCCTCTGTTCATCTTGATGTATTGCTCTTTAGTCATCTTGTTCTTCACCTTTGAAAAGTAAAATATGAGATGTATTACCATAACCATACCCTGTCTGTCTGCCAGCCTGTCTGTCTCTCTGCGCCGGCCTATTTGTCTGTTTATCTGTCTGCCTGCCTGCATCTCTGCCTGCCTGTCTGTCTGTCTATTTTCCTGTATGTCTGCCTGCCTGCATCTCTGCCTGCCTGTCTGTCTGTCTATTTTCCTGTATGTCTGCCTGTCTGAATGCGTATTTGCCTGTCTGTCTGCCTGCATGTCTGTCCGTCTCTCTCCGCCGGCCTATTTGTCTGTTTATCTGTCTGCCTGCCTGCATCTCTGCCTGCCTGTCTGTCTGTCTATTTTCCTGTATGTCTGCCTGTCTGAATGCCTATTTGCCTGTCTGTCTGCCTGCATGTCTGTCCGTCTCTCTCCGCCGGCCTATTTGTCTGTTGATCTGTCTGCCTGCCTGCATCTCTGCCTGCCTGTCTGTCTGCCTATTTGCCTGTCTGTCTGCCTGCATGTCTGTCCGCCGGCCTATTTGTCTGTTTATCTGTCTGCATCAGCTAGCATTGCTTTCCCTGTGTGTCTGCCATGGATAAATGTCTGCTAAACGCAGCTGAGGTGATTGTTTCTGTCAGTTCATCTTCCCAGAAACTGTCTCCGGCTGCGGTCTTACCTGCGGACTATGAAGGTCTGTTGTCAACATAATGATTGAGTAGGCAAGGACGTACGCAGTGTCTGCACTCGCAAACTCAGTTTGCCTGAAGAGAGGAGAGAGAGAGGAGAGAGAGAGGAGAGAGGAAGGAGAGAAAGAGAGAAAAGAGGAGAAACATAGAGCTGAATAAAGAATTGATGCATTTGTGCGAGACAACACAGATATTTAGTGAATGCACTGACTTGATAATAGAGAGCAATCTGACTCCTGGCATTCAATGTCCTTGAATGTGCTTGACATCACAAATGAAATCTTCTTCTAGTCTACAAATCCACAATACTAAGACTAGTACATTCCACTCCACACTCACCCCTGGTTGCATTCTAGGTATCTCGCAGCGAATTTCTCCATGAGCCTGTCAATCTTCTGAGCCTCTCCCGGGAGACGGAAGCCCTCGAGGAACGTTCTGAGAGCGTAGACAAAGTCCTTGCCTTGGAAGTCCATCTGGTCCACGTAGGCATACATGACCTCTTTATTGAAGCGATCATTGTCCCCCAGGAACTCGCCCACCTGAGTCTGAGAGGTAGGATGTGAGAGAGAGCAAGAGAGAGACAGAGAGACGAGTGACAGAGACAGAGACACGAGAGACAGAGACAGAGAAAGAGAGAGAGAGAGACAGAGACAGAGAAGGAGAAAGAGAGAGCGAGGGGACAGAGAAAGGGAAGAGGTCGATGCAATGACATTGAGTTCAATCAATAGATATTGAGTGTTATAGAAAAACAGCTTACTCGCTTGACTCTTTAATGCATGTGCTACACATTGGAAGCCAATGAACACATATTGTCCTAACAAGCATCTCCTTTCCCTCAGAGGCACAGCCAACTGAGAGGAAAGGACTATGTTCTCTCCCAGTGCTGTCAGACTAGTCTCTCTGGCTAGCTGTTTGAGGGCCTCTTGTTCCAAAGCAGATGTTATGAACACACTTTAGTGCCGATTATCACCGAACCAAACCCCCCCGAGGCCAGCCAATCAACCGGGAGAGTGCTTCACTCGTTAAAATATAAATTGATGTGCACTCGGTGGAGGACGTAGGAATCCTCTTGGAGTGGGATGATAATGCTGGCAGTTCAGCATTAGGAGCTAAGAGCCTTGGTGTTTCTATGGGATGGATGTGTTCTGCTCTGGGCCTGCAGCTGTGTGGAGGCCGGATGAGAGAGAGAACTGTGTAAACCCAGAGTTTAATGAGCTAGAATGGGTATTCGTGTATTTACCACCCAGATCCCCTATTAGCTGTTACATTCGCAACAACCACTCTACACTACTAAATCACAATGGACAGGTTAAAAGGTGAAAGGTTCAGAGAGCACAGAGCTGAATGAGGTAGAGTGGGTTTATTTGGATCCACACAAGTCAAATGAAATGCAGATAACTGAAGTAGATTGGTTAAACAGATTTCAAAAGGTTCTTTACCGAGTCCAGCCTCTCCTCCTGGTGCAGGAACTGAGCGAGGTCCTCCGGGGTGGTTCCCAGCATACCTTGCTCCTGGAGGTACTGGACACCCCTCTTTGGTTTCTTGTTGAACCTGACCACGGAGCAGAGAACAGAGACAGTGCTACAGTATGCTTACTACAGTATTCTTACTACAGTATGCTTACTACAGTATGCTTACTACAGTATGCTTACTACAGTATGCTTACTACAGTATGCTTACTACAGTATTCTTACTACAGTATGCTTACTACAGTATGCTTACTAAGGTGGAGAAGGAAGTTGCCTTCCAGAGCCATAGTCTATCATTTATATGTTGTCCTAATTACATGAACTAACTCATTCATAATTGGCAAATTAATCAATGGCATTAATTGATAAATTAAGTGCCAGTGAGAAATTAAACCTAGGACAACAAACAGGACAACTTCCCTCACTAGAAGGACTGGAGTTGTGCACCTCTGGGTGTGAATATATTCAGCTGTCTATACAGGATAAGGTGAATATATTCAGCTGTCTATACAGGATAAGGTGAATATATTCAGCTGTCTATACAGGATAAGGTGAATATATTCAGCTGTCTATACAGGATAAGGTGAATATATTCAGCTGTCTATACAGGATAAGGTGAATATATTCAGCTGTCTATACAGGATAAGGTGAATATATTCAGCTGTCTATACAGGATAAGGTGAATATATTCAGCTGTCTATACAGGATAAGGTGAATATATTCAGCTGTCTATACAGGATAAGGTGAATATATTCAGCTGTCTATACAGGATAAGGTGAATATATTCAGCTGTCTATACAGTACAAGGTGAATATATTCAGCTGTCTATACAGGATAAGGCGAATACATTCAGCTGTCTATACAGTACAAGGTGAATATATTCAGCTGTCTATACAGGATAAGGTGAATATATTCAGCTGTCTATACAGGATAAGGTGAATATATTCAGCTGTCTATACAGGATAAGGTGAATATATTCAGCTGTCTATACAGGATAAGGTGAATATATTCAGCTGTCTATACAGGATAAGGTGAATATATTCAGCTGTCTATACAGGATAAGGTGAATATATTCAGCTGTCTATACAGGATAAGGTGAATATATTCAGCTGTCTATACAGGATAAGGTGAATATATTCAGCTGTCTATACAGTACAAGGTGAATATATTCAGCTGTCTATACAGGATAAGGTGAATATATTCAGCTGTCTATACAGGATAAGGTGAATATATTCAGCTGTCTATACAGGATAAGGTGAATATATTCAGCTGTCTATACAGGATAAGGTGAATATATTCAGCTGTCTATACAGGATAAGGTGAATATATTCAGCTGTCTATACAGTACAAGGTGAATATATTCAGCTGTCTATACAGTACAAGGTGAATATATTCAGCTGTCTATACAGGATAAGGTGAATATATTCAGCTGTCTATACAGTACAAGGTGAATATATTCAGCTGTCTATACAGTACAAGGTGAATATATTCAGCTGTCTATACAGGATAAGGTGAATATATTCAGCTGTCTATACAGGATAAGGTGAATATATTCAGCTGTCTATACAGTACAAGGTGAATATATTCAGCTGTCTATACAGTACAAGGTGAATATATTCAGCTGTCTATACAGTACAAGGTGAATATATTCAGCTGTCTATACAGGATAAGGTGAATATATTCAGCTGTCTATACAGGATAAGGTGAATATATTCAGCTGTCTATACAGGATAAGGTGAATATATTCAGCTGTCTATACAGGATAAGGTGAATATATTCAGCTGTCTATACAGGATAAGGTGAATATATTCAGCTGTCTATACAGGATAAGGTGAATATATTCAGCTGTCTATACAGGATAAGGTGAATATATTCAGCTGTCTATACAGGATAAGGTGAATATATTCAGCTGTCTATACAGTACAAGGTGAATATATTCAGCTGTCTATACAGTACAAGGTGAATACATTCAGCTGTCTATACAGGATAAGGTGAATATATTCAGCTGTCTATACAGGATAAGGTGAATATATTCAGCTGTCTATACAGGATAAGGTGAATATATTCAGCTGTCTATACAGTACAAGGTGAATATATTCAGCTGTCTATACAGTACAAGGTGAATATATTCAGCTGTCTATACAGGATAAGGTGAATATATTCAGCTGTCTATACAGTACAAGGTGAATATATTCAGCTGTCTATACAGTACAAGGTGAATATATTCAGCTGTCTATACAGGATAAAGGTGAATATATTCAGCTGTCTATACAGGATAAGGTGAATATATTCAGCTGTCTATACAGTACAAGGTGAATATATTCAGCTGTCTATACAGTACAAGGTGAATATATTCAGCTGTCTATACAGTACAAGGTGAATATATTCAGCTGTCTATACAGGATAAGGTGAATATATTCAGCTGTCTATACAGGATAAGATGAATATATTCAGCTGTCTATACAGTACAAGGTGAATATATTCAGCTGTCTATACAGTACAAGGTGAATATATTCAGCTGTCTATACAGGCTAAGGTGAATATATTCAGATGTCTATACAGGATAAGGTGAATATATTCAGCTGTCTATACAGGATAAGGTGAATATATTCAGCTGTCTATACAGGATAAGGTGAATATATTCAGCTGTCTATACAGGATAAGATGAATATATTCAGCTGTCTATACAGTACAAGGTGAATATATTCAGATGTCTATACAGGATAAGGTGAATATATTCAGCTGTCTATACAGGATAAGGTGAATATATTCAGCTGTCTATACAGGATAAGGTGAATATATTCAGCTGTCTATACAGGATAAGGTGAATATATTCAGCTGTCTATACAGGATAAGGTGAATATATTCAGCTGTCTATACAGGCTAAGGTGAATATATTCAGCTGTCTATACAGGATAAGGTGAATATATTCAGCTGTCTATACAGGATAAGGTGAATATATTCAGCTGTCTATACAGGATAAGGTGAATATATTCAGCTGTCTATACAGGATAAGGTGAATATATTCAGCTGTCTATAAGGAGGATAAGGTGAATATATTCAGCTGTCTATACAGGATAAGGTGAATATATTCAGCTGTCTATACAGGATAAGGTGAATATATTCAGCTGTCTATACAGGATAAGGTGAATATATTCAGCTGTCTATACAGGATAAGGTGAATGTATTTAGCTGTCTATACAGCACAAGGTGAATATATATTCAGGTATACAGTATAGCAGCACTAGTCTGGCTTACAGGTCGATGCCCTGCTCGATGATCTCCTTCTGTTGTTTGAGAACCTCAAACTGCTCGGGGTTGTCTGTCCCTGACATCTGTGTACTGTAGCTCCCGATGCCCGACGAGGCTGTGGAGTCCAGGGAGTTGATGCTTCCGTAACGGTTGATGGTCTCTGGGGCCTTCGTCTCATTGGTCTCCTGCTCCGAGGGCTTCTCCTGACCTGGGGAGGGAGAAGAACATTGAACAATCAATGGTCTGATAGAGATGAGTAAAAACCGTAGTTGGTGTTAGGACCCCAACGCAATCAGCAATCCAGCACAGCCAAATAAGCCAACACTAAACGTTTTCAATTGAAACATACAGTACCAGTCAACAGTTTGGATACACCTTCTCATTCAAGGGTTTTTCTTTATTTGTACTATTTTCTATATTGTAGAATAATAGTGAAGACATCAAACTACACATACGGAATCATGAAGTAACCAAAAAAGTGAGATTCTTCAAAGTAGCCACGCTTTGCCTTGATGACAGCTTTGCACACTCTTGGCATTCTCTCAACCTGCTTCATGAGGAATGCTTTTCCAACTGTCTTGAAGGAGTTCCCACATATGCTGAGCACTTCTTGGCTGCTTTTCCTTCACTCTGCAGTCCAACTCTTCCCAAACCATCTCAATTGGGTTGAGGTCGAGTGATTGTGGATGCCAGGTCATCTGATGCAGAACTCCATCACTCTCCTTGGTCAAATAGCCGTTACACAGCCTGGAGGTGTGTTGGGTCATTGTCCTGTTGAAAAACAAATGATAGTCCCACTAAGCGCAACCAGATAGGATGGCATATCGCTGCAGAATGCTGTGGTAGCCATGCTGGTTAAGTGTGCCTTGAATTCTAAATAAATCACAGACAGTGTCACCAGCAAAGCACCCCCACACAATCACACCTCCTCCTCCATGCTTCACGGTGGGAACCACACATGCGGAGATCATCCATCCACCTACTCTACATCTCACAAAGACACGGCGGTTGGAACCAAAAATCTCCAATTTGGACTCATCAGACCAAAGGACAGATTTCCACCAGTCTAATGTCCATTGCTCATGTTTCCTGGCCCAAGCAAGTCTCTTCCTTATTGGTGTACTTTAGTAGTGGTTTCTTTGCTGCAATTTGACCGTGAAGGCCTGAATCACACAGTCTCCTCTGAACAGTTGATGTTGAGATGTGTCTGTTACTTGAAGTATTTATTTGGGCTGCAATCTGAGGTGCAGGTAACTCTAATGAACTTATCCTCTTCCAAAATTCTTGAAACGTTCCAGATTGACTGACCTTCATGTCTTACAGTAATGATGGACTGTCGTTTCTCTTTGCTTATTTGAGCTGTTCTTGACATAATATGGACTTGGTATTTTACCAAATAGGACTATCTTCTGTCTTAAATATTATTCTACAATGTAGAAAATATTAAAAAGAAAGAAAAACCCTGGAAGTAGTAAGTGTGTCCCAACTTTTGACTGGTACTGTTTTTCATCAATCTTTTAGCCAGTAGGGGGGGTTCAGCCTTGAGTTTCTAGATCCAGGTCTCTGGGGAGTTCAGCAATAGTGAGGTAGTGGAGGGAGTGTTGTGTAACATGGAGGTAGTGTTGTAACATGGAGGTAGTGTTGTGTAACATGGAGGTAGTGTTGTGTAACATGGAGGTAGTGCTGTGTAACATGGAGGTAGTGCTGTGTAACATGGAGGTAGTGCTGTGTAACATGGAGGTAGTGTTGTGTAACATGGAGGTAGTGCTGTGTAACATGGGGGTAGTGTTGTGTAACATGGAGGTAGTGTTGTGTAACATGGAGGTAGTGTTGTGTAACATGGAGGTAGTGTTGTGTAACATGGAGGTAGTGTTGTGTAACATGGAGGTAGTGCTGTGTAACATGGAGGTAGTGTTGTGTAACATGGAGGTAGTGTTGTGTAACATGGAGGTAGTGTTGTGTAACATGGAGGTAGTGCTGTGTAACATGGAGGTAGTGTTGTGTAACATGGAGGTAGTGTTGTGTAACATGGAGGTAGTGTTGTGTAACATGGAGGTAGTGTTGTGTAACATGGAGGTAGTGTTGTGTAACATGGAGGTAGTGTTGTGTAGCATGGAGGTAGTGTTGTGTAGCATGTAACATGGAGGTAGTGTTGTGTAACATGGAGGTAGTTCTGTGTGTGTAGCCTGAGGGGACAGAACAGGGCAGAACAAGCAGGTCTGATGCTACTGTTCTGTGGGTGAATCAGGTCCATGGTGGTTGTATGGCTGTAAGAGACATTGTACGTTGGTAAGGGATCTAATTACCCATCGGAAACTCTCTAAAACATTCAGGACACCATCAGGGTAATGTGAGCTGGCAGTGTGCTTCCTCCACTCAACAACTTCATAGAGCAGAGCACATGGTAGAGGAGGGTGGCAGAGCCAGGGTAGAGGAGGAGGGTGGCACAACCAGGGTAGAGAAGGAGGAGGGTGCACAGCCAGGGTAGAGGGGGGAGGGTGCACAGCCAGGGTAGAGGGCGGAGGGTGCAAAGCCAGGGTAAAGGGAGGAGGGTGCACAGCCAGGGTAGAGGGCGGAGGGTGGCACAGCCAGGGTAGAGGAGGAGGGTGGCACAACCAGGGTAGAGGAGGAGGGTGGCACAACCAGGGTAGAGGAGGATGGTGGCACAACCAGGGTAGAGGAGGAGGAGGGTGCACAGCCAGGGTAGAGAGAGGAGGGTGCACAGCCAGGGTAGAGGGAGGAGGGTGCAAAGCCAGGGTAGAGGGAGGAGGGTGCAAAGCCAGGGTAAAGGGAGGAGGGTGCAAAGCCAGGGTAGAGGGAGGAGGGTGCAAAGCCAGGGTAGAGGGAGGAGGGTGCAAAGCCAGGGTAAAGGGAGGAAGGTGGCACAGCCAGGGTAGAGAAGGAAGAGGGTGGCACAGCCAGGGTAGAGAAGGAGGAGGGTGCACAGCCAGGGTAGAGGGAGGAGGGTGCACAGCCAGGGTAGAGGGAGGAGGGTGGCACAGCCAGGGTAGAGGGAGTAGGGTGGCACAGCCAGGGAAGAGGGGGAGGGTGGCACAGCCAGGGTAGAGGGGGAGGGTGGCACAGCCAGGGTAGAGGAGGAGGGTGGCACAGCCAGGGTAGAGGAGGAGGGTGGCACAGCCAGGGTAGAGGGAGGAGGGTGCACCGCCAGGGTAGAGGGAGGAGGGTGGCACAGCCAGGGTAGAGGGAGGAGGGTGCACAGCCAGGGTAGAGGAGGAGGGTGGCACAGCCACGGTAGTGGGAGGAGGGTGCACAGCCGGGGTAGAGGGAGGAGGGTGCACAGCCAGGGTAGAGGAGGAGGGTGGCACAGCCAGGGTAGAGGGAGGAGGGTGCACAGCCAGGGTAGAGGGAGGAGGGTGGCACAGCCAGGGTAGAGGGAGGAGGGTGGCACAGCCAGGGTAGAGGGAGGAGGGTGCACAGCCAGGGTAGAGGGCGGAGGGTGGCACAGCCAGGGTAGAGGGAGGAGGGTGGCACAGCCAGGGTAGAGGGGGGAGGGTGGCACAGCCAGGGTAGAGGGAGGAGGGTGGCACAGCCAGGGTAGAGGGGGGAGGGTGGCACAGCCAGGGTAGAGGAGGAGGGTGGCACAGCCGGGGTAGAGGAGGAGGGTGGCACAGCCGGGGTAGAGGGAGGAGGGTTCACAGCCAGGGTAGAGGGAGGAGGGTGGCACAGCCATGGTAGAGGGAGGAGGGTGCACAGCCAGGGTAGAGGAGGAAGGTGGCACAGCCAGGGTAGAGAAGGAGGAGGGTGCAAAGCCAGGGTAGAGGGAGGAAGGTGGCACAGCCAGGGTAGAGGTGGAAGGTGGCACAGCCAGGGTAGAGGGAGGAGGGTGCACAGCCAGGGTAGAGGGAGGAGGGTGGCACAGCCAGGGTAGAGGGAGGAGGGTGGCAGAGCCAGGGTAGAGGAGGAAGGTGGCACAGCCAGGGTAGAGGAGGAAGGTGGCATAGCCAGGGTAGAGGAGGAGGGTGCACAGCCAGGGTAGAGGGTGGCACAGCCAGGGTAGAGGAGGAGGGTGGACCAGCCAGGGTAGAGGGAGGTGGGGGCACAGCCAGGGTAGAGGGAGGAGGGTGGCACAGCCAGGGTAGAGGGAGGTGGGTGTTACAGCCAGGATAGAGGAGGGTGGCACAGCCAGGATAGAGGAGGAGGGTGGCACAGCCAGGATAGAGGAGGAGGGTTGCACAGCCAGGGTAGAGGGAGGTGGGTGTTACAGCCAGGATAGAGAGAGGAGGGTGGCACAGCCAGGATAGAGGAGGAGGGTGGCACAGCCAGGGTAGAGGGAGGTGGGTGGCACAGCCAGGGTAGAGGGAGGTGGATGTTACAGCCAAGGTAGAGGGAGGTGGGTGTTACAGCCAGGATAGAGAGAGGAGGGTGGCACAGCCAGGATAGAGGAGGAGGGTGGCACAGCCAGGGTAGAGGGAGGTGGGTGGCACAGCCAGGGTAGAGGGAGGTGGGTGGCACAGCCAGGGTAGAGGGAGGTGGGTGTTACAGCCAGGTTAGAGAGAGGAGGGTGGCACAGCCAGGATAGAGGGAGGTGGGTGTTACAGCCAGGTTAGAGAGAGGAGGGTGGCACAGCCAAGGTAGCAAAACTCTCTTCAAAGTTTACTAAATCACAATGTACAGTATAACCAGTGGTGTTTTTTCCCATATTGTACACAGAGCTGACTTAAAAAACTCAAAATCTATCCAGAACCTACAGCGTTTGAAAGCAAGTAACATGAGATTATGCAAATGAAAGGTAGATAAGGCATCTAAATAACACTCACAGTACTAGTCACAGCCACCGTAGCCCCCTCCACACTCTATCTAGGTCCCAATGACCCCTACTGTTGCAACAGCAACCAGTCTACCAAACACTCCACACCTTTCTGCCATTACCTGCTCTTCCTGTGAAGTCAGCCAACCAGAGAACAAAGAGGAAAAGACCGAAATTAAGAGAAAGTGGAGAGGTATTATCTATGTAATGATGTAAAAACACGTTTTCAGAAACACAATGCATTAGCTGAGCTACAGTATCTACATGGAAAATTGCATAATTAGGATGCACTTTCACTGACTCAGAAAAACACATTTTGTTTGAAGTAACCTAAAAGCGAGGAGACTAGTCACAGCAGCTTCAGCATGGTCACAAATGACATACATGTCACTAAATGAGTTGGCACTAGCATGGTCACATAAATGAGTTGGCACTAGCTGTATGGTGACTTCAGCATGGTCACTAAATGAGTTGGCACTAGCTGTATGGTGACTTCAGCATGGTCACTAAATGAGTTGGCACTAGCTGTATGGTGACTTCAGCATGGTCACTAAATGAGTTGGCACTAGCTGTATGGTGACTTCAGCATGGTCACTAAATGAGTTGGCACTAGCTGTGATGGTGACTTCAGCATGGTCACTAAATGAGTTGGCACGAGCTGTATGGTGACTTCAGCATGGTCACTAAATGAGTTGGCACTAGCTGTATGGTGACTTCAGCATGGTCACTAAATGAGTTGGCACTAGCTGTATGGTGACTTCAGCATGGTCACTAAATGAGTTGGCACTAGCTGTATGGTGACTTCAGCATGGTCACTAAATGAGTTGGCACTAGCTGTATGGTGACTTCGGCATGGTCACTAAATGAGTTGGCACTAGCTGTATGGTGACTTCGGCATGGTCACTAAATGAGTGACTTCGGCATGGTCACTAAATGAGTTGGCACTAGCTGTATGGTGACTTCAGCATGGTCACTAAATGAGTTGGCACTAGCTGTATGGTGACTTCGGCATGGTCACTAAATGAGTTGGCACTAGCTGTATGGTGACTTCGGCATGGTCACTAAATGAGTTGGCACTAGCTGTATGGTGACTTCAGCATGGTCATTAAATGAGTTGGCACTAGCTGTATGGTGACTTCAGCATGGTCACTAAATGAGTTGGCACTAGCTGTATGGTGACTTCAGCATGGTCACTAAATGAGTTGGCACGAGCTGTATGGTGACTTCAGCATGGTCACTAAATGAGTTGGCACTAGCTGTATGGTGACTTCAGCATGGTCACTAAATGACTTGGCACGAGCTGTATGGTGACTTCGGCATGGTCACTAAATGAGTTGGCACTAGCTGTATGGTGACTTCAGCATGGTGACTAACACTAACCCCTGTAGCAGTAATGCTGTTTGTTAGTTCTGCTGCCTTCCGTGACTTGGTAGAGTTAGCTCTCTGAGTGCCAGAAGGTAGCCTGAGGCTAGCCTCCTCTCTAGGGGGATATGTGGGGATATCTGGCACCCCTCTCAGAGCCTCTACTTCCCTGCTTCCTTCCTTGCCTTCGTTAAAGCTCTCTTTCCCTCCCTTCATTAGAGCCCTCCCTTCCTACTTGGTTAAAGGATCGAACAGGACTGATTCCTCTCAGCTCATTCTGAAGCAAGCCAGGGGTCTTATCCAGGAGCACTGACAGAGGGTCTGTCTTTCGCACCATGGCTTTTCCTCATCAGTCGGTTCAGGGTATTGAGTTAGCCTGCCCTGCCCTGGTGTATTAGCATGCCTGTATTGTATTAGCCTTTCAGTGCTGCTGAGGGAGAGACTGTCCTGTCAGGGTCTGACTGGGCTAGCCACACTGATGGATGCTAGCCATCGATCTCTTTCTCAGGGTCTGTGCTAGCCATAATGATGAACGCTAGCCTTCTCTCTCAGGGTACAGTCTTGAATTAGCCTTCCCTCTCAGGGTCTGTACAATCTGTAGGCTACTGATGAATGCTAATGGCTAGTCTTCTGTCTCAGGGAATATGCTATAGCTGTATTGATGAATACCACTCTTCCCTCTAACCCCAGTTAACCCTAGTGATGAACGGTAGCCTCAGGCAGGTTTGACTGAGAGTAAAGCCTTGGCCGTCTTCCCTTTGCTCCTAGTTTTACCATTCTACAGGAAAGGGTAGATAAGCACAATATGCCCCCATGCATCAGCGGCTATAAATATGGTAAATACACACTCTAGGGTGCCACCATTGCTGAAATGGAGAATTGAAGTTCTGGGATGTGGGAAGTCAGTGATGTAAGTGGAATATATCAAATACACTCCAAATAGTGGAGGACTCCAACTGTGCATCCAAACCCTTTGATCCTCCACAAAGGAGCAGGCAGAACGGTGCACTTGAAGAATAGCTAAACAGTTTTCCTCAGGATCTAAATCCAACCCAGTGGCACACCTCTCCCCACCAGCCTCAGGGTAACTGAAGTTTGGTCAGTCTCTTACCAAGGCTGGTCTGGGAGTTGGGGTTGACATACTGGTCTTTACTCCACTCTACCATACACTTTAAGATGGACACCAGACACTCCAGGCCTTTCTTCCTCAGGGTCAACTCCTGGTGGGAACAGAGAAATGTTACATCAACTTTAGAGCAATATACATGTACCAAATACACAAAGATTTTTTTTTCTATAGCCATTGGTCAGTCTTACTTGGAGTGGTGTTGTGCCGAGCTCGTGGCCTGCCCGGCCCTGTGCGATCTTCGAGAGGTCATTCACCAGCCTCTCAAAGATATTAGCAGCATTCAAGTCACAATCATAATTCACATAGATATCCACCACACCCTGGGCATCTGAGAGAGGAGACATGAGGGACAGTTGGTACTTGACTTGTAATTGACGTTGATGCGCTGTACCACCGAGAGCATTTCAAATTGACACCACACACACACACTCGCCTGCACATATTCTGGTGAGGGTCTGTATGACCATCCATTTATGGTCGTAGGAGCTTGTGGACGTCTCCAGAATGTACAGGAAAATCTCCTTGAAGAACACCTGCGCAGCAAAACAAACCGTGACAGTTAAAGATGAGGACACAAAGAGGCCGAGAGGAGAAAAGCTTCATGAATCTTCATTTACAGAACTATCCACTGTAACAAAGCCATAAACACATACATCTCACTGCAGGCTGACCGTTCAACTGTGAAATCATAACATCTCAACCAGCAACATCTGTCTCCGGAAAATACCATGATTTCCTTCATGGCCACAAACAGTCGCGGGTAGATTAAGTCATCAACTTCAGCATGAGGAAATATTACAACCAGACAACTGTGGAAATGGACTACAAATCAGAAGCAACAGCTAACAGGTAATACTGAAACTCAATCGCACTGAGACAGAACTACATTACTGTGCCCCTCTGATAAACTTCATCTCCCATTAATCACCTGTGTCAGGTGCCTGCTGTATTGAGAGCTGAGAGGTTTACAACATTGGGAGAGGGAACAGGAGAGATTGGAATTTGGGGATAGGACAGCTATTCAGCGACAGAACAGAACAGTGTCTCGGCCTGCATGTTCATGGGTTTTCAAGTAGGACAAGAAAGGAGGAATATTAGAAGCAATATGAAAGAGGAATATATGGTTTGTGACTTTGGGGAGGAAGAGAAATACTATTTGGACTAATAGCTGGTCAGGTAGCTCAGTTAGTCCCCCATAATGGAACAAAAAAACTAAATCAGCAGCTTAATCTTTTGCGACAGAGGAAAAACCTAAATGTTAGGTAGCTACCTCAATCTGCATCTTGAGGTGGGTCTTGAAGTGGGAGAGGAGGGTGAGGAAGATGGAGAGCGAGAGCGAGAAGACCTCTGGGATGGAGGAGACGCCGTTCTTAGACAGCGCCACACACAGGTACTGCTTGATGGCGTTGATGAACATCTCGTTGGTCTTGAAGACGGGCCCAGCGTTCTGCAGGATGGACAGCAGCAGCTGGAGGGATAGCACCTTGGAGCGCAGCTCGTGGGACCTGGCAGGAGACCGAAAGAGGCATCGATTCAGACTTCTAACATTCAAGTGCAACAGGAATAAGAATTCTTTATATGTTCAGTAGCCAAACATTGTAGATAGAAATGCCATGAATAGAGCCTATGTGACTCCTTATTCTAAATGTCAGAGATGTTTGTTCCAGCATATTTATATCTGAACGTTCCAAAACGTTGTGCCTGCTGAACTTTCCCTTGATTTATACCATATGCCATCAATCAGCTTAATATGCACATGAAGTGACCCCTGATAATGTATTTATTATTGTGGGATGAAGACAGAGATCATGGGTGGACTAGGACCAAAAATGGCCCAGGCATTTCTAACACACCGGACAATTCTTTTTTCTTGAGGCCCCTACACTGGCCCATTTTCCCTTGAGGATCCCATTATTAGCCAGATAATTATCATTTTCCACAACAACAAAAAACAACAAGTTATTCAGGCACTTAGGCCGAAATGCCAGATGGCCAGCCCACCCCTGACAGAAATGCATCAATAACAGGTGCTCTGTGAGACACCATCTGATTCATCAGTTATTAGCAGCACTTCCTGGTTGACCCACAACTGACAGAGAATCCTAATGGTCTGGTGGCAGTCAGGGGATCTGGGATGTCCGCCTAATGTCCACCTCTATACTAACAGCCTGACCTAGCGAGATGAGCTGGAGCTGTTTTCCTTTTTCCAATAACATTTCCAATTATAGATCTGCACATACAAACACCATATGTTACAATGTAGAGAAGGCATATTTCCGTAATAGATCATTATAGTTAGATAATTATATTGTCCATTTCCCCTATCCATAAGTCCGACCCGTATTCCTAAACAGCTGTATGATGGAGGAGTATGAACCCAAAATATGTATTTATTTGCAGTGACTGGCTTCCTATCTGTAATGCTCCCAAGCCCTCCTCCACAGACAGACTGATATTAATGTAGCATACAGAAATATAGTGCATTCGGAAAGTATTCAGACCGCTTGACTTTTTCCACATTTTGTTATTTTACAGCCTTATTCTAAAATGTGTTATAAAAAATGTCCCTCTCAATCTACACACAATACCCCATAATGACATCACAATACCCCATAATGACATCACAATACCCCATAATGACAAAGCAAAAACAGGCTATTAGAAATGTTTGCAAATTTAAAAAGAAATACCTTATTTACATTAGTATTCAGACCCTTTGCTATGAGACTTAAATTCTATTGATTGGACATGATTTGGAAAGGCACACACCTGTCTATATAAGGTCCCACAGTTGACAGTGCATGTCAGAGTAAAAACCAAGCCATGAGGTCAAAGGGATTGTCCGTAGAGCTCTAAGACAGGATTGTGTCGAGGCACAGATCTGGGGGAGGGTACTAAAACATTTCTGCAGCATTGAAGGTCCCCAAGAACACAGTGTCCTCCATCATTCTCAAATGGAAGAAGTTTGGAACCACCAAGACTGTTCTTAGAGCCGGCCTCCCGGCCAAACTGAGAAACCGGGGGAGAAGGCCTTAGTCAGGGAACCCGATGGTCACTCTGACAGAGCTCCAGAGTTCTTCTGTGGAGATGGGAGAACCTTCCAGAAGGATAACCAACTCTGCACCACTCCACCAACCAGGCATTTATGGTAGAGTGGCCAGACGAAAGCCACTTCTCAGTAAAAGGCACATGACAGCCCACTTGGAGTTTGCCAAAAGGCACCTAAAGACTCTCGGACCATGAGAAACAAGATTCTCTGGTCTGATGAAAACAAGATTGAACACTTTGGCCTGAATGCCAAGTGTCACGTCTGGCGGAAAACTGGCACCATCCCTACAGTGAAGCTTGGGTGGCAGCATCGTGCTGTGGGATGTTTTTCAGTGGCAAGGACTGGGAAACTAGTCAGGATCGATGAACAGAGCAAAGTACAGAGAGATCTTGAAGAAAACCTGCTCCACAGCGCTCAGGACCTCAGAGTAAAGGTTCACCTTCCAAAAGGACAACGACCCTAAGCACACAGCCAAGACAACGCAGGAGTGGCTTCGGGACAAGTCTCTGAATGTCCTTGAGTGGCCCAGCTAGAGCCCGGACTTGAACGCGATTGAACATCTCTGGAGACCTGAAAATAGCTGTACAGCAACGCTCCCCATCCAACCTGACAGAGCTTGAGAGGATCTGCAGTGAAGAATGGGAGAAACTACCCAAATACAGGTGCCAAGCTTGTAGCGTCATACCCAAGAAGACGTGAGGCTGTAATCGCTACCAAAGGTGCATTAACAAAGTTCTGAGTAAAGGGTCTGAATACTTATGTGAATGTGATATTTAAGTAATTATTTTTTTTAAATACATTTTCTAAAATGTATAAAAACATGTTTTTGCTTTGTCATTATGGGGTATTGTGTGCAGATTGATGAATAAAAAAAACGATTTAATCAATTTTAGAATAAGGCTGCAAGGTAACAAAATGTAAAAAGTCAAGGGGCCTGCAGCGCAGGGGAAACCTGACAACTTTATCATTTCAGCTTGGCCCGGAAAAGGGAAGCAGGGTACATTTTCAGTACAATAACAAATCAACCATTTGAACCATAGAAAATCCAAAGGAACAAAACATACCTGAGCCATGAAAACACGACAAATTACCTAGGGCATGTTTTCAACATTTTTAAATGTATATATGCAAAACATAAATCATATGTGTGGTGTTCATAGTCAGTGGGTGGAACTGAACATGCCATGTAGCCTTGGAGTTTGATACCTTCCCCATTTGACTGTTGAGGACTGTCGGTGTGCTTCCTTAAAGCCAATTTGAGGTGACAAAAAAACAAGGTAATATGTCAAACTTTAATCTTTTATTAACAAATTACAACAGCAAGATTCAATACTGATTCGTAATCCCTAAAAAGACATGTTCAAAGCATCTGTTGTAAGTTACACAGCTATAAAGCAGGTCTCCTGTGTGTCGTCCGGGTATCACCAGAGCCAGTCATGGAGTAAATCTGTCTGTGGGTGAAAAGGCGTTCTGTCTTACAGACACTGACCACAGGCCTTCCTCTGGTGGCACAGCCATCCTCCCTGTCACCCCTGACAAAGGCCTGTGATAAACAGGGATCCATTCCACCATTGTCTAGAAGACGGAACATCTTTCGTGTTCTTAGACAGTGTTCTTAAACAGAACTCTGACAACACTACAGGAACACTGGGCCAGAACTCTCACTAGCCAATGCGGATAGAGTGTTAGGCCACATGGGCCATTGGGAGAATGATGGCGATGGGAGACTGAGACAGTCAGAATTGAGTTACCATACAGAAACCAGATTCAGGAAATCCTGTTATGTAAAAACTGCTATCAGATCCAGCAAATCAGATGCTTCTTTGGCTGTAACGGGCTGGGAAATGCATACAGAAGAACACCGAAATGTAATCTCCCTTATATTGGATCAAAGCCAAATCTGATTAGATATTTTTCCCTTGTAATTTCCTGTTCTACAGAGGGAGAAAAAACAGGGAGCACAGGAAGCGATACAGAACCAATAATCACCTAAGTGATGCTTCATCCAAACACACACCAACCATCACAACACTCCCAACTAATAACTAGGCTACCCTCCACAAGACATGATTCAACTAAGGAACACACTCCAAAAATAAACCTGTAATAGCCTATTTACTAGGGTAATACATCTACTGATCCTCTATTCAATTCTCTAAAACCAAGCAATAATAAGATTCCTGATACAGGAACTCAACTTACTTTGGGTCTGGCGGTCCATCTGACAGAGGCTTCATAGACAGCTTGCAGAGCGATCTAAACACTAGGAAGGCATCCTTCTGGAGAATATGGGAGAACTTAGCACCTGGTACTGGGCCTGTGGTCGCCCCCGACTCCTAATGCAGAAACACAAACAGATGGTCTACATCAAAAAAGTTTAATCAAGAGTCAATTATCAAGAGTCAATTATCATCCAAAATGAATTCCCCATTTGACAAAAAGAGTGTGAAATAAATGCTTCCAATTAATGTATCTGTTCAACCTTGATCGTGTAAGACTGTAAATCGTACACTCTTAGAAAAAAAGGGTTCCAAAAAGGATTATTCGCTGTCCCCATAGGAGAACACCTTTTGGTTCCAGGTAGAACCCTTTTTGGTTCCAGGTAGAACCCTCTGTAGAAAGGGTTCTACATTGAAATCAAAAGGGTACTACCTGGAAACAAAAGGGTTATACCTGGAACCAAAAATGGTTCTTCAAAGGGTTCTCCTATGGGGACAGCTGAAGAACCCTTTTTGGTTCTAGAGTGTAGATAATTACAGTGCTCAAATATCGCTATTAATAACCTGAGGAACTGAGAGGAGATAGTCTATGAATCATGTTGGAATCAACCCCAGCAGACTGGAAGACAGACACTCTGATTCAGAGGAACTGAGATGAGATAATCTATGAATCATGTTGGAATCAACCCCAGCAGACTGGAAGACAGACACTCTGATTCAGAGGAACTGAAGAGGAGATTCAAGGAACTGAGATAATAAATCATGTTGGAATCAACCCCAGCAGACTGGAAGACAGACACTCTGATTCAGAGGAACTGAGAGGAGATAATCTATGAATCATGTTGGAATCAACCCCAGCAGACTGGAAGACAGACACTCTGATTCAGAGGAACTGAGATGGAGATAATCTATGAATCATGTTGGAATCAACCCCAGCAGACTGGAAGACAGACACTCTGATTCAGAGGAACTGAGAGGAGATAATCTATGAATCATGTTGGAATCAACCCCAGCAGACTAGAAGATGGTTGGGTTAAATGCAGAAGATCCCCCTTTCCCTTTATGACTGCAGCAGCAGAGGGATTGAGAGGAAATCATCTATGAATCATGTTGGAATCAACCCCAGCAGACTAGAAGACGGTTGGGTTAAATGCAGAAGATCCCCCTTTCCCTTTATGACTGCAGCAGCAGAGGGATTGAATAACCCTCAGCTCTTTAATTCCTCATGTTACTAATGACTTCCATGTTCCTTTTTACAAATTGATAAGCCCTTTAAATGCAAAGAAAAAGAATAAGTTATCAGACTGGGTATTTAAACAGTTTTATTTGTCTGTTAAAACAGACACCCGTGCTAGCACAAAATCACTTTGTAGAGCAAAGTGTGTCGCCGTGGTGACAGTCAGGTCAATCCCTCTCACCTGTGTATCATTGGAGCAGACAGACAGCCTGTCGTCGGGCAGCGACGGGGTGAAGCTGGCAGAGATGGGCGTGCCGGGGATTCCGTTGGCATGGACATTCTCGCTGTCGCTGCCCAGCGCCCCCTCGTCTTCCGCCACCTCTGTGACCTCTGTTACCTTGGTGATGACCTCAGCGGGTTCCATAATCTCTGTGGGCTGCTTGGTCTCGCTAGCAGGCTCCTTGGCATCTGAACACAGATGAGCAGGGTTCAGGCAGTACCCTTTGGAGTGGTTTAGTATGCAAGGGTCAAAATAGCACTGAGACACACAGCTCTCTCTCTTTCTAGATAGGACAAACAAGTAAACACACAGTAATGCCTAAACTCTCCAGACTTCTCATTCTAAAATTATTTTATATCAACAAAAGTCCATTGTTGACGTAACTGACCGCAGACACAAATGTGATTTCAGATGCATAGAGTTACCTCCAACGATGGTGTTGACGACTTCCTGTAGGATGCTCTGGACGATCTCCTGGGCTTTCTCCTCATAGTTAGGCTCCTCCTCTTCTACTGCTGTCTCTTGGTCACGCTGAGCAGCACCTTGAACACAACACAAGTAAAACTTTAGTCAAAGTCCATTTAAAAGAACCCGAATACACTTAAAAAATGTAAGATGGGAAACAGTGAATTGACAGATTGAGTAAAGAAAGTGTTTTCTCTGAGTGAGACTGAGCATTAGCCTTTGATACTGTAATTGTCAATGTTGACCCGATAAACAGTAGTCACTGGTATCAGCTACCACATCTTCCCTGGAGACATTGTGCGTGGATGTGTGTTTGTGTTGAAAGCAGTGAGTAATTTGGAAACAAAATGATTATTGAATCTTTGGATGAGTCTTTTTCTCACTCTCAATCTCTTTTCTATGCCTTCTCTCAGTCAGTCACTAATGAAAGCACTTATGAGCTGCATTACCACCGAGTGCATTACCACCGAGTGCATTACCGCCGAGTGCATTACCACCTAAAGAGAAAGCTGTCTCATCAAATGCTTATTTAACACAGACAAAATATTTTGTCCCAGAGTTCTGCCAATATTGAGTGCACAAAAATGTAAAGGTTGAGGCTTTGTTACTGTCTAAAGCAGCCAAGGTACTAGCCGAGCACAATACCCCTGGAAACGTCTTTCCTCAAACACACTGCAAAGTACTGAGCGAGAGTGAAATTCTTTGTCGGTTTGACCTTGAACATGACTGCCTATACTGCCTATATTTGTGAGTCTGAGTGTGTCCCTGTCTGTCTGTCTGTCTGTCTGTCTGTCTGTCTGTCTGTCTGTCTGTCTGTCTGTCTGTCTGTCTGTCTGTCTGTCTGTCTGTCTGTCTGTCTGTCTGTCTGTCTGTCTGTCTGTCTGTCTGTCTGTCTGTCTGTCTGTCTGTCTGTCTGTCTGTCTGTCTGTCTGTCTGTCTGTCTGTCTGTCTGTCTGTCTGTCTGTCTGTCTGTCTGTCTGTCTGTCTGTCTGTCTGTCTGTCTGTCTGTCTGTCTGTCTGTCTGTCTGTCTGTCTGTCTGTCTGTCTGTCTGTCTGTCTGTCTGTCTGTCTGTCTGTCTGTCTGTCTGTCTGTCTGTCTGTCTGTCTGTCTGTCTGTCTGTCTGTCTGTCTGTCTGTCTGTCTGTCTGTCTGTCTGTCTGTCTGTCTGTCTGTCTGTCTGTCTGTCTGTCTGTCTGTCTGTCTGTCTGTCTGTCTGTCTGTCTGTCTGTCTGTCTGTCTGTCTGTCTGTCTGTCTGTCTGTCTGTCTGTCTGTCTGTCTGTCTGTCTGTCTGTCTGTCTGTCTGTCTGTCTGTCTGTCTGTCTGTCTGTCTGTCTGTCTGTCTGTCTGTCTGTCTGTCTGTCTGTCTGTCTGTCTGTCTGTCTGTCTGTCTGTCTGTCTGTCTGTCTGTCTGTCTGTCTGTCTGTCTGTCTGTCTGTCTGTCTGTCTGTCTGTCTGTCTGTCTGTCTGTCTGTCTGTCTGTCTGTCTGTCTGTCTGTCTGTCTGTCTGTCTGTCTGTCTGTCTGTCTGTCTGTCTGTCTGTCTGTCTGTCTGTCTGTCTGTCTGTCTGTCTGTCTGTCTGTCTGTCTGTCTGTCTGTCTGTCTGTCTGTCTGTCTGTCTGTCTGTCTGTCTGTCTGTCTGTCTGTCTGTCTGTCTGTCTGTCTGTCTGTCTGTCTGTCTGTCTGTCTGTCTTCTAAGGTGAAACTCACACTGTGCTGCTGCTGCCTCTGTCTGATGGTTCTCTGCTGTGCTGAACTCAGAGTCATTCATCCCATGTTCCCCCTGCTCCTCCTCCGTGGCCCCCTGGGTTGGGGTAGGAGTGGTGGGGGTGGAAGTGGGCGTGGGTGTAGAGGGGGTGGTGGGGCCGTTGGCCTCCCGGGGAGGGCCCTTGGCTGGGAGGTAGACGTGCTGCTGGAGCTGGGGTGAGTCCGGTTCCTGTTCCTGGGTGACTTGGGAGTGCTGCCGGGGCCTCTCCCTTTCCATCTGCTTGGCCTCCTGGAGCTACGGAGGGGGTAGAGGGGTACAGACGGGCAGACCCACACACAGACACAGCCAGACCCAGGCCAACCCAGCGTAGCCACATACAACCAAACACACACAGACAAAGCCAAATGCACGCACACACGCACACACACACGCACACACACACACACACACAGAAATGTGTTAACACAATGTACACAAAGTCATTATATCAATTCCCTCTCAAAGATTCCCTAAGGGATTTCCACCCCAATGCCAAGCAGCAACACTTCCCGATGTCAGATCAGGAAGCAACACACGGCAGGTTTGGAATCCCATCTTTCCAGGCAGAGACATTAGAACACATATTCAGCATGGATCTTAACATCAGGTCTGTCTAACATGTGTTTATGAATGACATGCTGTCAAAACAAGTATGAGGCAGAGCAGCTCACATGCTTATATAAACTGGGATATTTCAGTGCAGAACAGGAGACATAGTATATCTGGTCTAAAATACTGCATGTTCTCCTGGTTGATGTGTCACTGATGTTGATTTGATGTGTATTGATGAGGAGATGTTGAATTACATCGAGAGAAAGTTGTCTTCATATGATTCCTCCACAGGCCCAAAGTAATCTGGAGATGTTGTTTATTTTCATTTGGATATGAAGCTATAAATATACACATCATAAACATTTCTAACAGAATACAATGGAAAACATTATAATATTTGTTCTTCAGCCAAGCTATAGCAGCCCCCTACACAGTATGAATCTACAACAGCTCTCTATAGTAGCCCCCTACACAGTATGAATCTACAACAGCTCTCTATAGTAGCCCACTACACAGTATGAATCTATAACAGCTCTCTATAGTAGCCCACTACACAGTATGAATCTACAACAGCTCTCTATAGTAGCCCACTACACAGTCTATAACAGAATCTATAACAGCTCTCTATAGTAGCCCACTACACAGTATGAATCTATAACAGCTCTCTATAGTAGCTCACTACACAGTATGAATCTATAACAGCTCTCTATAGTATCCACTACACAGTATGAATCTATAACAGCTCTCTATAGTAGCCCACTACACAGTATGAATCTATAACAGCTCCCTATAGTAGCTCACTACACAGTATGAATCTATAACAGCTCTCTATAGTAGCCCACTACACAGTATGAATCTATAACAGCTCTCTATAGTAGCTCACTACACAGTATGAATCTATAACAGCTCTCTATAGTAGCCCACTACAGTAATCTGGAGTATGAATCTATAACAGCTCTCTATAGTATCCCCTACACAGTATGAATCTATAACAGCTCTCTATAGTAGCTCACTACACAGTATGAATCTATAACAGCTCTCTATAGTATCCACTACACAGTATGAATCTATAACAGCTCTCTATAGTAGCCCACTACACAGTATGAATCTATAACAGCTCTCTATAGTAGCCCACAGTATGAATCAGTAACAGCTCTCTATAGTATCCCACTACACAGTATGAATCTATAACAGCTCTCTATAGTAGCCCACTACACAGTATGAATCTATAACAGCTCTCTATAGTAGCCCACTACACAGTATGAATCTATAACAGCTCTCTATAGTAGCCCACTACACAGTATGAATCTATAACAGCTCTCTATAGTAGCCCACTACACAGTATGAATCTATAACAGCTCTCTATAGTAGCCCACTACACAGTATGAATCTATAACAGCTCTCTATAGTAGCTCACTACACAGTATGAATCTATAACAGCTCTCTATAGTAGCCCACTACACAGTATGAATCTATAACAGCTCTCTATAGTAGCCCACTACACAGTATGAATCTATAACAGCTCTCTATAGTAGCCCACTACACAGTATGAATCTATAACAGCTCTCTATAGTAGCCCACTACACAGTATGAATCTATAACAGCTCTCTATAGTAGCCCACTACACTACACAGTATGAATCTATAACAGCTCTCTATAGTAGCCCACTACACAGTATGAATCTATAACAGCTCTCTATAGTAGCCCACTACACAGTATGAATCTATAACAGCTCTCTATAGTAGCCCACTACACAGTATGAATCTATAACAGCTCTCTATAGTACACAGCCCACTACACAGTATGAATACTATAACAGCTATAGTAGCCACTCAGTATAGTAGCCCACACAGTAGAATCTATAACAGCTACACAGTATGAATATATAACAGTATGAATCTCTATAGTAGCCCACTACACAGTATGAATACATAACAGCTCTCTATAGTAGCCCACTACACAGTATGAATCTATAACAGCTCTCTATAGTAGCCTATAACTCTCTACACAGTATGAATATATAACAGCTCTCTATAGTAGCCCACTACACAGTATGAATCTATAACAGCTCTCTATAGTAGCCCACTACACAGTATGAATCTATAACAGCTCTCTATAGTAGCCCACTACACAGTATGAATCTATAACAGCTCTCTATAGTAGCCCACTACACAGTATGAATCTATAACATCTCTCTATAGTAGCCCACTACACAGTATGAATCTATAACAGCTCTCTATAGTAGCCCACTACAGTATGAATCATAACAGTATGAATCTATCTATAACAGCTCTCTATAGTAGCCCACTACACAGTATGAATCTATAACAGCTCTCTATAGTAGCCCACTACACAGTATGAATCTATAACAGCTCTCTATAGTAGCTCACTACACAGTATGAATCTATAACAGCTCTCTATAGTATCCCCTACACAGTATGAATCTATAACAGCTCTCTATAGTAGCCCACTACACAGTATGAATCTATAACAGCTCTCTATAGTAGCCCACTACACAGTATGAATCTATAACAGCTCTCTATAGTAGCCCCCTACACAGTATGAATCTATAACAGCTCTCTATAGTAGCCCACTACACAGTATGAATCTATAACAGCTCTCTATAGTAGCCCACTACACAGTATGAATCTATAACAGCTCTCTATAGTAGCCCACTACACAGTATGAATCTATAACAGCTCTCTATAGTAGCCCACTACACAGTATGAATCTATAACAGCTCTCTATAGTAGCCCACTACACAGTATGAATCTATAACAGCTCTCTATAGTAGCCCACTACACAGTATGAATCTATAACAGCTCTCTATATGAATCTAGCTCTCTATAGTAGCCCTACACAGTATGAATCTATAACAGCTCTCTATAGTAGCCCACTACACAGTATGAATCTATAACAGCTCTCTATAGTAGCCCACTACACAGTATGAATCTATAACAGCTCTCTATAGTAGCCCACTACACAGTATGAATCTATAACAGCTCTCTATAGTAGCCCACTACACAGTATGAATCTATAACAGCTCTCTATAGTAGCCCACTACACAGTATGAATCTATAACAGCTCTCTATAGTAGCCCACTACACAGTATGAATCTACAACAGCTCTCTATAGTAGCCCCCTACACAGTATGAATCTACAACAGCTCTCTATAGTAGCCCACTACACAGTATGAATCTATAACAGCTCTCTATAGTAGCCCCCTACACAGTATGAATCTATAACAGCTCTCTATAGTAGCCCACTACACAGTATGAATACATAACAGCTCTCTATAGTAGCCCCCTACACAGTATGAATCTATAACAGCTCTCTATAGTAGCCCACTACACAGTATGAATCTATAACAGCTCTCTATAGTAGCCCACTACACAGTATGAATACATAACAGCTCTCTATAGTAGCCCACTACACAGTATGAATCTATAACAGCTCTCTATAGTAGCCCACTACACAGTATGAATCTATAACAGCTCTCTATAGTAGCCCACTACACAGTATGAATCTATAACATCTCTCTATAGTAGCCCACTACACAGTATGAATCTATAACATCTCTCTATAGTAGCTCACTACACAGTATGAATCTATAACATCTCTCTATAGTAGCCCACTACACAGTATGAATCTATAACAGCTCTCTATAGTAGCCCACTACACAGTATGAATCTATAACAGCTCTCTATAGTAGCCCCCTACACAGTATGAATCTATAACAGCTCTCTATAGTAGCTCACTACACAGTATGAATCTATAACAGCTCTCTATAGTAGCCCACTACACAGTATGAATCTACAACAGCTCTCTATAGTAGCTCACTACACAGTATGAATCTATAACAGCTCTCTATAGTAGCCCACTACACAGTATGAATCTACAACAGCTCTCTATAGTAGCCCACTACACAGTATGAATCTATAACAGCTCTCTATAGTAGCCCACTACACAGTATGAATCTACAACAGCTCTCTATAGTAGCCCACTACACAGTATGAATCTATAACAGCTCTCTATAGTAGCCCCCTACACAGTATGAATCTATAACAGCTCTCTATAGTAGCCCACTACACAGTATGAATCTATAACAGCTCTCTATAGTAGCCCCCTACACAGTATGAATCTATAACAGCTCTCTATAGTAGCCCCCTACACAGTATGAATCTATAACAGCTCTCTATAGTAGCCCACTACACAGTATGAATCTATAACAGCTCTCTATAGTAGCCCACTACACAGTATGAATCTATAACAGCTCTCTATAGTAGCCCACTACACAGTATGAATCTATAACAGCTCTCTATAGTAGCCCACTACACAGTATGAATCTATAACAGCTCTCTATAGTAGCCCACTACACAGTATGAATCTATAACAGCTCTCTATAGTAGCCCACTAACCAGTATGAATATATAACAGCTCCCTATAGCAGCCCACTAACCAGTATGAATCTATAACAGCTCTCTATAGTAGCCCACTACACAGTATGAATCTACAACAGCTCTCTATAGTAGCCCCCTACACAGTATGAATCTATAACAGCTCCCTATAGCAGCCCACTAACCAGTATGAATATATAACAGCTCTCTATAGTAGCCCACTACACAGTATGAATCTATAACAGCTCTCTATAGTAGCCCACTACACAGTATGAATCTATAACAGCTCCCTATAGCAGCCCACTAACCAGTATGAATATATAACAGCTCCCTATAGCAGCCCACTAACCAGTATGAATATATAACAGCCCCCTACACAGTATGAATCCAGGTGCATGTGTAGGTGTACTACAAAATCATGTTAAAAGAAGTGGAAAAACTGAGCCACACGATGACGTAAGCATGATTCAGAGGAAAGACACAGGTCAGGAATGGAAGCAAATACAGTATTACACAACTACCAATAAGATTGTGAATGACACATCTTCTCTAACACCAGCCTATAGTCATTTCCCCCCAATTCCTACACACAACATAAAACATGGGGCATTATCAGATTATTAAAGTAACAGAATTTGTTCTCAACCCCTTTCCTGGCTAAATAAAGGTTAAATCAAGAGAGGACATTAGTCTAGAGGTCATGCTGACTAACAGATCCAGACAGACGTGTTCAGAATGCAGATCACTGTCCTACTCCAGGTAGGAGTGAGAGTCCTCCAATCAGATGTGTTCAGAATGCAGATCACTGTCCCACTCCAGGTAGGGGTGAGAGTCCTCCAATCAGATGTGTTCAGAATGCAGATCACTGTCCCACTCCAGGTAGGTGTGAGAGTCCTCCAATCAGATGTGTTCAGAATGCATATCACTGTCCCACTCCAGGTAGGGGTGAGAGTCCTCCAATCAGATGTGTTCAGAATGCAGATCACTGTCCCACTCCAGGTAGGAGTGAGAGTCCTCCAATCAGATGTGTTCAGAATGCAGATCACTGTCCACTCCAGGTAGAGGTGAGAGTCCTCCAATCAGATGTGTTCAGAATGCAGATCACTGTCCCACTCCAGGTAGGGGTGAGAGTCCTCCAATCAGATATGTTCAGAATGCAGATCACTGTCCCACTCCAGGTAGGGGTGAGAGTCCTCCAATCAGATGTGTTCAGAATGCAGATCACTGTCCCACTCCAGATGTAGGTGTCCCACTCAGGTAGAGTCCTCCAATCAGATGTGTTCAGAATGCAGATCACTGTCCCACTCCAGGTAGGGGTGAGAGTCCTCCAATCAGATGTGTTCAGAATGCAGATCACTGTCCCACTCCAGGTAGAGGTGATGTGTTCAGTCAGATCTCCAATCAGATGTGTTCAGAATGCAGATCACTGTCCCACTCCAGGTAGGGGTGAGAGTCCTCCAATCAGATGTGTTCAGAATGCAGATCACTGTCCCACTCCAGGTAGGGGTGAGAGTCCTCCAATCAGATGTGTTCAGAATGCAGATCACTGTCCCACTCCAGGTAGGGGTGAGAGTCCTCCAATCAGATGTGTTCAGAATGCAGATCACTGTCCCACTCCAGGTAGGGGTGAGAGTCCTCCAATCAGATGTGTTCAGAATGCAGATCACTGTCCCACTCCAGGTAGGGGTGAGAGTCCTCCAATCAGATGTGTTCAGAATGCAGATCACTGTCCCACTCCAGGTAGGGGTGAGAGTCCTCCAATCAGATATGTTCAGAATGCAGATCACTGTCCCACTCCAGGTAGGGGTGAGAGTCCTCCAATCAGATGTGTTCAGAATGCAGATCACTGTCCCACTCCAGGTAGGAGTGAGAGTCCTCCAATCAGATGTGTTCAGAATACAGATCACTGTCCCACTCCAGGTAGGGGTGAGAGTCCTCCAATCAGATGTGTTCAGAATACAGATCACTGTCCCACTCCAGGTAGGGGTGAGAGTCCTCCAATCAGATATGTTCAGAATGCAGATCACTGTCCCACTCCAGGTAGGGGTGAGAGTCCTCCAATCAGATGTGTTCAGAATACAGATCACTGTCCCACTCCAGGTAGGGGTGAGAGTCCTCCAATCAGATGTGTTCAGAATGCAGATCACTGTCCCACTCCAGGTAGAGGTGAGAGTCCTCCAATCAGATGTGTTCAGAATGCAGATCACTGTCCCACTCCAGGTAGGGGTGAGAGTCCTCCAATCAGATGTGTTCAGAATGCAGATCACTGTCCCACTCCAGGTAGGGGTGAGAGTCCTCCAATCAGATATGTTCAGAATGCAGATCACTGTCCCACTCCAGGTAGGAGTGAGAGTCCTCCAATCAGATGTGTTCAGAATGCAGATCACTGTCCCACTCCAGGTAGAGGTGAGAGTCCTCCAATCAGATGTGTTCAGAATGCAGATCACTGTCCCACTCCAGGTAGGGGTGAGAGTCCTCCAATCAGATGTGTTCAGAATGCAGATCACTGTCCCACTCCAGGTAGGAGTGAGAGTCCTCCAATCAGATGTGGCACTGTCATATCACACCATTATATCTATGGTAGCTAGACATGACACACATTATACACACACATGCACACAGTGACACACACACGCACACAGTGACACACACACACACACACACACACACACACACACACACACACACACACACACAGTGACAAACACACACACACAGTGACACACAGAAATGGAGGAGACACTCCATTTGTTTACTGTAAATGCTGCTCTCAAACTGTCTTGCTCTAGAAGCCATTGTGTCAACGATACTGCTCTCTCTACTATACTGATGGCATTACATTTACCATTCAATTCTAACAACTCTCAGATTCAATAATATGACCCTCTATTTAAAAGGGATGAATGAATCTATCAAAATCGAATTACTCCAATAGTAACAATCCCAGACAAACGCAGCGAGATGAGATTCTGCCAGCTAATGAGAATACACACACAGCCACAATACATATAATTTCTGAAGGTGGGAAATGTGTGTGTGTGTGTATTTTCAAATCAAGAGTGTAAGCCCAAACACACACAATGCAAACAGAAAAACATTTGAAAGGCTCTGTCGGCTGGTATGAACACGCGAGCACACACACACACACACACACACACACAAACACAAAGACGAGTGAAAGCATTTTATGAATACAAATGGTAATCAGTGCTGAAGAAAAGATAATGATTCCCAGGCAACTGAACTGAAGCACCAGCAAGCATAACCACAATGCACGTCTGCCCCAGCAAGCACAGCATAACCACAATGCACATCTGCCCCAGCAAGCACAGAGTAACCACAATGCACGTCTGCCCCAGCAAGCACAGAGTAACCACAATGCACGTCTGCCCCAGCAAGCACAGCGTAACCACAATGCACGTCTGCCCCAGCAAGCACAGCGTAACCACAATGCACTTCTGCCCCAGCAAGCACAGAGTAACCACAATGCACGTCTGCCCCAGCAAGCACAGAGTAACCACAATGCACGTCTGCCCCAGCAAGCACAGAGTAACCACAATGCACTTCTGCCCCATAGCTGGAACAGAGGAGGAGAAAGAGAGATGGATGAATGGACTGATGGATGGAACTGAATGGGAACACAGAGAAGAGTTCAGAGTTCAGATCAGGCAAGTCAAGGCAGTCCTGTAGTCTTTACCTGGCGGTCACGTTTTCTCGAGGCCAGAGACCAAGATATCTTGTGATTTGTAAGCTATGTGTCCGGGGGGTGGGGGGGTGAGGGGGGTGGGGGGTGAGGGGGGAAAGAAGTGTCAATCGAAAAGAAACAGATGATATTAGAGCAAACTTTGTTTTCAGGGTGACACCTTACTTGGACCTCTTGTCAGAAAGTCTATGCTACGCTGTCATCAGCGTGACGGAAACGGAGGCTATGTGTGGTCAGTCAAGACAGGACAGTTTTATGTCACCTGACACATAAACCCCTACGACTCCTTATTCAACTGCTATGTCATGCTCAAATAAAGGGTCACCTTCTCTTCCCTTTTCTCCTCAGTACAGTATCTCTATCTGTCTGTAGCTCTGTTTCTATATCCACACCAACACACCACTTAAAACCAAGCCACAAAGCCATGTATTGGGCGCCATGCATTCTAAGTGCATTCTAAGTGCTATGCTACTGTGGACATTGTCAGTGTCTCAGAGAGGGACTTACTGCCTGGTTCTCCATGCGGGCGAAGATGACATTGAGCATCTGAGTGAGCGTGGCCTTGGCCGTGGTCTGGTTGATGAGGTTCTTGCTGGCTAGGTAGATGTTGTAGCAGGTCCTGACCGCCTGCAGCACTGTGCCCTCATGGATCTCTATGTGCTGGGAGGTCACAGCCGTCAACAGGGCCTGGTGGGAGGGAGTGAAGGAATGGGGGGGGAGAGAGAGAGAGAGAGAGAAAGAGAGAGAGAGAGAGAGAGAGAGAGAGAGAAAGAGTTCATCATGGTTTATCAAGGTCTATCATGGTGCTTCAGCATTATTTGTGTGAAAGATACTCCTACAGCGCGAGTAGTATAGTCCTCTGCATCTCACATCTCTGATCCCTTGGCCACCCACCTCCCAGTCAGAACTACACAGACACAGTTACACAAACACAGCTATAGCGGGATGAGCTGAGCCAAGCTGAGTTGACAGCAGATTACGGGTAGAGGCTGAGATTTGGGCTGCTGTTTCACAGCGAGGAGTACTGTACTGAGAGAGAACGCAGCGGTGCCAGACCATCTCAGAACAGACCTTCTGACTCACAGTCAGGACTAGACCAATGACTAGTGCACTTCCTGCCAGTCATCACTTCTTAATACACCTCCCTGCTGAGTGCACTTCACTCAACAAATGCTAAGTGCACTAACCTCAGTGTACTTCTCTTATCTACTGCTTAGTGCACTTCCCTCAACCACTACCCTCCTCTCTACAGATGAAAGTAACACACACGTACAGACTCACCACGTAAGTGATAATCAACTAGGGGCTATGCATTCTATGGAAAAGAAAGTATGATGTGGAACTGACCTTACACAGAGTTGCATTATTTTACAGAGAACGCAAAGAGCCCCGAGTTAATTATTCATTTTATACCATGACTATAATTTAACATATTTGCCACGAGAAATGTGTTCATTTGCAGGTAAAAATCTGTTCAACATCCACTGAAATAGGTAGCAAGTTTACTAGATAGCTACAGTAGTTGCCATGGTAACAAACAGACTTGCTAGTTTAGCTAACCAAACCATCAACTCTGGCTTGGTATTATGAAAATCTACTTCAACAATGCCAATAATGTTTTCAATTCGACTTTTGCTTTCAAAAGCAGCTCAAACATAGAACATGTAAGAATGAACTACAGCCACTGAATTCTAGTGTGCGCTTCAGGCCAGTCAGAAACGAGAATTCAACAATGCCATGGTACAAGTGAGGGATAATCAACGAGGGGCTATGCATTCAATGGAAAATAATGAACAACGTGGAAGTTGTGTTCCACGACGCGCTAGCAGAGTTGAACTGACCGTCCACGGAGTTGCATTATTTTCCAGAGAACGCATAGAGCCCTGAGTCCCTTTAACACCATGGCTGTGTTCAACATCCACTGAAGTAGCTACCAAGTTTACTAGACACACTATATAGACAAAAGTATGTGGACATCCCTTCAAATGAGTGGATTCAGCTATTTCAGCCACACCCGTTGCTGACAGGTGTATAAAATCGAGCACACCACCATGCAATCTCCATAGCCATACATTGTCAGTAGAATGGCCTTACTGAAGAGCTCAGTGACTTACAACGTGGCATCGTCATAGATGCCCCCTTTCTAACAAGTCAGTTAGTCAAATTTCTGCCCTGCTGGAGCTGCCCCGGTCAACTGTAAGTGCTGTTATTGTGAAGTGGAACATTTAGAAGCAACAACGGCTCAACCACACAAGCTCACAGAACGGAACCACCGAGTGCTGAAGCACGTAGCATGTAAAAATCGTCTGTCCTCGGTTGCAACTCTCACTAACGAGTTCCAAACTGCCCCTGGAAGCAACGTCAGTACAATAACTGTTCGTCGGGAGCTTCATGAAACGGGTTTCCATGGCCGAGCAGCCTGACAAGCCTAAGATCACCATGCGCAATGCCAAGTGTCGGCTGGACTGGTGTAAAGCTCGCCGCCATTAGACTCTGGAGCAGTGGAAACACATTCTGTGGAGTGATGAATCACGCTTCACCATCTTTGGGATGAAATGCAAGCCAGGCCTAATTGCCCAACATCAGTGCCCAACCTCAATAATGCTCTTGTGGCTGAATGGAAGCAAGTCCCAGCAACAATGTTTCAATATCTAGTGGAAAGCCTTCCCCACAGCAACTCGCCCAAGCCTTCCCCATTTCTCCTTCTCCAAAATCCAGTCAACTGATATTCTGAAAGAGCTGCAAAATTTGGACCCCTACAAATCAGCCGGGCTAGACAATCTGGACCCTTTCTTTCTAAAATGATCTGCCGAAATTGTTGCCACCCCTATTACTAGCCTGTTCAACCTCTCTTTCGTGTTGTCTGAGATTCCCAAAGATTGGAAAGCAGCTGCGGTCATCCCCCTCTTCAAAGTGGGGGACACTCTGGACCCAAACTGCTACAGACCTATATCTATCCTACCCTGTCTTTCTAAGGTCTTCGAAAGCCAAGTCAACAAACAGATTACCGACCATTTCGAATCTCACCATACCTTCTCTGCTATGCAATCTGGTTTCAGAGCTGGTCATGGGTGCACCTCAGCCACGCTCAAGGTCCTAAACAATATCTTAACCGCCATCGATAAGAAACATTACTGTGCAGCCGTATTCATTGATCTGGCCAAGGCTTTCGACTCTGTCAATCACCACATCCTCATCGGCAGACTCGACAGCCTTGGTTTCTCAAATGATTGCCTCGCCTGGTTCACCAACTACTTCTCTGATAGAGTTCAGTGTGTCAAATCAGAGGGTCTGCTGTCCGGACCTCTGGCAGTCTCTATGGGGGTGCCACAGGGTTCAATTCTTGGACCGACTCTCTTCTCTGTATACATCGATGATGTCGCTCTGCTGCTGGTGAGTCTCTGATCCACCTCCACGCAGACGACACCATTCTGTATACTTCTGGCCCTTCTTTGGACACTGTGTTAACAAACCTCCAAACGAGCTTCAATACCATACAACACTCCTTCCGTGGCCTCCAATTGCTCTTAAATACAAGTAAAACTAAATGCATGCTCTTCAACCGATCGCTGCCTGCACCTGCCCGCCTGTCCAACATCACTACTCTGGACGGCTCTGACTTAGAATACGTGGACAACTACAAATACCTAGGTGTCTGGTTAGACTGTAAACTCTCCTTCCAGACCCACATCAAACATCTCCAATCCAAAGTTAAATCTAGAATTGGCTTCCTATTTCGCAACAAAACATCCTTCACTCATGCTGCCAAACATACCCTTATAAAACTGACCATCCTACCAATCCTCGACTTCGGCGATGTAATTTACAAAATAGCCTCCAATACCCTACTCAACAAATTGGATGCAGTCTATCACAGTGCCATCCGTTTTGTCACCAAAGCCCCATATACTACCCACCATTGCGACCTGTATGCTCTCGTTGGCTGGCCCTCGTTTCATACTCGTCGCCAAACCCACTGACTCCATGTCATCTACAAGACCCTGCTAGGTAAAGTCCCCCCTTATCTCAGCTCGCTGGTCACCATAGCATCACCCACCTGTAGCACGCGCTCCAGCAGGTATATCTCTCTGGTCACCCCCAAAACCAATTCTTTCTTTGGCCACCTGTACATAGCCCAGCTATAATTTAGCCCAAACAACTACCTCTTTCCCTACTGTATTTATTTTATTTATTTATTTTGCTCCTTTGCACCCCATTATTTTTATTTCTACTTTGCACATTCTTCCACTGCAAATCTACCATTCCAGTGTTTTACTTGCTATATTGTATTTAATTTGCCACCATGCCCTTTTTTTGCCTTTACCTCCCTTATCTCACCTAATTTGCTCACATCGTATATAGACTTGTTTATACTGTATTATTGACTGTATGTTTGTTTTACTCCATGTGTAACTCTGTGTCGTTGTATGTGTCGAACTGCTTTGCTTTATCTTGGCCAGGTCGCAATTGTAAATGAGAACTTGTTCTCAACTTGCCTACCTGGTTAAATAAAGGTGAAATAAAATAAAATGTAAAAAAAGAGTGGAGGCTGTTATAGCAGCAAAGGGGGAACCAACTCCATATTAATGTCCATGATTTTGCAATGAGATGTTCGACAAGCAGGTGTCCACATACTTTTTGCCATGCAGTTTAGCTACAGTAGTTGCCTAGGTAACCAAACAGACTTGCTAGTTTAGCTAACCAACCCATCAGGCCAAGCACGACTCCAGAGCCATCATTAAGTTTGCTGACGACACAACGGTGGTAGGCCTGATCACCGACAACGATGAGACAGCCTATAGGGAGGAGGTCAGAGACCTGGCAGTGTGGTGCCAGGACAATAACTTCTCCCTCAACGTGAGCAAAACAAAGGAGCTGATCGTGGACTACAGGAAAAGGAGGCCCGAACACGCCCTCATTCACATTGATGTGGCTGTAGTGGAGCAGGTTGAAAGCTGCAAGTTCCTTGGTGTCAACATCACCAACAAACTATTGTGGTCCAAACACACCAAGAAAGTCATGAAGAGGGCACGACAACGCCTTTTCCACCTCAGGAGACTGAAAAGATTTGACATGGGTCCACAGATCCTCGAAACGTTCTACAGCCTCACCATCGAGAGCATCCTGACCGGTTGCATTACCGGCTGGTATAACAACTGCTCGGCATCCGAACGCAAGACGGTGCAGAGGGTAGTGCATACAGCCCAGTACATCACTGGGGCCAAGCTTCCTGCCATCCAGGACCTATATACTAGACGGTATCAGAGGAAGGACCATAAAATTGTCAAAGACTCCAGTCACTATAGACAGTTCTCTCTGCTACCGCATGGCAAGTGGTACTGGAGTGCCAAAGTCTAGGTCCAAAAGGCTCCTTAACAGCTTCTAACCCCAAGCCATAAGACTGCTGATCAATTAATCAAATGACACTTGGACTATTTACATTGACCCCCTCCCACCCCTTTGTTTTACACTGCTGCTACTCGCTGTTTATTATCTATGCATAGTCACTTCACCCCTACCTACATGTAGAAATGACTTCGACTAACCTGTACCACCGCACACTGACTCAGTACCGGTACCACCTGTATATAGTCTCATTATTATAATTTTATTGGGTTCCTTTTTTTTCTTAAAAAAAAAAGTTTATTTAGTAAATATTTTCTTGAAAGTGCATTGTTGGTTAAGGGCTTGTAATTAAGCATTTCACGGTAAGGTCTAGGTAAGGTACCTGTTGTTTTCGGCACATGTGACAAATAACATTTCATAAATTTGAACTTGCTATTATGAAAATCGAATTTAAACAATGCCAATAATGTTTTCATTTCGATTATTGCTTTCAAAAGCAGCTCAAACATGTAAGAATGAACTACAGACATTGAATTCTAACGTAGGGAAATATTCTAGACCTAGTAGGGAAATAATGCACGCTCCCGAATGCCCTTTAAGCCAATCAGAAATGAGAATTCAACAATGCCATGGTAGAAACAGATAACACAATTCTACATTCTAAATAATCACCATGCAGGCAAGAATAGAATCTAACAGCAGAACACACAATATCCAAAACACACTTGCAGACCAAATAACCGCAGATGCCAACCTTGATGATCTGTAGCTGCACCCCCTCATCTGTCTGTGGTCCCTGGAAGCAGCCGCAGATGGTCTCGATGATCCTGTCGATGAGCTTCTTGCCAGGGGCCGTGCTGTCTGGAGCGCTGCCGGTCAGGTGGCCGTACGCTATCAGCTTCTACAGGGAAAACACCAAACACACAAAACCACACAGTCAGATAGACACTAATCTCCCGTGGGAAGATTCTGCGTGGAGACAGAAGAACCTGTCAGGACTGAATGGGATGTGTGAGATACCGAGCTGCATTAGTTCCGGCCTTTTTGTTTTCGTCACTGGTCATTTGGAAGTATCAGGATTGGGCGAAGGCTTTGTCTGAGTTTCCTTTTGCGAAGGCGGAGCTCTTCATTTCTCTCCATTTCTAACACATATAGACCCAGTAGTTAATCACTGACCAAATAACGCAAGATTTGACTTGTGTTTTAACAGAGATGAGATAAACCCAACTTCTACATTTCATTCAGAAAACACCCCAAAACATCATGAAGTCCACTGTGAATCAGTGTCACTGAACGTTGAGTCTGTCTGTGTAAATACAACATTTATTTATTTCAGGTCAACATGAAATTCCAGTTAGATATTGCACAGAATCTTAAATAACTTTAGATGACTCCAAGCTGTGTGTATGATTTAATATCAATATAGTCCTGAACCAAATGACCATATTTGTTTTGACATGTCATTACGGTGAAGGGAAGAAACATGCAGCCAGTTTTAGACACACAGGGTTCACGTGTTGACCTCCTCTACTACTGACCTGTAAACAGTCTAGTGATGTGATGACGATGCGGGGACATTTGGACTGACATGCCAACTCAAACGGCAGGAAGTACTTGTCGGCCTCTACGAAGCTGGTCTTTGATTTGATTGGAGGAAGAGTGCTGGAATCCGATTTGCTGTCTGGAGGAGGACTGGAGAGAGAACAAAAAATGAAAACCGAGCTCATAGTACATATACATATTGTTACTTTTATTTCTTAGTTTTTTGGGGGTATTTTTCTTAAAACTACATGGTTTGTTAAGGGCTTGTAAGTAAGTATTTTACTGTAAGGTCTATCTATACCTGTTGTATTCGGCACGTGACAAATTCAATTTGATTTGGTATTCTGTCATCGACACAAAGCATGATAAAAACATCAGTTGAAGCTGTATTTATTTCTGGCATTCACACACTATTAACATAACGTAGCGGGAAACGTAGCAGGAAACGTCTGAAACGAGATCCCCTACATACTGGTGTTGACGAGAAGAAAATAAACTATTGGGGGAGGTTCTCTTCTGCACTGTTCAACCAATCCAGCAAATGTAGAGGAGTTAAGACGGAGTGTCACCTTGTTAAGGTCCAAAAGGGGAAGCCGTGTCACATGCTCTCTTTCCATTTCCCCTGACAACCAGTTGTCCAGTTGTTGGGGACTCGGCAGAAGCTAACACACTACTGACAGTGTACTATTTCTGTCTTTATGCATGTTCTTTATGCAGCTCAATTTGATGCACTGTAATCAGCCAACTCTTATAAAGAAAGGTGCCTGCAATTAATCTACCCCTCATCTATTTTAGGAGAAGAGATCCATGATGTCATACACCTGATAATAATGGTCTCTGCTCTGTGTCTTTATACTGTCAAAAGCCTTTGTGGCCAAAATCACATCCTTGTTACTGTTGCTATGGAATAAAACCAAGGATAAAGTCATATTTGTGAGTGCTGTTTGTCTTTATGGATCGTAGATCTAAACCAAGGGTCCTTAGCTGTACGCTAAAACATTATAAATCTAAACCAGGGGTCCTTAGCTGTACCCTAAAACATTATAAATCTAAAACCAGGGGTCCTTAACTGTACCCTAAAACATTATAAATCTAAACCAGGGGTCCTTAACTGTACGCTAAAACATTATAAATCTAAACCAGAGGTCCTTAGCTGTACCCTAAAACATTATAAATCTAAACCAGGGGTCCTTAGCTGTACCCTAAAACATTATAAATCTAAACCAGGGGTCCTTAGCTGTACCCTAAAACATTATAAATCTAAACCAGGGGTCCTTAGCTGTACGCTAAAACATTATAAATCTAAACCAAGGGTCCTTAGCTGTACGCTAAAACATTATAAATCTAAACCAAGGGTCCTTAGCTGTACGCTAAAACATTATAAATCTAAACCAGGGGTCCTTAACTGTACCCTAAAACATTATAAATCTAAACCAGGGGTCCTTAGCTGTACACTAAAACATTATAAATCTAAACCAGGGGTCCTTAGCTGTACCCTAAAACATTATAAATCTAAACCAGGGTCCTTAGCTGTACCCTAAAACATTATAAATCTAAACCAGGGGTCCTTAGCTGTACCCTAAAACATTATAAATCTAAACCAGGGTCCTTAACTGTCCCTTAAACATTATAAATCTAAACCAGGGTCCTTACCCCTAAAACATTATAAATCTAAACCAGGGGTCCTTAGCTGTACCCTAAAACATTATAAATCTAAACCAGGGTCCTTAGCTGTACCCTAAAACATTATAAATCTAAACCAGGGGTCCTTAACTGTACCCTAAAACATTATAAATCTAAACCAGGGGTCCTTAGCTGTACCCTAAAACATTATAAATCTAAACCAGGGTCCTTAGCTGTACCCTAAAACATTATAAATCAAACCAGGGGTCCTTAGCTAAAAACATTATAAATCTAAACCAGGGGTCCTTAGCTGTACCTAAAACATTATAAATCTAAACCAGGGGTCCTTAGCTGTACCCTAAAACATTATAAATCTAAACCAGGGGTCCTTAGCTGTACCCTAAAACATTATAAATCTAAACCAGGGGTCCTTAGCTGTAAAAACATTATAAATACCCTAAAAAACATTATAAATCTAAACCAGGGGTCCTTAGCTGTACCCTAAAACATTATAAATCTAAACCAGGGTCCTTAACTGTACCCTAAAACATTATAAATCTAAACCAGGGGTCCTTAACTGTACCCTAAAACATTATAAATCTAAACCAGGGTCCTTAACTGTCCCTAAAACATTATAAATCTAAACCAGGGTTCCTTAACTGTACCTAAAACATTATAAATCTAAACCAGGGTCCTTAACTGTACCCTAAAACATTATAAATCTAAACCAGGGGTCCTTAGCTGTACCCTAAAACATTATAAATCTAAACCAGGGGTCCTTAGCTGTACCCTAAAACATTATAAATCTAAACCAGGGGTCCTTAGCTGTACGCTAAAACATTATAAATCTAAACCAGGGGTCCTTAGCTGTACCCTAAAACATTATAAATCTAAACCAGGGGTCCTTAGCTGTACCCTAAAACATTATAAATCTAAACCAGGGGTCCTTAGCTGTACCCTAAAACATTATAAATCTAAACCAGGGGTCCTTAGCTGTACCCTAAAACATTATAAATCTAAACCAGGGGTCCTTAGCTGTACCCTAAAACATTATAAATCTAAACCAGGGGTCCTTAACTGTACCCTAAAACATTATAAATCTAAACCAGGGGTCCTTAACTGTACCCTAAAACATTATAAATCTAAACCAGGGGTCCTTAACTGTACCCTAAAACATTATAAATCTAAACCAGGGTTCCTTAACTGTACCCTAAAACATTATAAATCTAAACCAGGGGTCCTTAACTGTACGCTAAAACATTATAAATCTAAACCAGGGGTCCTTAGCTGTACCCTAAAACATTATAAATCTAAACCAGGGGTCCTTAACTGTACCCTAAAACATTATAAATCTAAACCAGGGGTCCTTAGCTGTACCCTAAAACATTATAAATCTAAACCAGGGGTCCTTAGCTGTACCCTAAAACATTATAAATCTAAACCAGGGGTCCTTAGCTGTACGGTAAAACATTATCCATCAGAACAACCACACCCAAACTGCACTGAGCTCTGAGCCAAGGATGGCGGGAGAGAAGGAGGAAGAGAGAGGGAGAGAGAGAGTGACAGAGCGAGGAAGAGGGGTGAAGGGCTGTGTTGTTTGTGTCTTGGCAGAGAGAAAGGATGACTTCAGCTTCTTTAGAGTGATGACCTCGCAAAGTGCAGTGGGACATGGGATAGAGAGGGAGAGAGAAAGAAAGAGGGACAGATAACGAGAGAACGAGAGAAAGAGAGAGAGAGAGAGAGAGAGAGACAAAGGGGAAAAGGAGAAGAGGAAGCATACAGAATTTTGAGAGGCGATGTGGGCATTTCAAATATAATATGGTCTCCCGTCGAGTCCATTCATCACATAATGTTGTTTTGAATGGAAATGTCCATTCTACTTATGCTAATTCTATGAGTCACAGTCCCTCTCTGCTCAGCATGTGTTCTTCCCTCTAATAAGCAACATACAGGATTAGCCTGCTCATATTCATAATGTACATGAAATGGGGTTGAGCCATACATCTATGGAGACTAGAGAATGCTAACACGTTGCTTCTGGTCTTACAACTTTTGACACTTTTTGGCTTACAAAAGATCCTTGAGAATAAGTGATGTTATGGGTGTTTTTTCGTATTTTTCTAAAAACCCGAAAGCCAGGGTAACTTTGCGAAAGGTTAGGTAAGGTGTCTGTATATAAAAACTTACTACATCCCTCACTCCTCCCCCACCTAAAGTCATCTTGGGCATGGAATTTGTGAGGAAAAGCTTAGATATTGGCCGTGTCTGAATACCCATACTTAGTAGGCCATTTGATTATGCCAAAAAATTAAGTTTAATAGTATGCAACATTTCTAAAATCGATCTATACTTTAAATGCCCGGATGTCATACTGATTTTGGCTTTGACAACAGCTGATCAATTTGAAATGTGGATGTGCTACCAAAATCAATGAATAGCGAGATAAAACGCAATCCCGCATAACGCATTCTCAGTATGTGAAAATCTAATGTTTTATAGTATGTACATTTTCTAAAATCATGTATGGTTTAAAAGCCAGGACTCATTTCGCCTCTTCATCTAGTAGAAATCGATGCACACTTTTCCACAAGGCATTGAAGATGTGGGCCTGGTTCTCTTCACGTAGCCAAATAACACAACTAGCCTACTTAATTGGGGAAGATGACGAATAGTGAAGTTGCTGCGGTGGTATTCAAACGTAAGTGAAGTCGTATTTGTTATCCTTAAAATGATCACGAGTATTGCATCGTGGGATACATCTTTGAAAACAGAACTGTTTAACATTGGTGAATGTGTCACAGCACCAAGGACTCGGGATGTGGCTGCGTTAATGATGGCATGTTAATCAGGCCTTTTGATTTGAACATATGTATTGCTTTAGTTTTGTAGGCTAGGCTACCTAATTTAATTAATGGACCAAGCCTTAGCAGTCATTCTGATCTTGATCTCGTTCTCAATGATCAGTGCTTCAGATTATAATGTCGCTGTCCAGCGTTCTGAATTTGCCATGCAACCGACTGTCCACGTTTTTTTCTGTGCAATAGCCTTTCGATTTGAACATTTGTTTTGGTGTGTGTACTAGGCTATTTAATTTAAATATATGTTACAGCACTTTGGTTTCACTAATAAATATGTTTAAATGGAAACAAGTTATCTGTTTACGTCTTCAGTCCTTTTTAAATAGGATAGATGGGCTATATGGTCTACAGTATAGGTTGAATGTGCTAAATGGTGTGTGCTAAATAGTATGTGACGATGAGTACATAGCAGAGGTGGGACCAAGTCACTATTCGAGTCACAAGTCAAGTCTCAAGGTCCAAGAAGAGTCCCAAGTCATGAGTCAAGTACAAGTCAAGTGCAAGTCGTGAGTCAAGTCCAAGTCGTGAGTCAAGTCCAAGTCGTGAGTCAAGTCCAAGTCGTGCATTCTAAGAGCAAGTCAAGTCTCAAGTCAAGTAAAAAAAAAATCTACACATGCAATGACTTGTTGAACTACAAACGTATAGACCATAAGGTTCTATCTGACATTTGTGTCAAATGAGTTAGTCACATATAATAGATCTTGGTTCTTTATATATCCGTAAAGTTATATTTTTGAAAAAGTACATTTTAAGTCAAAGAAATCAACAACTAGAAAGTTCTATCTGCAATCCAATCACAAGCTTGAACAAATACAGACGGACCAATCAGAACCCCTTCGTCGCCAATAATGGCACGCAATCAAAACAACAAATGTCACATCGTTGTTCAGTGATGGCAGTAATTTGTCTAATGACCATAATACATGTCTTAATGGATTTGCTGATGTGTTCTGACTCTATTTTGGTAAAATAGTATTATTCTATAATTTATGTATTCAAAACCCAGATTGACATTTCAGAGACATAAGGTTATATCTGCTATTGCACCCACCTAAACATGTTTTTTTTTTCAAATGTCTCAGGATTTTGATACTCTGTACTTCAGGTACCTTTAAGGTGAGGACCTTAAAAAGGATCCACCCCCTTTTTCCCCCAATTTTCACCTAAAATTACATACCCAAATCTAACTGCCTGTAGCTCAGGACCTGAAATGACATACCCAAATCTAACTGCCTGTAGCTCAGGACCTGAAGCAAGGATATGCATATTCTTGACACCATTTGAAAGGAAACACTTTGACGTTTGTGGAAATGTGAAATGAATGTAGGAGAATATAACACATCAGATCTGGTAAAAGATAATACAAAGAAAAAAAGATTGTGCTTTTTTTGTACCATGCAAGAGAAAGGCCGTAATGAATTATTTCAGCCCAGCTGCAATATAGATTTTGGCCACTAGATGGCAGTTTGTGGGCAACGTTTTATACTGATCCAATGACATTGCATTTCTGTTTAACATTTTGTATCAAGACTGCCCAAATGTGCCTAATTGGTTTATTAATACATTTTCAAGTTCATAACTGTTCACTCTGAAACAATAGCATGGTATTCTTTCACTGTAATAGCTACTGTAAATTGGACACTAAATTATTGTCTATTTATTGAGGCTACCAGACATCCATTTTCATTATTTTGTCTACAACACAATTTGATTGTGTAATAATTAATTGTATCAACAAATTCCAAATGCAAGCTTCATAACTCAATTATCAATTTCAAGCAATTTTGATATACCAAAAGACCATTAGGCCTATGCTAGTATTGTTGCTTGAAACCCCGTTGCTGGTGAGCATGCAAAGTAAACAATTAATGCTCTTGACCACCAAACAATCTTTTGAGCTGCATATTTATTTATGTCAATCTTCTCTCCCTACAATTTGACGTTTGCACTGCACCGATTCTATAGCTGTACATCAGCAATCTGTTCGTCCAGTTGTTCTCTAACTTTTTGACTCGTGATCCACAAAAAGGAGTGGTTCAAAGCTCTCGACCCCTTCGCACGCACTTCTCTGGAGCCCAGGCAGTGCGATGCTACAGCTATCTTTAAACATACCGTACCACCACTGAGGCATATACTTTTAACCCACCCAAACTAGGCCTATCTGAAATAGGAAAATGATCAATGAAATCACTAGCCTATTGTTCTGGCAAAGATGAGTCCGTAGCAGATTGCTAAACTGAATTTTATATGGATAATATTAACGTAGGTAGGCTACTGCTTTTGCTAGGCAAACCGGAGAAAGGTAAACAAGTGCTTTCTGGTCACTAATCTGGATACGTGCGCCAGCATTTACGAGCCAATGCTGATGACTGGTCATTAATCAACAGTCAACACAACTACATTTTTTGTCTCTGAAGCATAGATTACGATATTTGGTGCAATGCCGGAGGCCTTAGTAACCAGATCGAATAAACAAAGGTATAAATATAGAATACAAATGGTAGGTTATCTAGCCTATAAAAATATGTGTGAATTTCTGTATTTTTCCCATGCAATTTCACACTTGTGACCCCCCCAAAACCTTCTCACTGCGTTACTGTAGGTTACCCGAAATGTGTGGATTGACAGTTTGTTGGTCGAATCAAAGGGCCGAGTGTGCGCTTCACTAGCAAACCTGTTTTTTGTTGTTGTTGTTTTTTGCATGTACGATACGGTCTCTGGTTGGGTGGAGAGTAGCCTAATCCACTGTGACTCTGTGCCACAAAATGAGTGACAAAACATTACAAGATCTGGCCAGATAATTTCAATTCATCAGTCTCAAGTCTATATCGAGTCCTGAATCTTGAGAGAGGGATGGAAATGGCGAGAGAAAGAAAGGATGAGGAGGAAAGGAGTGGCACTCATGGTACATTTCATTCCACTGACCCAGTTACCAGGCAGCAAAGCTCCACAAACACACACAAAAACTCTCCTTCTCCCAGGCGAAATCCAGCCTACTTTTTGAGTGTATGTACTGACATGTATATGCAACTGTTAGATACAGACACAAACACACACTACATGTTAATATATGTAAATCGTAGTATTTAGTCTGTAATGTCTTTTTCGTTATGCGTCAGACCCCTGTAACGCTAGTTGTCGCCATCCCCCTCCCTCCCTCCCTCCCAGGCTAGAGCCAGGCACTAGGCAGGGGTCCATTAATGACAGGGAAAAGGGCTTTTAGAAGTAGACCAGGCTGAGAGACAAACAAAAACACACTGGAGGTCACACACACAGACACACTCTTTACACTAAACTCAAGGGCAAGTGAAAGGAAACAAGAAAATCACCTAAATTAACTAGGATGTATTTATTTTTGTTTTGTTTTGTAAGACCAAGTATACTTTTTTAATGAATGTCTTCAGTGGGGTAATTCTTATTACCGAGAATAAATATACAATCTTTTGGAGCCATGCCATTCTGAAGATCTTTATTCTACCTGTAAGATTTATGGGAAGGTTGTTCCATTATTAGATCTGCTTTCATATTGTTGAGTAATGGGATAAAGTTGTCTTTATATATTCTAAGTATTTTATATTTTTTTGTGGTCCACTTAAAGGATTGCTGTAGATCTCCTATTGCCATTATTTCGTTTTTTTCCACGTTCATTTTATATCCTGAGATTTTTAAGTATTCTGATTTTAAAAAATTTTTTTACCAAGGGAGGCATTGAGTTTTCAATATTGATCAGGTGATCATCTGCAAATAAGTTTAATAAACATTCATGTTTACCAATACTGACACCTGTTACATTTGGGTCCTGTCTAATTATGGCTGTAAGAGGTTCAATTGCCAGTGCAAACAGGAGGGGGGAGAGAGGACATCTGTGTCTTGTGCCCCTTTCTAAAGCAATTATTATGTGTATATTTTTGGTTTAGGATATCTATATACGATTATTATGTGTATATTTTTGGTTTAGGATATCTATATACGATTATTATGTGTATATTTTTGGTTTAGGATATCTATATACGATTATTATGTGTATATTTTTGGTTTAGGATATCTATATACGATTATTATGTGTATATTTTTGGTTTAGGATATCTATATACGATTATTATGTGTATATTTTTGGTTTAGGATATCTATATACGATTATTATGTGTATATTTTTGGTTTAGGATATCTATATACGATTATTATGTGTATATTTTTGGTTTAGGATATCTATATACGATTATTATGTGTATATTTTTGGTTTAGGATATCTATATACGATTATTATGTGTATATTTTTGGTTTAGGATATCTATATACGATTATTATGTGTATATTTTTGGTTTAGGATATCTATATACGATTTGAAAGATTCCAAAGTTTTGAATTGAAAAGGCCATTCACAACAGCCATTATAGATACATATATATCTTCTTTTTTTTTGCGTATGGTATTAAACTGAATCATGTTTTTGTGTTTGTTTGTAAGTGTCTATTTTGAATAAACCTTGTTTGATTGATATGTATTAAGTCTGGTAAGACTTCTGCCATTCTGTTACTTATGAGTTTTGTTATTATATTATTGTCACAATTTATTAAACTTATGGCTCTTTAATCTCCAGATCTTTTAAAATATGCACACGGGGCGTAACCAGGATATATCTCTGTGAAACTGAATTCAAATCAACTTACCTTAATTTTTCAGACTCTTCCTTTATTTCCTCTGAAAAAAAAGAGAGAAAGAGAGGGAGGGAGACAGTTAGAAACATTGAAATAACAGCCAAGGATGAGAGTAAATTCTGCAGTATTTTACTAAACTAATGACACCATTGGGAATAGCAGATAGCAGGGCCAGGCAGCGGTAAGGAGCCTGCATCTAGCGGATCTATCTTCCCTCTCTCATATCCACGGCTCCTAGTGAATGTCTGAAGAGTCAGAGTGAAGTGTTAATGCATGCTTGAAGAGGATAAGAACCTATTAGGACAAGGATTGGCTAGAAGAACCTTCAACGTCTGTATGCATACTGTGAATAGTGACATTCTCAAAGGGATACACACACTTACATGCACACACACTTACATGCGCACACACGTAAGCACGCACACACGTAAGCACGCACTCACGTAACAGTCTTGCTTCCGTCCCTCTCCTTACCCCAACCTAGGCTCGAACCAGGGACCCTCAGCACACGTCGACAACAGTTACCCATGAAGCATTGTTACCTATCGTTCCACAAAAGCCTCAGCCATTGCAGAGCAAGTGGCGTCAACGATTGACACGCTACTAGTGCGTACCGCTGACTAGCTAGCCATTTCACACCGGTTACACACATTCATTAGGAAGTTAGCGATGCCTGGGTTGACTCATAACCTGCAGCCCCCGCAGTTATATCAGCAGGGCGGACAGTTTAGGGTCATTAAATACTGTGTGGCTACAAGGTGGGTGGGTGGCAGGCGGGTTGAATAAAGAGAAACAATACCTTAGAACTGGGGTACGTGCAATGCCGTCCGCTGTACGCCAAATAACAACGTGATTCACATTTTCAAACAGTCCATTTATATTTCAATCGGCTATACATTTTGTTTTTCTACTTGTCTTCTCGGCCTTCACTAGCATAAAAACTAAGTACAGGCACAGACTGTGTGGGAAATGATTTAAGACATACTCTCCCATACAACCCAACATTGCCGAGGGGGGTATGCAGCTGGAGGTTGAATGTTTGAAGGGGTACGGGACTATAAAGAGTTGGGGAACCATTGGCCTACATGTATGCTTGGTGACTGTGTGAGCCACAACAACACACCCAATCATTGTTCTAGACTCGGCGAGAGGAGTCTGGGTGCTGTGCCGCTGTGCTCTGCCTGATGCTGTATTCACTCTGCTCTGCAGCAAAGCCTGGGTTTAATTCACACACTGATATACAGGTGGCATCAAAGCCTGGGTTTAATTCACACACTGATATACAGGTGGCATCAAAGCCTGGGTTTAATTCACACACTGATATACAGGTGGCATTAAAGCCTGGGTTTAATTCACACACTGATATACAGGTGGCATGAAAGCCTGGGTTTAATTCACACACTGATATACAGGTGGCATTAAAGGCTGGGTTTAATTCACACACTGATATACAGGTGGCATCAAAGGCTGGGTTTAATTCACACACTGATATACAGGTGGCATTAAAGCCTGGGTTTAATTCACACACTGATATACAGGTGGCATCAAAGCCTGGGTTTAATTCACACACTGATATACAGGTGGCATCAAATCATGGGTTTAATTCACACACTGATATACAGGTGGCATTAAAGCCTGGGTTTAATTCACACACTGATATACAGGTGGCATCAAAGCCTGGGTTTAATTCACACACTGATATACAGGTGGCATTAAAGCCTGGGTTTAATTCACACACTGATATACAGGTGGCATTAAAGCCTGGGTTTAATTCACACACTGATATACAGGTGGCATTAAAGCCTGGGTTTAATTCACACACTGATATACAGGTGGCATCAAAGCCTGGGTTTAATTCACACAATGATATACAGGTGGCATCAAAGCCTGGGTTTAATTCACACACTGATATACAGGTGGCATCAAAGCCTGGGTTTAATTGACACACTGATATACAGGTGGCATCAAAGCCTGGGTTTAATTCACACACTGATATACAGGTGGCATTAAAGCCTGGGTTTAATTCACACACTGATATACAGGTGGCATCAAAGCCTGGGTTTAATTCACACACTGATATACAGGTGGCATCAAAGCCTGGGTTTAATTCACACACTGATATACAGGTGGCATCAAATCATGAGTATTGTAATGAAACAGCAGGGAGCAGGTCTCGAACCCTCGACCTTCGAGCCCAAGGTCCGGTGCGCTATCGACTGTGCCGTAAAAGCATGCTCATGTGCAGAGCCGATTTCCGCGCTTATAAACCCATGGTCGTTACACTATTATCAAGGGGAGGAAACGTGTGCGTGTGTGACGTGTGTGTATGCCAATTTTCACAGCAGTTTAGGAAGTGTATTAAAACACATAGCAACACTCCAAAGAACACTGCCCTCTTGTTATTAAAAAGGCCATTCAAATAGTGACAGCTTAATTATTCATATTACAAAATCTACTTGAGAGTCAAGCTAGCGCACAACACTGGTTTCCCTTTTCCTTTCAGGACCACTTTACAGTCTAGTAGGAATAGAATAAATCACCAGTCGATCACAGGCAGTCATTGAATCATTTGTAATATTTCCTCTTGAAAGCTCTTTGTACTCCAGATACAGTTACATACCAAATAAAGGGGGCATTTATGAACAAGTAATATAGACTAGAGGGTGGCTGTCTGAAACCGTGTTGTGTCCTTGTAGAACAGATCTGACAACTGATCTGAAGACATATTAGCATGTCAAGCTTTCATCCCATTCTACACCAGTCTGTCTGTGTAGAGGGCCGCTCCCTTGATCTTTCTGGTTTGTCTTTCTCTCCCACTGCTATTTGTCTCTATGACTGGCTACTCTCTCTCTGTGTGTGTGTGTGTGTGTGTGTGTGTGTGTGTGTTTCAGTCTACAGGGGCTGTAAAGCTCCAGTGAGGTAGTTTTATTCTACAGGGGCTGTAAAGCTCCAGTGAGGTAGTTTTATTCTACAGGGGCTGTAAAGCTCCAGTGAGGTAGTTTTATTCTACAGGGGCTGTAAAGCTCCAGTGAGGTAGTTTTATTCTACAGGGGATGTAAAGCTCCAGTGATGTAGTTTTATTCTACAGGGGCTGTAAAGCTCCAGTGAGGTAGTTTTATTCTACAGGGGCTGTAAAGCTCCAGTGATGTAGTTTTATTCTACAGGGGATGTAAAGCTCCAGTGAGGTAGTTTTATTCTACAGGGGCTGTAAAGCTCCAGTGAGGTAGTTTTATTCTACAGGGGCTGTAAAGCTCCAGTGATGTAGTTTTATTCTACAGGGGATGTAAAGCTCCAGTGATGTAGTTTTATTCTACAGGGGCTGTAAAGCTCCAGTGAGGTAGTTTTATTCTACAGGGGATGTAAAGCTCCAGTGAGGTAGTTTTATTCTACAGGGGCTGTAAAGCTCCAGTGAGGTAGTTTTATTCTACAGGGGATGTAAAGCTCCAGTGAGGTAGTTTTATTCTACAGGGGCTGTAAAGCTCCAGTGAGGTAGTTTTATTCTACAGGGGATGTAAAGCTCCAGTGAGGTAGTTTTATTCTACAGGGGCTGTAAAGCTCCAGTGAGGTAGTTTTATTCTACAGGGGCTGTAAAGCTCCAGTGAGGTAGTTTTATTCTACAGGGGATGTAAAGCTCCAGTGAGGTAGTTTTATTCTACAGGGGCTGTAAAGCTCCAGTGAGGTAGTTTTATTCTACAGGGGCTGTAAAGCTCCAGTGAGGTAGTTTTATTCTACAGGGGATGTAAAGCTCCAGTGAGGTAGTTTTATTCTACAGGGGCTGTAAAGCTCCAGTGAGGTAGTTTTATTCTACAGGGGCTGTAAAGCTCCAGTGAGGTAGTTTTATTCTACAGGGGCTGTAAAAGCTCCAGTGAGGTAGTTTTATTCTACAGGGGATGTAAAGCTCCAGTGAGGTAGTTTTATTCTACAGGGGCTGTAAATCTCCAGTGAGGTAGTTTTATTCTACAGGGGCTGTAAAGCTCCAGTGAGGTAGTTTTATTCTACAGGGGCTGTAAAGCTCCAGTGAGGTAGTTTTATTCTACAGGGGCTGTAAAGCTCCAGTGAGGTAGTTTTATTCTACAGGGGCTGTAAAGCTCCAGTGAGGTAGTTTTATTCTACAGGGGCTGTAAAGCTCCAGTGAGGTAGTTTTATTCTACATGGGCTGTAAAGCTCCAGTGAGGTAGTTTTATTCTACAGGGGCTGTAAAGCTCCAGTGAGGTAGTTTTATTATACAGGGGCTGTAAAGCCCCAGTGAGGTAGTTTTAGTATGACTAAGAGGCAGTGATTAAGCAGGGAACAAGAAGGCAATGTGGACTAAAGCCTTACCCTGGGAGGAGAGTCAACAGTGATAAGAGACGCAGCGGAGGAATAACCTTCAGATACAGAGAGGGAGGAGAAAGAGAGACAGAGAAGAGGGAGAAAGAGAGAGGGAGGCATCAATGGAATTAAGAAAGAATAAGGAACCAGAGAGAGGGAGAGAGTTGAGGAGGAAAAGCGAGTGAGGGGGAGAGGAAGAGAGGATGAGAAATGAGAGATTTAGATTTTATTTTACTAGGGCGACAGCTAGCCTTACTGGGGTCCGACACAAAACGAAAAAGACATTACAGACAAGACTACAATTTACACACCTTAACATGTAGTGTGTGTGTGGGTGTCTGTGTGTGTGTGGGTGTCTGCGTGTGTGTGCGCGCATCTAAAAGTTACACATTCAGTGTATTCGGAAAGTATTCAGACCCCTTGACTTTTTCCACATTTTGTTACGTTACAGCCTTATTCTAAAATGAATTGAAATTGCTTTTCCCCCCACATCAATCTACACACAATACCCAATTTTTTTTGGGGTGCAAATGTATTCAAATGTAAAACTGAAATACCTTTTTACATAATTATTCAGACCCTTTGCTCCAGATTCCTCTGTGGAGATGGGAGAATCTTTAGTTTTTTTAGTAAATATTTTCTGAACTCTATTTCTTGAACTGCATTGTTGGTTAAGTAAGCATTTCACGGTCTACACCTGTTGTATTCAGCGCATGTGGCAAATAACATTTGATTTGATCTTTACAACTATTGAATCAATATGTTTTGACTATGACAGTTTACAGTCTAAGGTAACACCAAGTAATTTAGTCTCCTCAACTTGCTCAACAGCCACACCGTTCATTACCAGATTCAGCTGTCTAGAATTTAGCAAATGATTTGCAGCTAATACAACGCTCTTAGTTTCAGACATGCTCAGGACCAGTTTAATACTGGCCACCAATTCTAAAACTGACTGAAACTTTTTGTTTAGGGTTGCAGGGATTTCACTAGCTGTGGTTGCTGATAGGGATGAATCATCAGCATACATGGACACACAGGCTTTGTTTAATGCCAGTGGCAGGTCATTGGTAAAAAATTGAAAAGAGCAGAGGGCCTAGAGAGCTGCCCTGCAACACACCACACTTTACATGTTTGACATTAGAGAAGCTTCCATTAAAGAAAACCCTCTGTGTTTGATCAATAACTCTGAATCCACGATATGGCAGAGGTTGAAAAGTCATAACACATATGTTATGGTCAATAATATCAAAGGCTGCCCTGAAAACGAATAATACAGCTCCCACAATCTTCTTATTATCAATGTATTTCAATCAATCATCAGTCATTTGTGTACATGTTGAGTGCCCATCTCTATAAGCATGCTGAAAGTCTGTTGTTCATCTGTTTACAGAGAAATGGTATTGTGTTTAGTAGCAAATAAATAAAATCCAACAGTTTGCTAAGAGCTGGCAGTAAGCTGATAGGTCTGCTGTTAGAACCAGTAATGGCCGCTTTACCATTCTTGGGTAGAGGAATGACTTTGGCTTCAATCCAGGCCTGAGGACAAGCACTTTCCTCTAGGCTCAGATTAAAGATATGACAAATAGGAGTGAATATAGAGTCAGCTACCATCCTCAGCAGCTCTCAGTAGTTTCCTGCCTAAGTTGACCCACTTTGACAATGAAGTAAACATAATCATACAAATAATTGGCAACATCAAATGGTTTAGTGGATAAGTCATCCGATTTGATGAAAATGGAGTTGAATGTCTTTCTGCCCATCATTTCATTTCAAGTCCTCCAAAGGTTTTTCCATCATTCTTTATATCAATGATCTTGGCTTCATAATACAGTTTATTTTTCTTCTTCTTGAGTTTAGTCACATTATTTCTCAATTTGCAGTAAGTCAGATGTGCAGCCAGGCTTAATAGCCAATCATTTTGCCACATCTCTTTCAACCATACAGTTTTTAAATTCCTCTTCAATCCATGGAGGCTTAACAGTTCTAAAAGTCTGTTTCTTAAAAGGTTTATCAATAATTGGAAGAAGCAATTTAATAAATTCATCACGTGCAGTGTCTGGATGCTCCTTATTAATTACATCAGACCAACACATATTTATTAGGAGAGGTAAGGAAAGGGGGGGGGTCCATAATGTGCTGTTGAAGAGCAGATGAACTACTCATTACACATTCTAGTGTGGATCAAGACATGCTCACGTATCTGACCTCTGCACCTCACTGAATAGCTCATAACCTGCTAGTGCCTGACACATACAGTGCATTCGGAAAGTATTCAGACCCATTCACTTTTCCAACATTTTGTTACGTTACAGCCTTGTTCTAAAATTGATTAAATAAAAAAATGTATCTATAAATAATACCGCATAATGACAGGGAAAACAGTTTTTGATACATTTTTGCAATTAAAAAGAAGAACAGAAATAAATTATTTACATAAGTAATCACATCCTTTGATATGAAACTCGAAATTAAACTCAGGTGCATCCTATTTCCATTGATCATCGTTGAGATGTTTCTACAACTGAATTGGAGTCCATCTGTGGTCAATTCAATTGACTGGACATGATTTGGAAAGGCACACACCTGTCTATATAAGGTCCCATAGTTGACAGTGCATGTAAGAGCAAACACCAAGCCATGAGGTCAAAGGAATTGTCCGTAGAGCGCCCAGCCAAACTGAGCAATCGGGGGAGAAGGGCCTTAGTCGGGGAGGTCACCAAGAACCTGATGGTCACTCTGACAGAGCTCCAGAGTTCCTCTGTGGAGATGGAAGAATCTTCTAGAAGGACAACCATCTCTGCAGCACTCCACCAATCAGGTCTTTATGGTAGAGTGGCCAGACGGAAGCCACTCCTCAGGAAAAGGTTCATGACAGCCCGCTTGGAGTTTGCCAAAAGGCACCTAAAGACTCTCAGACCACGAGAAACAAGATTCTCTGGTCTGATGAAACCTAGATTGAACTCTTTGGCCTGAATGCCAAGTATCACGTCTGGAGAAAATCTGGCACCATCCCTACGGTGAAGCATGGTTGTGGAATGCTTCATGGGGATGTTTTTCAGCGGCAGGGATTGGGAGACTAGTCAGGATCGAGGGAAAGATGAACGGAGCAAAGTACAGAGAGATCCTTGATGGAAACCTGCTCTCAGACTGGGGCGAAGGTTCACCGCAGGAGTGGCTTTGAGACAAGTCTCTGAATGTCCTTGAGTGGCCCAGCCAGAGCCCGGACTTGAACCCGATCGAACATCTCTGGAGAGACCTGAAAATAGCTGTGCAGCAACGCTCCCCATCCAACCTGACAGAGCTTGAGAGGATCTGCAGAGAAGAATGATAGAAACTCCCTAAATAGAGGTGTGCCAAACTTGTAGCGTCATACCCAAGAAGACTCAAGACTGTAATCGCTGCCAAAGGTGCTTCAACAAAGTACTGAGTAGAGGGTCTGAATACTTATGCAAATGTGACATTTCCGTTTTTTATTTGTAATAAACTAGCTAAATTGTCAAAGACCTGTTTTGCTTTGTCATTATGGGGTATTGTGTGTAGATTGATGAGGGGGGAAAAAAACAATTTAATCAATTTTAGAATAAGGCTGTAACGTAACAAAATGTGGAAAAAGTGAAGGGGCCAGAATACTTTTGGAATGCACTGTACATATTTCACGAGGAGTAGCCTATAGATTTGTTCTCGCCTTTCAGTGTGCACATTTTTGTTCCAGCTCAGCACCATCACCCCCAGAAATTGACCTCGCGGTCACGACTGTTTGAAGCCCATAGCAGCATTAGAACACAGGCTGACAGACCTTTGTAACAGAGCCGTGTTGACTCAGTCCTTGCTGGGAGAGAGTAGCGGAGATAAAACAGTGGCTCTGTGCTACTGTGACTGCACCAAGACCCTTCAAATAAAAAATATATGAATCCTTCAGACAGCATATCCACTGCATAGCTTTTTTCTGTTTCATAAAGACAGATTCATATGCAAGAGAGTGTAAGGAGTCAAAATAATGTAGTGATATCTATTCAACAGGCATACATCAGCCCTGTATTGGATCATCTCTTGGGCATACAGTTGTTTAAACCAAGGCACACACAAAAAGTGTTGGATTGGAATGTCGGGGTAGTCATCTTCACTGTCAGCTATATCATGTCATTAGTTGAATGTGTAGGTAGTGTTGACGAGTAATTGTCACCAGTGGCGTTGAGCGCTGAAACCATGGCAACGGTAAGAGCTAACCAGGGCCCTCAGTGAGACAGAGTAACATCCTGGACACCCCAGGGAGTTTTTATTCATGTGGAAGTGGCTGCCCGATTTGGTGCCTCAACCCTCCCAATACCTGAATTCAACAGAGACACACACCCACACGACTCTGATGCATACAGACACACACAGACACAAAGACAGGCAGACGCACACACACACACAGACACACACACAATAGGATGACCTATTATTAATTTGCATCTCATTTTCAGCAAGTGAACCATGACAGCCCTTTTGTCTCCCAAAGCTGTTATGAATACAGCCAATTAACAGGGAAAATGTAATGTGACTAACTTCACCTCTTGTTGCCTGTCTCTCTGCCCTATAATATAAAATCTCTTCCACAATCCACAACATTCACCAAGCAGCACTAAAAACAACACATTAGAAGTCATATTTATCATCCTGTATTGATGTCTGTGCACTAACCTGGTTCTGTGGTTCTGCTGAGAGCTGACAGGCTTTGTGTTTTATCTGTTCTTTGTTTTATGTTGTTCTGTGTTTTTATATTGTTCTGTGTATTATGTGGTTCTGTGTATTATGTGGCTCTGTGTATTATGTGGTTGTGTATTATGTTGTTCTGTGTATTATGTGGTTCTGTGTATTATGTGTTCTGTGTTTTATGTGTTCTGTGTTTTATGTGTTCTGTGTATTATGTGTTCTGTATTTTATGTTGTTCTGTGTTTTATGTTGTTCGTGTTTTATGTTGTTCTGTGTTTTATGTTGTTCTGTGTTTTATGTTGTTCTGTGTATTCTGGGCTTGAGTGGTAATCAAAGGACACCAGGCAGAGTGAGAGGCATGCTTTCCCACCAGTAGCCTACCAATCACACATGACAATGCTGATGACCGAGTGAGTGAGTGACAAACATAATGAGTTGAGTTATTCTAAAATGGATTAAATTGTTTTTTTCCCCCCTCATCAATCTACACACAATATCCCATAATGACAAAGCAAAAACAGGAATTTTAACATTTTTGCTAATTTATTACAAATAAAAAATGGAAATGTCACATTTGCATAACTATTCAGACCCTTTACTCAGTACTTTGTTGAAGCACCTTTGGCAGCGATTACAGCCTTGAGTCTTCTTGGGTATGACGCTACAAGTTTGGCACACCTCTATTTAGGGAGTTTCTATCATTCTTCTCTGCAGATCCTCTCAAGCTCTGTCAGGTTGGATGGGGAGTGTTGCTCCACAGCTATTTTCAGGTCTCTCCAGAGATGTTCGATCGGGTTCAAGTCCGGGCTCATTCAGAGATTTGTCTCAAAGCCACTCCTGCGGTGAACCTTCGCCCCAGTCTGAGAGCAGGTTTCCATCAAGGATCTCTCTGTACTTTGCTCCGTTCATCTTTCCCTCGATCCTGACTAGTCTCCCAATCCCTGCCGCTGAAAAACATCCCCACGAAGCATGCCACCACCATGCTTCACCGTAGGGATGGTGCCAGGTTTTCTCCAGACGTGATATTTGGCATTCAGGCCAAAGAGTTCAATCTAGGTTTCATCAGACCAGAGAATCTTGTTTCTCGTGGTCTGAGAGTCTTTAGGTGCCTTTTGGCAAACTCCAAGCGGGCTGTCAGGTGCCTTTTACTGAGGAGTGGCTTCCGTCTGGCCACAAGGAAAATATTCAGATTACAAAATCATAATTTTCCAAATACAACTTTTCAGATATATTTTAATATCTGATCAAATAGTCTTCTTAATTGAATGAATTATTTATTTTACCTCACGTTGGTCTCATTCCAAACGTCATAAATTGTTGGTTATCTGCACAAACCCAGTCTTCACTATGAGTCATTCATACATCAATTGTCTTAAATCATTTATTTACTAACTAAGTAATTCAGAGAAATGCATAAACAAACAGTAAACAGGAAATGATAACGGAGTTCCCCTAGTGGGATAAACCGGTATTGCGGCTTGGTGGACAAAAAGGGAAGTGGGGGTCAACTGAGATGAGACACTACAAAGTTGATAATTTTAACAATTGAAATGCTAATCCTTTGCACATGAACGCTCACTCATTCGAGAATAATCGCAATCAATATATATATATTTACGCTCTGTGTGTCGTCGGGATTAGAGGTCGACCGATTATGATTTTTTTCAACGCCGATACCGATTATTGGAGGACTTTTTAAAAAGCCGATACCGATTATTGGAGGACTTTTTAAAAAAGCCGATACCGATTAACCGGCCGATTTTTTAAAACAATTTCTTTGTAATAATGACAATTACAACAATACTGAATGAACACTTACTTTAACTTAATATAATACACCAATAAAAATCAATTGAGCCTCAAATAAATAATGAAACATGTTCAATTTGGTTTAAATAATGCAAAAACAAAGTGTGGGAGAAGAAAGTAAAAGTGCAATATGTGCCATGTAAAAAAGTTAATGTCAGAACATGAGAACATATGAAAGCTGGTGGTTCCTTTCAACATAAGACTTCAATATTCCAAGGTAAGAGGTTTAAGGTTGTAGTTATTATAGTATTTATAGGACTATTTCTCTCTATACCATTTGTATTACATATACCTTTGACTATTGAATGTTCTTATAGGCACTTTAGTATTGCCAGTGTAACAGTATAGCTTCCGTCCCTCTCCTCGCTCCTACCTGGGCTCGAACGAGGAACACATCGACAGCCACCCTCGAAGCAGCGTTACCCATGCAGAGCAAGGGGAATAACTACTCCAAGTCTCAGAGCGAGTGACGTTTGAAACGCTATTAGCGCGCACCCCACTAACTAGCTAGCCATTTCACATCGGTTACACCAGCCTAATCTCGGGAGTTGATAGGCTTGAAGTCATAAACAGCGCAATGCTTGAAGCACAGTGAAGAGCTGCTGGCAAAACACACAAAATTGCTGTTTGAATGAATGCTTACGAGCCTGCTGCTGCCTAACACCGCTCAGTCAGACTGCTCTATCAAATCATTGACTTATAACATAACACACAGAAATACGAGCCTTTGGTCATTATTATGGTCGAATCCGGAAACTATCATTTCGAAAACAAAACGTTTATTATTATTGCATATGCATATATGCGAAAATAATAAACGTTTTATTTTCAAAATGATAGTTTCCGGATTCGACCATATCAATGGTCGGATGACTCTGCGTGCAATGAACGCAAGAGAAGTGACACAATTTCACCTGGTTAATATTGCCTGCTGGATTTCTTTTAGCTAAATATGCAGGTATAAAAATATATACTTCTGTGTATTGATTTTAAGAAAGGCATTGATGTTTATGGTTAGGTACACATTGGAGCAACGGCAGTCCTTTTTCTGCGAATGCGCACTGCATCGATTATATGCAATGCAGGACACGCTAGATAAACTAGTAATATCCTCAACCATGTGTAGTTAACTAGTGATTATGATTGATTGATTGTTTTTTATAAGATGAGTTTAATGCTAGCTAGCAACTTACCTTGGCTTCTTACTGCATTTGTGTAACAGGCAGGCTCCTCGTGGAGTGCAATGAGAGGCAGGTGGTTAGAGAGTTGGACTAGTTAACTGTAAGGTTGCAAGATTGAATCCCCGAGCTGACAAGGTAAAAATCTGTCGTTCTGCCCCTGAACAAGGCAGTTAACCCACTGTTCCTAGTCCGTCATTGAAAATAAGAACGTGTTCTTAACTGACTTGCCTAGTTAAATAAAGGTATCAAATATGATTTTTTAAATGTTAAATAAAAAAATAAAACATATTATAAAAATCGGCCAAATCGGTGTCCAGAAATGCCGATTACCGATTGTTATGAAAACTTGAAATCGGCCCTAATTAATCGGCCATTCCGATTAATCGGTTGACCTCTAGACTGTATGTGTGTATCAAGGTGGCATCTAGATGGTTATTAGTTATTTCTTGTGTAGGCTGCTATCCTACTTGAAACTAGGCCTTTAGAGTGTCAGCCCAGGCTCCAGCCCTGCAGTCATCTCTCCATGCTATCTAAGTACGAGTGAGATTTGTCTGTACAGCCGCTTCGTCCCCAGTATCCAAGAGGACAGTCATGCCCTTTAACACCCCCTCGGGCTGTCACTCTGTCAAACAGAATGTCAGTGTAAAGAGGGCTTAGAACTCCCTGATTTGATATGATGTATTAGGATCCCCATTAGTTGACGCCAATGGCAACAGCTAGTCTTACTGGGGTCTGACACATGACAATTTTTTTTTTTTTTACAATTTACATACATTTAAAAACATTAACATGCAGTGTGTGTGTGTGTGTGTGTGTGTGTGTGTGTGTGTGTGTGTGTATCTATCAGTTACACATACATGTCATTATATACACACAACAAGTGGGTCACATGGGGAGAGGCGTTGTTCCGTGAGGTGTTGCTTTTTTACGTTTTTTAAAAACCTGTCAAACAATGTCAGTGTAAAGACTGAGCCTCCCTGTACACCAGTCTCACTGCCTGGACTCACTAGGTGTGGATGGAACGGTATTACCACTAGCTATAATACCCTGCACACAGGAAAACACTCACAAAGATACAAACAGACAGAAACACATACACACATGAACTTCCCCTTAAACTGGAAACTGATATTATTCATCTACACAATACCTGCTGTCCTCTCCCTGGCCAATGGAGAACCAGAACGCTTCCTGAAATTCATAAACAACATCAAACTCATTGGTCTCCACTGACACTTAATATGCTTTAGATAATGGTAGGGCCTTAGCCACAGTCTAACAGCAAGCAGGGTAGATTTTTAAATAGGATTTACTTCACTACAGCAGCTACTGTGCTGCTAAGGATAGCAAACTTGTTTACATTGAATAGAGAGGAGGCAAACCAGGAATACCCTCTCTCTGATACACAATAACACACACACACTGGCCGTAAACAATGGGTGAGATGGTTACAGAGGTTGATCTGTTTAGTACGTTGATCCTACCTTCCCTGATCTGATAGCACAACCACATTATAAACACCTCTGTTCATACTGTACATTCTGCACATTTCCTGAGAGAAACTGAGGGGCTTTTATGACAGGAGCAAACAGAACAGACCACATTTCCTGAGAGAAACAGCCTTCCTCAGATGACAGGCTCGTCACTGAGACACTGCAATGAACACACCCCACTCAGAACTATGTGCTGGCTACTTGATAGTTAAGGATTGTATTGAATGTCTGATACAACAACTGCCTGACAACAAGGGGCTGACCAGTGGTCACAGTAAGAAACAAACTAAAAGTCTCTTCTCATGATTTGCAATGATTGCAGATTCAAGAAACTCAAGCTAAAAAGACAAAGTCCTGTTTGAAAGCTCACCTCCAATCCTCCTTTATTCTAAGGGTATTGAATAGGTATTGGAAGGTTTATTTGGGAGCAAGCACACGCAGATGAGCAGTTTGATGATGCGTACAAGCTGGCACACAGCGATGCCACGGCTGGAAGGCTACAATCTATTTCTATGGGCTGACTACTTCACCTGGAAAAGGATTCCTGCTGACTCAAGCTGTTTGATCAACACTACTAATTCAATAAGCAGCTCCCGCCCTGGCAGTGACATGCACACACACACACACGCGCACACGCACGCACGCACGCACGCACACACGCACACACGGAAGAAGGCAGGAGGATAGGGGGAAGGAAGGACATAACCTCCTACCATAGACAGGTCAGGACACAGCAGACTGTTTTCTCATGCTCTACGTGTGACACACATGCACACACATCAGGGGGTCACAGGTCAATCTCATTCTCAGGTTGAGACACCTGAGCTGTGTGTGTGGGTGTGAGAGCATCCATCTCCAGCAGTGGCATTTCCATATCAAAGGCATTCCACCCATCTGAATCTGTCATGAATCCAATGCAGATTGAAACACCGAAGACACGGCGGCGGCACCTCTCTCACTCTCTCTTCTCGCTCTCTCTGTGTGTGTATATATAAACACAGCATTCATTCATCTCTGCTTCACTTGCCTCACTAATCCAGTGATTCTTCCCTCCCCCCAAGGCTACAAAGATCAATACACAGCATATTGGACAGAATAGTGTTGCTATAGAGGCTGACTGGTAGGGAAGGAGATATTTAAATGTAGACACACTAATAACACTGAGTGCCATAAGAACAGTTTATCTGGGCATTGAGCCCTAAAAACACAAGAAAGAGGCTTGACAGATAGAAACAGATAAGATTAGCATTCCTGAAACATTGTTTTGTTTCAAATATAATTTGATCTCTGAGAAATTAAGCTAATCGATTGCACCCAAACTGGCCATTTTAATCTATAGGATTTATATACTATTCAATAAATATACTACCTACAGTAACATCCGATTTGGACCAAATGTTTTTTTGAACAAGGAGTTAAACATGAGGAATCCAAAGAAATGTTCAAAAGCCCCCCACGGATCAAAAGATAAAAAATGTATAATAATAAAACATAAACAAATGTGTGCACACATGCAGATCAGTCTCTCTCAGATGCTCTTTAACCACTGGCCCAGGGTCAGATACACTATATATACACAAAACTATGTGTTTGTCTCCATAGACAAACATTGGCCGTAGAATGGCCTTACTGAAGAGCTCAGTGACTTATAAAGTAGCACCGTCATAGGATGCCACCCTTCCAACAAGTCAGTTTGTCACAAGTCAAATTTCTGCCCTGCTGCCCCGATCAACTGTAAGTGCTATTATTGTGAAGTGGAAAGGTCTAGGAGCAACAACGGCTAAGCCACAAAGTGGTAGGCCACAGAAGCTCACAGAACGGGACCGGCGAGTGCTGAAAAAAATATTGACTGTCCTCTGTTGCAACACTCACTACCGAGTTCCAAACTGCCTCTGGAAGCAACGTCAGCACAAGAACTGTTTGTCGGGAGCTTCATGAAATGGGTTCCCATGGCCGAGCAGCCGCACACAAGCCTAATGTCACCATGTGCAATGCCAAACGTCGGATGGAGTGGTGTAAAGCTCACCGCCATCAGAATCTGGAGCAGTGGAAACGTGTTCTCTGGAGTGATGAATCACTCTTCACCATCTGGCAGTCCGACGGCCAAATCTGGGTTTGGCGGATTCCAGAAGGCCACTACCTGTCCGAAAGCATAGTGCCAACTATAAAGTTTGGTGGAAGAGAAATAATGGTCTGTGGCTGTTTTTCATGGTTTGAGCTAGGCCCCTTAGTTCCAGGGAAGGGAAATCTTAACCCTACAGCATACAATGACATTCTAGATAATTCTATGCTTCCAACTTTGTGGCAACAGTTTGGGGAAGGCCCTTTCCTGTTGCAGCATGACAATGCCCCGTGCACAAAATGAGGCCCATTCAGAAATGGTTTGTCGAGATCGGCGTGGAAGCGCTTGACTGGCCTGCACAGAGCCCTGACCTCAAGCCCATTGAACACCTTTGGGATGAATTGGCTGTAGAATGGCTTGAAAGAGCCACTAACCTAGCTAAGCGGCTAACGTTAGCCATTAAGCTAATGAAGTTAGTCCCAGATTAGTTTTCCAATGGAGCCTACTTTGTCTGTACGGTTCCAGCGCTGTAGGAGCTGTATCTACTACGCTTTGTTTCAGGACAAACTGGATCGCTCAGAGTTCCAGCGCTGTATCTACTACGCTTTGTTTCAGGACAAACTGGATCACTCAGAGTTCCAGCGCTGTATCTACTACGCTTTGTTTCAGGACAAACTGGATCACTCAGAGTTCCAGCGCTGTATCTACTACGCTTTGTTTCAGGACAAACTGGATCACTCAGAGTTCCAGCGCTGTAGGGGCTGTATCTACTACGCTTTGTTTCAGGACAAACTGGATCACTCAGAGTTCCAATGCGGCAATTGAGTGGAATGAGTGGAATGTTTACCATTTCTACGCCGGTGGCTGGACGGCGTTTGTGCATGTTGGATGCATCTCAGTCTTGTCATTTGTTGTTATCCGACTGGTCACTGCTGCCCAGAGTTTGTTCGCCAGGGGAGCCATCTCCTGGCTCTCCTCCCCCATCTGATAGCGGAGTCTAAGGAGCACAGCAAGAGGAGCATGGCAATCAACGATGGTGGCATGTCACGAGCCATGGAAGACGACGATAGCGGCCTCCCGCAAAGCAGTCTACAATGTCAACGAGAGGGCCGGAGCGAATACAAACAACGAATAGTTTCGCCACCCTGGAGCTTGATCAACCTGCACCGTCGTCGCTGGGCGTACCTGTGTCTGCGGTCGCTGTGCCTACTCCTACTCATTCCCCTATGATTTTGAGGTCGACGTCAGAAACCTTCCGTCCCTGCTCTGGATCAAGCGGGGCTTCTCCATCTCTCGGAGGCCTGCACCATCCTGTGAAGCATGGGAGTGGGTGGATTTCCTAGTCCTTCTCGCCAGCTGTGATTTTGGGCAGCGCCGTGGTAAGAAATGTGACTGTTCCTGGTGCAAAAACAATGTCCTATCCCAGGAGCTTAAGTAAATTACATTACTAAGCTGCTCCCGAATGTCCTACGCCAGGACATGGACATTGATTCTATCGTAGTCCATGTGGGTTTTAATGACATTATGAAGGGCAGCTCTGAACAGTTGAATCTGGATTTTAAAGAGCTGACTGACTCTCTGCTAGACACTCATAAAAGACCCACCATATCGTGGCTCTGTGCCCTCTCTGAATCGTGGCATTGAACACTTTAGCAGGATTCTTTCTCTTCAAAACTGGCTACGTGATTATAGTAGCTTAATGGGTGTAACTTTTGTGGACAATTTCTATACCTTTTGGAAACAAAACAAGCTTTATAAGGAGGATGGGATCCACCCAAATCATTTGGGGTCCTAGATCCTTTCACAGCATTATAAGGCTGCGTTGAGACAATGACTTATCAATGACTCAAAGCCCAGCTCACTTAATCCCTACCATTGTGTCACTGAGTCATCACAATGCTTTAGCAAATGTACATTACACCAGGGGCATTGGTAGACACAATGTAAGTAACCTAATTTATGTCCCTTTAACTGGCCTGAATGCCTCTGCTGATCCTAAAGCTTTAGTATGCAGCAATCTTGTGCCTATGAACCAGATCTATGCAGGTTAGCACTGAGGCGGTGTGCCCTAGTAGGAAGTCCACCGTGGGCAGCTCACCCTGCACTAACATATATAACATGGGAATATCTACTGCTGCTAAGCTTCCCAGTAAAGCAATGAAAACAAGTAAACATACCAGAAAAGTGCTCAAAATAGCCCACGTCAACATATGTAGCTTAAGAAACTAAATTAATAACTTGCTAGTAAAAGATGACATTCTTATTCTGACCATCTCTGAAACTCACTTAGATAATACCTTTGATGATACAGTGGTAGTAACAAGGTTATAACATTTACAGAAAATACAGAAATGCCAGTGGTGGAGGTGTTGCTGTTTATATTCTGAACCAGATGTCTGTAAAGATTAGAGAGGATCTCATTCTAAATACAGGTTCATCTGCCTCACCTAAAGCCCATTCTGGTGGGAAGCTGCTATAGACCACCAAGTGCTAAGAGTCAGTATCTGGATAACGTGTAAAATGCTTGATAATGTATGTGATATCAACAGAGAGGTATATTTTCTGGGGGATTTAAATATTGACTGGCTTTCATCACGCTGCCAACTCAAGAAAAAGCTTCAAACTGTAACCAGTGCCTGCAACCTGATTCAGGTTATCAGTTATCCTACCGGGGTCATTGCAAACAGCACAGGAATGAAATCAACAACATCTATTGATTACATCTTTACTGATGCTGTAGAAATGTTCTTGAAAGCAGTATCCAGATCCATCGGATGTAGTGATCACAATATAGTAGCCATATCTAGGAAAAGCAAAGTTCCAAAGGCTGGGCCTAATATAGTGTATAAGAGGTCATACAATAAGTTTTGTAGTGATTCCTATGTTGTTGATGTAAAGAATATTTGTTGGTCCGTGAGGTGTAATAAGGAGCAAACAGACGTTGCACTTGACACACTTATGAAATTGCTTAACCCAGTTACTAATAAGCACTCATTTAGAGTAAAGTAAAGCTAGTGTCTCTATGAGTAAAGCCAGTGTGTCTATGTATGCGGATGACTCAACACCATCCACGTCAGCTACTACAGCGACTGGAATGACCGCAACACTTAAAGAGCTGCAGTTAGTTTCAGAGTGGGTGGCAAGGAATAAGTTAGCCCTAAATATGTAAAACACTAAAAGCATTGCTGGCTCAAAGTGGAGGAGAGATGGACTTCATCACTACTTGTATTTGTGAGAGGTATTGACATGTTGAAAGCACCGAGCTCTCTGTTTAAACAACTAGCACACAGCTCAGACAGACATGCATACCCCACAAGACATGCTACCAGAGGTCTCTTCACAGTCCCCAAGTCCAAAGCAGACTATGGGAGGCGCACATAACTACATAGATCCATGACTACATGGTAACTGATGCAAGCAGTAGAATCTGATTTTTTTTAACTGATAAAAATACACCTTATGGAACAGCGGGGACTGTGAAACAACACCAAAATAGGCAGAGACACATGAATATACACACATATACATGGATTTTGTGTTGTAGATATGTGGTAGTAGAGTAGGGGCCTGAGGGCACACACTTAGTGTGTTGTAGATATGTGGTAGTGGAGTAGGGGCCTGAGGGCACACACTTAGTGTGTTGTAGATATGTGGTAGTGGAGTAGGGGCCTGAGGGCACACACTTAGTGTGTTGTAGATATGTGGTAGTGGAGTAGGGGCCTGAGGGCACACACTTAGTGTGTTGTAGATATGTGGGTGGAGTAGGGGGAGGGCACACACTTAGTGTGTGTGATATGTGGTGTAGATACACACTTAGTGTGTTGTAGATAGTGGTAGTGGAGTAGGGGCCTGAGGGCACACACTTAGTGTGTTGTAGATATGTGGTAGTAGAGTAGGGGCCTGAGGGCACACACTTAGTGTGTTGTAGATATGTGGTAGTGGAGTAGGGGCCTGAGGGCACACACTTAGTGTGTTGTAGATATGTGGTAGTGGAGTAGGGGCCTGAGGGCACACACTTAGTGTGTTGTAGATATGTGGTAGTGGAGTAGGGGCCTGAGGGCAGGGCACACACTTAGTGTGTTGTAGATATGTGGTAGTGGAGTAGGGGCCTGAGGGCACACACTTAGTGTGTTGTAGATATGTGGTAGTGGAGTAGGGGCCTGAGGGCACACACTTAGTGTGTTGTAGATATGTGGTAGTGGAGTAGGGGCCTGAGGGCACACACTTAGTGTGTTGTAGATATGTGGTAGTGAGTAGGGGCCTGAGGGCACACACTTAGTGTGTTGTAGATATGTGGTAGTGGAGTAGGGGCCTGAGGGCACACACTTAGTGTGTTGTAGATATGTGGTAGTAGAGTAGGGGCGAGGGCACACACTTAGTGTGTTGTAGATATGTGGTAGTGGAGTAGGGGCCTGAGGGCACACACTTAGTGTGTTGTAGATATGTGGTAGTGGAGTAGGGGCCTGAGGGCACACACTTAGTGTGTTGTAGATATGTGGTAGTGGAGTAGGGGCCTGAGGGCACACACTTAGTGTGTTGTAGATATGTGGTAGTGGAGTAGGGGCCTGAGGGCACACACTTAGTGTGTTGTAGATATGTGGTAGTGGAGTAGGGGCCTGAGGGCACACACTTAGTGTGTTGTAGATATGTGGTAGTGGAGTAGGGGCCTGAGGGCACACACTTAGGGCACACACTTAGTGTGTTGTGTGGTAGTGGAGTAGGGGCCTGTAGAGATATGTGGTAGTGGAGTAGGGGCCTGAGGGCACACACTTAGTGTGTTGTAGATATGTGGTAGTGGAGTAGGGGCCTGAGGGCACACACTTAGTGTGTTGTAGATATGTGGTAGTGGAGTAGGGGCCTGAGGGCACACACTTAGTGTGTTGTAGATATGTGGTAGTGGGTAGGGGCCTGAGGGCACACACTTAGTGTGTTGTAGATATGTGGTAGTGGAGTAGGGGCCTGAGGGCACACACTTAGTGTGTTGTGGATATGTGGTAGTGGAGTAGGGGCCTGAGCACACTTAGTGTGTTGTAGATATGTGGTAGTGGAGTAGGGGCCTGAGGGCACACACTTAGTGTGTTGTAGATATGTGGTAGTAGAGTAGGGGCCTGAGGGCACACACTTAGTGTGTTGTAGATATGTGGTAGTAGAGTAGGGGCCTGAGGGCACACACTTAGTGTGTTGTAGATATGTGGTAGTAGAGTAGGGGCCTGAGGGCACACACTTAAGTGTGTTGTAGATATGTGGTAGTGGAGTAGGGGGCCTGAGGGCACACACTTAGTGTGTTGTAGATATGTGGTAGTGGAGTAGGGGCCTGAGGGCACACACTTAGTGTGTTGTAGATATGTGGTAGTGGAGTAGAGGCCTGAGGGGACACTTAGTGTGTTGTAGATATGTGGTAGTAGAGTAGGGGCCTGAGGGCACACACTTAGTGTGTTGTAGATATGTGGTAGTGGAGTAGGGGCCTGAGGGCACACACTTAGTGTGTTGTAGATATGTGGTATTAGAGTAGGGGCCTGAGGGCACACACTTAGTGTGTTGTAGATATGTGGTAGTGGAGTAGGGGCCTGAGGGCACACACTTAGTGTGTTGTAGATATGTGGTAGTGGAGTAGGGGCCTGAGGGCACACACTTAGTGTGTTGTAGATATGTGGTAGTGGAGTAGGGGCCTGAGGGCACACACTTAGTGTGTTGTAGATATGTGGTAGTGGAGTAGGGGCCTGAGGGCACACACTTAGTGTGTTGTAGATACGTGGTAGTGGAGTAGGGGCCTGAGGGCACACACTTAGTGTGTTGTAGATATGTGGTAGTGGAGTAGGGGCCTGAGGGCACACACTTAGTGTGTTGTAGATACGTGGTAGTGGAGTAGGGGCCTGAGGGCACACACTTAGTGTGTTGTAGATATGTGGTAGTGGAGTAGGGGCCTGAGGGCACACACTTAGTGTGTTGTAGATATGTGGTAGTGGAGTAGGGGCCTGAGGGCACACACTTAGTGTGTTGTAGATATGTGGTAGTGGAGTAGGGGCCTGAGGGCACACACTTAGTGTGTTGTAGATATGTGGTAGTAGAGTAGGGGCCTGAGGGCACACACTTAGTGTGTTGTAGATATGTGGTAGTGGAGTAGGGGCCTGAGGGCACACACTTAGTGTGTTGTAGATATGTGGTAGTAGAGTAGGGGCCTGAGGGCACACACTTAGTGTGTTGTAGATATGTGGTAGTGGGGTAGGGGCCTGAGGGCACACACTTAGTGTGTTGTGGATATGTGGTAGTGGAGTAGGGGCCTGAGAGCACACACTTAGTGTGTTGTAGATATGTGGTAGTGGAGTAGGGGCCTGAGGGCACACACTTAGTGTGTTGTAGATATGTGGTAGTAGAGTAGGGGCCTGAGGGCACACACTTAGTGTGTTGTAGATATGTGGTAGTAGAGTAGGGGGCCTGAGGGCACACACTTAGTGTGTTGTAGATATGTGGTAGTAGAGTAGGGGCCTGAGGGCACACACTTAAGTGTGTTGTAGATATGTGGTAGTGGAGTAGGGGCCTGAGGGCACACACTTAGTGTGTTGTAGATATGTGGTAGTGGAGTAGAGGCCTGAGGGGACACTTAGTGTGTTGTAGATATGTGGTAGTAGAGTAGGGGCCTGAGGGCACACACTTAGTGTGTTGTAGATATGTGGTAGTGGAGTAGGGGCCTGAGGGCACACACTTAGTGTGTTGTAGATATGTGGTAGTAGAGTAGGGGCCTGAGGGCACACACTTAGTGTGTTGTAGATATGTGGTAGTGGGGTAGGGGCCTGAGGGCACACACTTAGTGTGTTGTGGATATGTGGTAGTGGAGTAGGGGCCTGAGAGCACACACTTAGTGTGTTGTAGATATGTGGTAGTGGAGTAGGGGCCTGAGGGCACACACTTAGTGTGTTGTAGATATGTGGTAGTAGAGTAGGGGCCTGAGGGCACACACTTAGTGTGTTGTAGATATGTGGTAGTAGAGTAGGGGGCCTGAGGGCACACACTTAGTGTGTTGTAGATATGTGGTAGTAGAGTAGGGGCCTGAGGGCACACACTTAAGTGTGTTGTAGATATGTGGTAGTGGAGTAGGGGCCTGAGGGCACACACTTAGTGTGTTGTAGATATGTGGTAGTGGAGTAGGGGCCTGAGGGCACACACTTAGTGTGTTGTAGATATGTGGTAGTGGAGTAGAGGCCTGAGGGGACACTTAGTGTGTTGTAGATATGTGGTAGTAGAGTAGGGGCCTGAGGGCACACACTTAGTGTGTTGTAGATATGTGGTAGTGGAGTAGGGGCCTGAGGGCACACACTTAGTGTGTTGTAGATATGTGGTAGTGGAGTAGGGGCCTGAGAGCACACACTTAGTGTGTTGTAGATATGTGGTAGTGGAGTAGGGGCCTGAGGGCACACACTTAGTGTGTTGTAGATATGTGGTAGTAGAGTAGGGGCCTGAGGGCACACACTTAGTGTGTTGTAGATATGTGGTAGTAGAGTAGGGGCCTGAGGGCACACACTTAGTGTGTTGTAGATATGTGGTAGTAGAGTAGGGGCCTGAGGGCACACACTTAGTGTGTTGTAGATATGTGGTAGTGGAGTAGGGGCCTGAGGGCACACACTTAGTGTGTTGTAGATATGTGGTAGTGGAGGGGCCTGAGGGCACACACTTAGTGTGTTGTAGATGTGGTAGTGGAGGGGCCTGAGGGCACACACTTAGTGTGTTGTAGATATGTGGTAGTGGAGTAGAGGCCTGAGGGGACACTTAGTGTGTTGTAGATATGTGGTAGTAGAGTAGGGGGCCTGAGGGCACACACTTAGTGTGTTGTAGATATGTGGTAGTAGAGTAGGGGCCTGAGGGCACACACTTAGTGTGTTGTAGATATGTGGTAGTAGAGTAGGGGCCTGAGGGCACACACTTAGTGTGTTGTAGATATGTGGTAGTGGAGTAGGGGCCTGAGGGCACACACTTAGTGTGTTGTAGATATGTGGTAGTGGAGTAGGGGCCTGAGGGCACACACTTAGTGTGTTGTAGATATGTGGTAGTAGAGTAGGGGCCTGAGGGCACACACTTAGTGTGTTGTAGATATGTGGTAGTGGAGTAGGGGCCTGAGGGCACACACTTAGTGTGTTGTAGATATGTGGTAGTGGAGTAGGGGCCTGAGGGTACACACTTAGTGTGTTGTGATATGTGGTAGTAGAGTATGTGTTGTAGATATGTAGAGTAGGGGCCTGAGGGCACACACTTAGTGTGTTGTAGATATGTGGTAGTGGGTAGGGGCCTGAGGGCACACACTTAGTGTGTTGTAGATATGTGGTAGTGGAGTAGGGGCCTGAGGGCACACACTTAGTGTGTTGTGAAATCTGTTATGAATGTATTGTAATGTTTTTAAAATTGTGTAACTGCAGCAGCTAATGGGGTTCCATAATAAATACAAATAGGAACACCGACTGTGAGCCAGGCCTAATCGCCCAACATCAGTGCCCGACCTCACTAATGCTCTTGTGGCTGAATGGAAGCAAGTCCCTCCAGCAATGTTCCAACGTTTAGAGGAAAGCCTTCCCAGAAGAGTGGAGGCTGTTATGGAAGCAAGTCCCCCCAGCAATGTTCCAACGTCTAGAGGAAAGCCTTCCCAGAAGAGTGGAGGCTGTTATGGAAGCAAGTCCCCCCAGCAATGTTCCAACGTCTAGCCTTCCCAGAAGAGTGGAGGCTGTTATAGCAACAAGGGGGGACCAACTCCATATTAATGCCCATGATTTTGGAAGGAGATGTTCGATGAGCAGGTGTCCACATACTTTTGGCTGTGTATTATCTCACACAATGAAGCTTAACATTAGGACCAGGGTTGAGTAATCCGATCCTAAATCTGTTTGTAGGTGGCAACCTCCAACTCAATCTCTCCCCTGAGCATCGGTAAACAGAGGGCAGCTGCAGCTGTCATGGCGAACCAGGGGAAAGTCAGCCCCCTGACATTTCCATTGTGTTGGGTCAAAGGAAAGATTGCACTGCGGTAATTAAATTTGGGAGAGGAGAAGAGTGGAGAGGCAGGAAACCCTGGCTACCAGAGGTTGTCTGGACTACCTAATGTGTGTTGTGGGCCTGGAGCCCCATGGACTCCCGGGCCTCCAGCCTACTCACGCAGGCCTGCTAAAGCCCCTGTCTAATCATGCTGGGAATCACTACACTGACTGACTGCCATAGTGGAGAGATGGGAGATGGTTTTCTGCTGCACCAGGCCTTGATTATTACACAGTTATTGAGGTCTTTGTTTTTGATCAGGAATCCAAAGGGCCAACTCTCATCAACCACCTACTCCTTCAAACCTGCTCAGTATGGGGCCCAGGCTGGCATCTCTCTCTGTTTATCTCAATTACTCTTTCTCTCTCTCCCTCCCTCACTTGCTCTCTATATGTCAGTACCCTCCTTTCTTCTCTCCCTCAATTTTCTCTTACTCGCTCTCCCTTCCTCCATCCCTCTTTCTTCACCATTCAGTCCCTCCCTCCCTTCCTGATCCTCCTCTCTCACCATCTCCTTTAGTTAGGGTGATGTATGGTAACTCGTTAGCTTTGTATCAGCCCACCTCAGATGCACACAGATGGCAGGATCTGCATAAATATCAGCATCTTAACTCTTCCAACACCACCAAATGACAAGAGAAAGAGGAGAATATTCCCTCCGTTCATCTCTTTGTTGGCTGCTGAAACATCATTATTTCATCACCTCTCCTTATATTGAATGAGGCATTTGCACGGATCATTCATGTATTATGGATGTTTGGGGTATCAGTGTAACAAAATATTTTGACAGGTGCGATACAGAAAAACCCAACATAGAGGAACTGTAGAGTATTAGCTAAATTTCCTCCCAACTTGTTCATTTCATTATCAGGTCTAGTTTGGGCTATAAGAGGTTGACTTTCTCCCTGCTAATGATGTGAGTAGTAATGAACCTGCTAGCTTACATCTGAGCTAAGCTGCCTGTCTGCACACAGCCTGGTGGGGCAGAGACAGGAGTGCACCATGGGGTGTCTACTGGGTCTACAATTAAACTACTAAGCTGTCTGTCTGTGGCGCGATTATCTGCCTATATGAGCAGTTAAAGGGATAATCCACATCCAGAAATAAAAATCAGGAAACTCCTGTCAATTTGGAGAAAGACTATGTTCTGTTAATGGGTAAAATAAACGATTCCATGATTTAACTTCTGAGTGGTCCGTCTGTGAAAATCAGGAAATCGTCTAGGAACGCGTCATAGCTACATAATTATCATCACTGGAGATAGGGGATAACACATTATCACATTTTATAACGCTTTTAAAACAATTACCAGCACCCCAAATCAGCCAATAGATGGTATGGGCGTGTCTAGAACACATCCATCTGTTTATATCATCATGACAAAGTCAATAGTTTGCTTAATGTGCTCAATCTAAACAGTGTACCAAATTATTCAACTCAGTTTCTCCTTCAAGTACCATGTCGCAATGGGCCCTGTGTGTCTGTGGGAAACAGAGATGATACAGAAAGGAGGAGATAGGAATCCCATTGGGCAATGAATGGAGAAACGCCCCACCCACTGACTGTCGACCCATCGCATTCACATTGTCACGCTGCATCATGCAGTTACTAAGCTAATCATCACGCAATCCCTTCTCAAAGTCAGGGTATGAGTAGAGAAACCTGCCTATTTTCCTCAAAAGTACGTAATCTCACAATTCCAAAGCTAAATGATATTACAGAGAACAAGTTCATTATCTCACATCTTGGAAAATATTTGCAGTGTTGTACTTCTTGTTCACGAAATCCATGCTACTTTTTTGACTACAATTCACTCCTTGAAGGAGAGCTTGTCCTTGTCCCAGAATCACCCAGAATGCACCGCACGACCCATTGACGAATTATGTGCAACGTACACAAGGTGCGTTAATATGATTGTAACGGAGTTTCCCCATCACCTCAAAAGTATCTGTGGGAAAGTAAGGTCACGTTGCTCTCGCTCTGGGCAGAGACGCCGTTTATAGCTCAGTGGCAGAGACGAACTGCAAGTTGAACTCAGTGAGATACTGCAGTTTGTATAGGCGGTTTTAAGCTAACTAGCTACTTCACATGCTGATATTGACTTTTGTATTATTGTGTGCTGGCTGGCTAGCTCCCTAGCTAGCCTGCCAGCAAGCCCAGAGAGAAAGAGCATTTCATTGAGAATTTTGTAGTAGACTTGAGCTGCAACAGATTTCTAAAAATTATTTTCACATGTTTCTACCAACCTTGTTTTAACAACAAAATGAAATATTTGTTCACAAAAAATATTATTTTCACATATTAATGTTATTTAACACTATTGAACACTGGTAATCATAGGAATCAGTGGTTTAGGGTGGATTAGGCTAGAAAAAGAGAGCTCTTCTCCTCGGTATCCTCTCCCTTACTCTCCACTCCCCTCCTCCTCCTTTCCCACTTCTCTTCTCTCCTCTCCACTCCCCTCCTCCTCCTTTCCCACTTCTCTCCTCTCCACTCCCCTCCTCCTCCTTTCCCACTTCTCTCCTCTCCCCCTTCTCATCCTCTCCTCTCCCCCTTCTCCTCCTCTCATCTCCCCCTTCTCCTCCTCTCATCTCCCCTTCTCTCCTCTCCCCCTTCTCCTCTCCTCTCCCCCTTCTCTCCTCTCCCCTTCTCCTCCTCTCCCCTTCTCCTCCTCTCCCCTTCTCCTCCTCTCATCTTCCCCTCCTCTCATCTTCCCCTTCTCTCCTCTCCCCCTTCTCCTCCGCTCATCTTCCCCTTCTCTCCCCCTTCTCCTCCTCTCATCTTCCCCTTCTCTCCCCCTTCTCCTCCTCTCATCTTCCCCTTCTCTCCTCTCCCCTTCTCATCTTCCCCCTTCTCATCTTCCCCTTCTCTCCTCTCCCCCTTCTCTCCTCTCCCCCCTCTAATTTTTTCTCCCCTTCCATCCCATCCACTCACTCCTCTTCTCTTCTCTCGCTCTAGACAGCCCAGAGCCCAACATATGCTCCTCACTGAGGGAGAGCCAGCCTGCAAACCAAATTAAACTCACCACATTCACACTAAAAACAATACCCTGTGGTAGGCCAGGCTTGGCCAGACTCCATTCCCAAACACACACACACATACACACTTGCCTGCACTTCAGTCCATGTGCTCCAAGTCTTGGACAATTTACTCACTCCATATTTTAAGTTGCAACCAAAAATTACAGAACGCACACGCACACACACACACACCGATCTGTCTCCATTTACGCGAGAAACAGAGCAACAGTGAATATTTCCAGAAGTCTGAAAGTAAAAATAACACTAATTTACTCTCTCATCCATAGTCATGCTCTGGTAGCACTGGCTCCCTGGCGTCTCAACTTCATACAGCTAGGTATTCCATGTTTGGCTAGGCCTCCCCTTGGTTATTGAATTTATTTTCCTAATGTTAGGAATATGATGAAACGTTGTCTACTTTATACAGTGGCAAGATAAAGTATGTGAACCCTTTGGAAAAACCTGGATTTCTGCATAAATTGGTCATAAAATTTGATCTGAACTTCATCTAGGTCACACAATAGACACACACACACAGCCTGCTTAAACTAATAACACACAAACAATTATACGTATGTATAATTATACTGTATGTCTTTATTGAACACACCGTGTGAACATTGCCAGTGCAGGGTGGAACAATTATGTGATTTAATAACTGGTTGACCCTCCTTTGGGAGCAATAACCTCAACCAAATATTTTCTGTAGTTGCAGATCAGACCTGCACAATCAATGGTCAGGAGGAATTTTGGACCATTCCTCTTTACAAAACTGTTTCAGTTCAGCAATATTCTTGGGATGTCTGGTGTGAACTGCTCTCTTGAGGTCATGCCACAGCATATCAATCGGGTTGAGGTCAGGACTAGGACTGGGCCACTCCAGAAGGCGTATTTTCTTCTGTTGAAGCCATTCTGTTGTTGATTTACTTCTGTGTTTTGGGTCATTATCCTGTTGCATCACCCAACTTCTGTTGAGCTTCAATTGGGGTACAGATAGCCTAACATTCTCCTGCAAAATGTCTTGATAAACTTGGGAATTAATTTTTACGTCAATGATAACAAGCTGTCCAGGTCCTGAGGCAGCTCCAAACCATGATGCTCCCTCCACCATACTTTACAGTTGGGATGAGGTTTTGATGTTGGTGTGCTGTGCCTTTTTTTCTCCACACACAGTGTTGTGTTCCTTCCAAACAACTCAACTGTAGTTTCATCTGTCCACAGAATATTTTGCCAGTAGCGCTGTGGAACATCCAGGTGTACTTTTACAAACTTCAGACGTGCAGCAGTGTTTTTTTTGGACAGCAGTGACTTCTTCCGTGGTGTCCTATGAACACCATTCTTGTTTAGTGTTTTACGTATCGTAGACTCGTCAACAGAGATGTTAGCATGTTCCAGAGATTTCTGTTAGTCTTTAGCTGACACACTAGGATTCTTCTTAACCTCATTGAGCATTCTGCACTGTGCTCTTGCAGTCATCTTTGCAGGACGGCCACTCCTAGGGAGAGTAGCAACAGAGGTGAACTTTCTCCATTTATAGATAATTTGTCTTACCGTGGACTGATGAACATGGTCCTTTGGGAGTCGCAATGAAAAAGCTGCAATAAGAATTTGGATCCCTTATTGGGCTTATCATGTTCAGTGGGCCTAATGAGGGCATATGTTCAGTGGGCCTAATGAGGGCATATGTTCAGTGGGCCTAATGACCAGAAGTGTACTGTTCCCAGTGGAAGGTGACCCTAATGACCACGTGGCCAGCGCACGTTTTTGCTATCTAACACTTGTGGGCTTGGTACAGTGCCTTCAATAAATAACTTGAAATGACATGTTATTACAGAATGCAACCAGAGACAACCATCACAGTTTACCTTTGGTTTGAACTTAGATTTTACAGACCGGCAAAAACATCCCACTTGGATGAATATTCATCACCATGTTGGCAGATGGTAATGTTAAAACTGCTCTGTCCTGGAAGCCTGCGTCACCACATTGGATACACACAGATCATTGCTCTTAGGCATGAATTATACATCTCAATACTCCACAATTGTTCAGAACAAACTTTGAGTGAAATAAATGGAAACGGGCTCCCGAGAAGTGCAGCGGTCTAAGGCACTGCATCGCAGTGCTAGAGGCATCACTACAAATCCCGGTTCGATCCCGGGCTGTGTCGCAGCCGGCCGCGACCGGGAGACCCATGAGGCGGCACACAATTGGCCCAGCATTGTCCTGGTTAGGGGTGTTGCTCTAGCAACTCATTGTGGTGGCCGGGCACATGCACGCTGACTTCGGTCGCCATCTGTACGGTGTTTCCTTCGACACATTGGTGCAGCTGGCTTCCAGGTTAAGCTGGCTTCCAGGTTAAGCTGGCTTCCGGGTTAAGCTGGCTTCCGGGTTAAGCTGGCTTCCGGGTTAAGCGAGCAGTGTGTCAAGAAGCAGTGCGGCTTGGCGGGGTCGTGTTTTGGAGGACGCACGGCTCCCGACCTTCGCCTCTCCCAAGTCCGTATGGGAGTTGCAGCGATGGGACAAGACTAACTATTAACTGGGGAGAAAAAGGGGTAAAGAAATCAAATCAAATCAATAAATATATGGAAACACATGGTTAATAACAAGTATTCAAATATTGTCCATGAAATTCCTTTGACTGATTGAGGGCCACATAAAATGTACCCACCGTGTGTGGTTGGGTGTGGCAAAACAAATGACAAAAGTACATATGTGACAAAAATAGGCCATAACAGGCTGTAGATAGCTGTTAAAAGTTTTCGGAGAGAAAAACATTCCCGGAAGGCCTTTTAAGGAATTGTATTCTGCTATCAGCGCACACATTCTTCCTGAATACTACATCATATATTCTGTTCATACTTATATATAGCTTCATCTTCATTACCATCCACACTCAGGAGGAAAACAGTTTGCCATAGTAGTTGCTCCATAACGTTGTTCATGTCAACCTTACTTTTGGGAAGGTTCCTAAGCAGCATATTAGAAATGTGTTGCACGCCTCTTTTCCGCAACATATGAATGAAATGAGATCTACTATGGTTCAGCTCACATTGCTTATGTCACATTGTTCGTAATAATGATGATCGGACCAAGGCGCAGCGTACACAGAGTTCCACATGTTTAATAAAGAAACTCACCAAAACAATACAGAACAATAACGAAACGTGAAGTCAAATGCAGCGCACGCTGGCAACTACACACAAACAATATCCCATAACCCACAGGTGGAAAAAATACAACTTAAGTATGATCCCCAATTAGAGACAACGATACTAGCTGCCTCTAATTGGGAATCATGCCCAAACCCCAACATAGAAAATAAACCTAGAACCCCACATAGAAATAATAAACTAGACTAAAACCCCTAGTCATGCCCTACTCTACCATAGAAAATATAGGCTTTCTATGGTCAGGACGTGACAGTACCCCCCCCCCAAAGGTGCGGACTCCGACCGCAAAACCTGAAACAAAAAGGGAGGGTTAGGGGGGGTGTCTAGTGTTGGTGGCGGCTCTGGTGGGGGGCGAAGTACCCGCTCATCCGCCAGCATCGGGGGCGGCTCTGGTGTGGGACGAAGTACCCACTCATCCTGCGGATCCAGCCATGGACACAGGCTGGACACTGTGCCTGGACTGGACCTAGGCGCAGGGGAAAGCTCCAGCCATGGAGCAGGACTGGACGCTGTGCCTGGACTTGGCACCAACGCTGAAGAAGACTCTGGCCTTGGAGCTGGACTGGACGCCGTGCTTAGACTGGGCATCGGCGCAGGGGAAGGCACCGGCCATGGAACTGGAGGTTCCGGGACCGTTTACCATCACAGAAGGTTCGGGACCGTCTCAGGAGGTTCCGGACTGTTAAACATCGCCGGAAGCTCTGGACTGGGAACTGTGGCCGGAAGCTCTGGACTGGGAACTGTCGCCGGAAGCTCTGGACTGGGAACTGTCGCCGGAAGCTCTGGACTGGGAACTGTCGCCGGAAGCTCTGGACTGGGAACTGTCGCCGGAAGCTCTGGACTGAGAACTGTCGCCGGAAGCTCTGGACTGGGAACTGTCGCCGGAAGCTCTGGACTGGGAACTGTCGCCGGAAGCTCTGGACTGGGAACTGTCGCCGGAAGCTCTGGACTGGGAACTGTCGCCGGAAGCTCTGGACTGAGAACTGTCGCCGGAAGCTCTGGACTGGGAACTGTCGCCGGAAGCTCTGGACTGGGAACTGTCGCCGGAAGCCTGGTGCGTGGGGCCGGCATTGGTAGTACACTGGTGACATGCACCTCAGGGCGAGCGCGAGGAGCAGGCACGGGGAGCTGACTCAGGTGGCACCAAACTGACAACACGTTCCTTAGGGCAAATACCGTGCATCCTCCACCAACTCAACAACTCTCCCATTTTTTATTTATTTTTATTTTTATTTTTTTTAACCTTTATTTAACCAGGCAAGTCAGTTAAGAACATATTCTTATTTTCAATGACGGCCTGGGAACAGTGGGTTAACTGCCTGTTCAGGGGCAGAACGACAGATTTGTACCTTGTCAGCTCGGGGGTTTGAACTCGCCCCATTTCTCTCTCCTCCAAATTCTCCCTCTTCTCCCAGACTGGCTCTGGTTCACTCCTCCAACGCTCTAACCACTAGGCTACTCCTCCAACGCTCTAACCACTAGGCTACGCTGCCGCCCCATTTCTCTCTCCTCCAAATTCTCCCTCTTCTCCCAGACTGGCTCTGGTTCACTCCTCGGCTCTGCCGACTGCTCCATGTGCCCCCCCCCAAAAACATTTATTGGGGTTTCTGTGGCCTTCCTCCCCGACTTTGTCGCTGTCCCTCCTTCGCTGGTTTCATGGCAGGCTCCTGTCTCCTGCCATTATTTCTTCCCAAGTCCAGGATATTCTCTCCCTGATCTCCACCAAAGACCAGGATGCCATCTCCTCCCGGGCACGCTGCTTGGTCCCGTTGTGATGGGATATTCTGTCACGTTCTTCGTAATAATGATGATCGGACCAAGGCGCAGCGTACACAGAGTTCCACATGTTTAATATAGAAACTCACCAAAACAATACAGAACAATAACGACTAAAATCACTAGTCACGCCCTGACCTACTCTACCATAGAAAATATAGGCTTTCTATGGTCAGGACGTGACAGCTTAATTTAAAAGGATTCGTAGTTACTGCTATAGTTATAATATATACAGTCTTGATTCAGTAACATTAAAGCTACAATATCTACATTTTTGGGCGACCTGACCAAATTCATATAGAAATGTGAGTTATAGATCTGTCATTCTCATTGACATCAAGTGTAAGAAGCGGTATATCTGTTCTATGTACCCTATTTCTATGCTTCCCGTTCTTATGTTTTGTTTTTGCGTATTTTACTTTGGGTTTTGTACACCAGCTTCAAACAGCTGAAAATACTATATTTTGGGTTATTGAAAACATATTTCACAGCGGTTTGGATGGTACAATGATTCTCTACATTGTACTGGTTCCAGAGTGACGTATCCTAGATATGACCAAGTTCATGAAACCACGGCTATACACGGCTATACACTGTATATAAGCCAGATTAAGACTGCATAAGACTGCACAGTGTAGGCATATACTGTGGACAGACTGCTATATCCCCGCAGCAGGCCCTTGTGTGTGTGCGGACTGAATGTATTCACAGGCTGCAGTGAGCTGGGAAAGCGGAGGACTGTGGAATGAGAGAAATGTGCAGCGGCCCTACTGAACTCTGGAAGAGCCCTGACCTCTGGAAGAGCCCTGACCTCTGGAAGAGCTCTGACCTCTGGAAGAGCCCTGACCTCGCTGCGACTGGCAGCTCCTTCCCTCCACGTGACTCAACGTCTGGGTTTAAAGTTGATCCAACAACTTGGTCTGAAAACAACACAGTAGCCCCTCCCCTTCCCCCGTAACTGTTTGGAGAGTGTCAGGTAGGTGTTTACAAGCATTATGGTATCTCTACCTCACCTTCCAATGGAGTGACAGAGAGCATCTGTTATATTTTTTTTAGCCCATTTAGTCCATACTGCAAGCACCAAAATACTTGGGGTTGTTTTCAGGAGGATGTAAATATGCTGATTTATCTCACTGCAGAAAAATCACATATTGGTTACGGACTTGGAAGTCAGCCCGGTGTGGGCAAACTATTTATTCATCATGAATCAAATGGACCATAAACCGCATTCTCAGAATAGGAGGACAGCGCCAGCTACTGCACCTAGGCATCTTTGATGTCTCCAGAGTCTCTCTTCCTACTCTGATTTTAGGATGAATGTACTCCTGCTTCCGTCACTGTTTTGCCTCTGTGACAATGTGAGAACCTTTCACTATGTAAGCTGACGCAGGATGGATCCCTATACAACAGCAAAGGTCAAGTTCACAGTGAAAATGAGAACAAACTAAATCTAAGGCTGACAACTTACGTTTTTCATCAAAACAAAACAAATGCTTGGATAGTGTTACAATGAAGATCACAAAGCTACAAGAAGAGTTAAAATAGGGCTGTAACATGCAATGCCTTTGAACAACACTGCCTATTCAGTATCAGCATAAGGCTAGTAGATAGTGGACTAGGGCAAGTGGGTACGGGACTAGGGCTAGTGAGTAGGGGACTAGGGCTAGTGGGTAGGGGACTAGGGCTAGTGGGTAGGGGACTATGGCTAGGGGACTAGGGGACTATGGCTAGGGGACTAGGGGACTAGGAAAAGTGGGTAGGGGACTAGGGGACTAGGTGTAGTGGGTAGGGAACTAGGGCTAGTGTGTAAGGGACTAGGGCTAGTGGGTAGGGGACTAGGGCTAGTGGGTAGGGGACTAGGACTAGTGGGTAGGGGACTAGGGCTAGTGGGTAGGGGACTAGGGCTAGTGGGTAGGGGACTAGGGCTAGTGGGTAGGGGACTACGGCTAGTGGGTAGGGTACTAGGGCTAGTGGGTAGGGGACTAGGGCTAGTGGGTAGAGGACTAGGGGTAGTGGGTAGGGACTAGGGGTAGTGGGTAGGGGACTAGGGGTAGTGGGTAGGGGACTAGGGCTAATGGGTAGGGGACTAGGGCTAGTGGGTAGGGGACTAGGGCTAGTGGGTAGGGGACTAGGGGTAATGGGTAGGGGACTAGGGGTAGTGGGTAGGGGACTAGGGGTAGTGGGTAGGGGACTAGGGGTAGTGGGTAGGGGACTAGGGGTAGTGGGTAGAGGACTAGGGGTAGTGGATAGGGGACTAGGGCTAGGGAACTAGGGCTAGCGGACTAGGGCTAGTGGGTAAGGGACTAGGGCTAGTGGGTAGGGGACTAGGGCTAGGGGACAATGGGTAGTGGGTAGGGTACTAGGGGTAGTAGGTAGGGAACTAGGGGTAGTAGGTAGGGAACTAGGGGTAGTAGGTAGGGGACTAGAGGTAGTGTGTAGGGGACTAGGGGTAGTAGGTAGGGGACTAGGGGTAGTAGGTAGGGAACTGGGGTAGTAGGTAGGGAACTAGGGGTAGTGTGTATGGGACTAGAGGTAGCGTGTAGGGGACTAGGGGTAGTAGGTAGGGATTGGGATTGTCTTGGAAGTGTGTACAACGTGTCTCAATGAGGGGGACAGTGAGGACTGAATGTATCATGATCAGAGGGACTGTCATTGAGAGGTCAGTAGACTGGAAGTAATGGCATTCTCTCTGAGATGTCTCTGTGCCTCAAGGCAAGAGGAGAGATTATGTAAGTCACTGGTAATGGGTCACCCAGTTGTTTAGACAGGAAGTGGTTACTTCAGACTCAAAGTTTCTCATTGTTTTAGGATGAGCAGCCTTCAAAATGTCCATCCATGCCTCCAATACGCGGTTAAATAGAATCACAGCTGGTTATCATAAAAATAAAACAACGAATTCAGGCACACCTTTAGAATGTGTAATATTTATAGGCCACGACACAGAGGCCTCCACGACACAGGCCTCCACGACACAGGCCTCCACGACACAGGCCTCCACGACACAGGCCTCCACGACACAGGCCTCCACGACACAGGCCTCCAGCATAATAAAGCAGTGATAAACTCACGGCTCTTAAAACACCCACACACTGTGGTGCTCTGACTAATCTGGGCTATTCACTTTATGAATGCAGGGGGAGCGTTGTTCCTACTATGAACTCTTCTCCTACTTAAGATAACCTCACACAACTCCAGGAAGTACATAGCCTAATCCTCATATAAACCCAGTAGCCTATGTAAGACAATAGGGAAAGAATACAAAGATGTCTGATAAACTATTTGTATTATCATAGTTCAGATCATTTACATTAAAAGAGCAAGTTTTAGTAAACATGCTGACATGTAGTGAATACTCAATGGTGTTACTAACAGTGTAATAACATTATAATATCATTGCATATTGGCTAATACCAATGTAGTCTAGTATTGTGCATTCCCTATCCCCCAAAACCGTTGAGACAGGTACAGTAAGACAAAGACAGGCTCGACTCACTGGCTGCTCAACAACAAAGGTGGGCCAATTTGTTTCACCAGCAGTGTCAGATTACTGGTAGAGCAGAAGAGAGCCTAACTTGATCCCAAAAGGCCTCCTGGTGTTGAGACACGGACCAGAAACTATCAGGACAAAACCTGTTCTGAGTTGCATGACTGATGAAAATGATTCACGTAAAGTGTAGTTGAGCCTTCCTCTTTCTATGTCCAACATAAAGCAACCCGGCATAGGACCAATGGAGGTAAGGCTATAGTGTAAAGACGAGCCTCTGCTTAATGCACCTGCTGCGAGTGTGAATGATGCCATGCTGATAATGTAACATGATACACTATATAGACAGAAGTATGTAGACACCCCTTCAAATGAGTGGATTTGGCTTTTTCAGCTACACCGGTTGCTGACAGGTGTATTAAAATTGAGCACACCGCCATGCAATCTCCATAGACAAGCATTGTCAGTATAATGGCCTTACTGAAGAGCTCTGTGACTTTCAATGTGGCACCGTCATAGAATGCCACCTTTCCAACAAGTCAGTTCATCACATTTCTTTCCAACTAGAGCTGCCCTGGTCAACTGTAAGTGCTGTTATTGTGAAGTGGAAATGTCTAGGAGCAACAACGGCTCAGCCACGAAGTGGTAGGCCACACAAGCTCACAGAACGGGACCGCAGAGTAGTGAAGCACGTAACGCGTAAAACTTGTCCTCGGTTGCAACAGTCACTACCAAGTTCCAAACTGCCTCTGGAAGCAACGTGAGCACAAGAACTGTTCATCTGGGAACTTCATGAAATAGATTTCAATGGCCGAGCAGCCGCACACAAGCCTAAGATCACCATGCACAATGCCAAGCGTCGGCTGGAGTGGTATAAAGCTTGCGCTATTGGACTCTGGAGCAGTGGAAACTCGTTCTCTGGAGTGATGAATCACGCTTCACCATCTGGCAGTCAGACGGACGAATCTGGGTTTGGAGGACGCCAGGAGAACGCTTCCTGCCCGAATACATAGTGCCAACTGTAAAGTTTGGTGGAGAAGGAATAATGGTCTGAGGCTGTTTTTCATGGTTCGGGCTAGGCTCCTTAGTTCCAGTGAAGGGAAATCTTAACACTACAGCATACAATGACATTCTAGACAATTCTGTGTTTCCAACTTTTTGGCAACAGTTTGGGGAAGGCCCTTTCCTGTTTCAGCATGACAATGCCCCTGTGCACAAAGCGAGGTCCATACAGAAATGGTTTGTTGAAATTGGTGTGGAAGAACTTGACTGGCCTGCACAGAGTCCAGACCTCAACCCCATTGAACACCTCTGGGATGAATTGGAATGCCGACTGCAAGCCAGGCCCAATATCAGTGGCTGACCTCACTAATATTCTTGTGGCTGAATGGAAGCAAGTCCCCACAGCAATGTTCCAACATCTAGAGGAAAGCCTTCCCAGAAGAGTGGAGGCTGTTATAGCAACAAGGGGGGACCAACTCCATATTAATGCCCATGATTTTGGAATAAGATGTTCGACGAGCAGGTGTCAACATACACTACATGGCCAAAAGTATCTGCCACTTGCCCGCCGTGGTGCAGGTGTTTTTGGGGACAACCCAGACCTGGACATAAACGCAGATCCAGTCTCCAAAGATACCACAGTCGCCAACATTCACTGCCAGGCGATAGGCCACATTCTTTCAACACCACTCCCTCTCCAGCCACGCAGGGCAGTCTGGATATCCAGAGCAGAGCAGACAGACACTGCTTCGTATGACACACAAGATCCCACCAGAAAAAGTGAAAGTGTTGAGGCTAAATTATTTTCACATATCTCCTAACAATGTAATGAAATATGATTCATTTGAAATTAACATTGTCGGTAGCTTCTTCTTCTTGGAGGAAGAATTGTAGCTATAGAGGCTACGAGTGGCCGTAGCCTACAGCCTATGACTTGCAGACAAATGCAGTTCCATTAGGTTGTATCATTGGTAATAATAACAGTGCCAGTTTGCTTTCAGGTAATAGCTGTCTATTTATTTCAAAAGGGCTGAATTATCAGTTACATGCGTAATAAACTAGTGTAGCAGCTTGCAAATGTCAAAGGAGGCACCCACCCCTGTCACTTGCACCATTTCCGTATTCACATAGTAACTAAACAATGATTATCTCCGATCCTATAATGCAACCTCGATAGTTGTATATTCAACACTTATATCCCATCCTTCACCAGAATAACTCCTAAATTATCGGGCGAAAAGCCACATAACCCGTTTAGCTCTACAATGTTGCCAACAGATTCTATGAAGATTTTTGCGACATTGTAGCAGCCGAAAACCTATCAAGCAGGATAAGCAGAGATGTATGACGTGGGCAAATCAATGACAACCTCAGATTGTGATAATGCCAGAACTTACCAAGTGCCACCTCGCAGGCTTTGCGCAATTGTGAATGATGAGACTTTTTAACCTCCTTGTCGGCCAGGATCTTCTCCAAAGCTCTTGTTAAAAACATGTTTTTCGTCTTTTTGCCCTCATACATGACGCACCGGAATTAGGGCGAGGAGCCTGTCCAAAGGGCAGCAGTCGTTTCAGACCGATGTATTCTGTTCGAGATGACAGCGGCAGTTGCTCTAACATACAGACATAAATAAAGACAGAAGGTGGGGTAAATCCCTCAGATTTCCATTAGCAACCTGCCTAGCTGCGCCATGTTGAAAGGAAGCGACGTCACGCACTTTAAAACTGGCCGCAGTGAGGCAGCAGGATGATCCAGGCAGCGGTTCAAGGAGCGGAAATACAGAGAGAGAGCGAGGGGCTGTGTGTGTGTTTGTCCGTGTGCGTGTTTGTCCATGTGCGTGTGTGAATGGTATATGAATAGTATACGCAACTTCTGTGAGCGCACGATGGTCTCCTTTTTAATAAATATAGTATACCTAACCATGATATTACGTTCATACTTGAGAAAAAGTAAAGACACCTTAATAGAAAATGACTCAAGTAAAAGTGAAAGTCACCCAGTAAAATACTACTTGAGTAAAAGTCTAAAAGTATTTGGTTTTAAATATACTTAAGTATCAAAAGTTAATGTAATTGCAAAAATATACAACTAAGTACAACTATAAATAATTTCAAATTGGCTATGTTCATCAAACCAGATGGCACAATTGTATTATTTTATTTTATTTAAGGATAACCAGGGGCACAATACAACACGCAGACAACATTTACAAATGAAGCATGTGTTTAGGGATTCTGCCAGATCAGAGGCAGTGGGGATGTTCTCTTGATAAGTTTGTGAATTGGACCGTTTTCCTGTTCTGCTAAGCATCCAAAATACTTTTGGGGGTCAGGGAAAATATATTGAGTAAAAATTACATTATTTTCTTTAGGAATGTAGTGAAGTAAAATTAAACGTTGTAAAAATATATAGTAAAGTACAGATACCCCCAAAATGACTTGAGTAGTATTTTAAAGTATTTTTACTTCATTACTTTACACCACTGGTTAAGAGCCATGATATTTAGATAGTCTTTTTTTTAACTATTGATTAGTTAAGTATTGGGATTATTTCTGGTAATATTTCATGTAAATAATAAGGGGCTATCAAACATAAAATCAACAGCAGAGCTTGACAAGAACCTGTGAGTCTCCATTCTGTAACATTGAACTGTAAGGCCATTTTTCACATTATAAGGTCATACACATCTAGGCAATGGTCATGTGTTGTGACACCTTTACTAAGGCATGCTGGGTTAAAGACAACCTCCTACTGGGGAACCTAAAGGGCACTCTGTAGAACCCTGGGTCCTCTCAACCAGAGGTGACACTTACCTGGACAGACCACTCAGAGAGGGGATCTATCTGACATCACAGGGGGGCCATCCCGAAGAAAAACACCTGCACAATGAGGCACACATCAGACTTCCTGCATAAGGCCCTAAATGATCAAACAAAACAACAAATGAAAACAAAATGTATTTTTTAATGTTTAATCTAACAAACACTCATTAAACTAAGCACAACTAACGTGCTTGATTACCAACAATGACGAGACAGCCTACAGGGAGGAGGTGAGGTCTCTGGGAGTGTGCTGCCAGGAAAATAACCTCTCACTCAATGTCAACACAACAAAGGAGATGATCGTGGACTTTAGGAAACAGCAGAGGGAGCACGCTCCATCCACATAGATGGGACCGCAGTGGAGAAGGTGGAAAGCTTGAAGTTCCTCGGCGTGCACGTCACTGACAAACTGAAATGGTCCACTCACTACAGACAGTGTGGTGTGGCGCAACAACGCCTCTTCAACCTAGAGGCTGAAGACATTTTGATTGTCACCTAAAACCCTCACAAACTTTTACAGATGCACAATCGAGAGCATCCTGTCAGGCTGTATCACCGCTTGGTACAGCAATTGCACCGCCTGCAACAGCAGGGCTCTCCAGAGGATGGTGCGGTCTACCCAATGCATAACCGGGGAAAAACAACCTGCCCTCCAGGATACCTACAGCACCCAATTTCACAGGAAGGCCAAAAGATCATCAAGGACAACAACCACCTGAGCCCCTGCCTGTTCACCCCCACTATCATCCAGAAGGCGAGGTCAGTACAGGTGCATCAAAACTGGGACCGAGAGACTGAAAAACATCTTCTATCTCAAGGCCATCAGACTGTTAAACAGCCATCACTAGCATATAGAGGCTGCTGCCTAGATACATATACTTGAAATCACTGTCCACTTGTATAAATGGAACACTAGTCACTTTAATAATGTCTACATATCTTGTGTTACCCATCTCATATGTATATACTGTATCCTATGCTATTCTACTGTATCTTATTCATTGCTCAACCATATATTTTTATATTCTTAATTCCATTCCTTTGCTAGATTTGTGTGTATTGGGTATATGTTGTGTAATTGCTAGATATTACTTGTTTGATATTACTGCACTGTCGGAGCTAGAAGTACAAGCATTTCGCTACACCCAAAATAAACATCTGCTAAACACATGTATGTAACCAATCAAATTTGATGTGATTTTTGATTTCATGTGATTTGAACCAAATACTACTCCAGCTTTTTCCTTTGTTTGGTCCCTGCAGTCAAGTCGTTTCACCAAAGGGACGGTGATGCTGCACTCTTGAAAGTGAGCCATGATGTTGTTTACTTGTTGAGAAGTGAAAGGCAACCAAAACTGCAGTGTCAGCTAAGGGGGGCACTATGGAAGAGAGTACCTGAAGTACAATTGAAGCTAAATGCTGTGATTTGCTCACTGGCACACAAAGTGCTGCTATTGAAATTGCACTCTTACCTTACCATTTTGCGTCAGTTAAAAACTATATGATAGAGAAATAATATTGTGGTAGCAAAGCATTTAGTCTTTTATTTAAACCTGGAATGGAAAAACCCTGACATCTCTAAATCTGTCAATACTGGAACATCACCTGACAATTTTGAAGATGAACGTCTCTCTGTGTCTCGGTTGCTTTTCCAGAGCAACTACTAGCACTTTACACCCAGGTGGGAGGCAAGAGGAACAATCCCACTACATTCTTACTAGTCTCACACATGCAGTCTCTCACACACACACAGGATGTCTAGCTAAGAGACAGACAAAACATTCAGTACAAGGATCCTTCTTCATTAATGATTTAGTGTTGTGACCAAGAGTGTTTTGGGGTGGCGGGGTGAGGGAGGGAGAACAACAACTTTAGAAGTAGAAAGAAACCTAACTCTGATCTATCTGGTGCCAAGTCATCTTTGTCATCCACATCAAATTGGAATAATAATTGCTCCAAATTAATCTTTGTCAATTGTGAGAGTGGGCAGCAACTGTTTGCACAAATACACAATGATTGGATTAAACAGGGTGGTATATGAGTGTGTAGTTGCAGGGCCCCAGAAACACGGCATGCTGGGTCTTGTTAGAATGAATTAATAACAAGCTAGACTTACAGGGGAAAACAGACACTTGCTCATTTCTATGGAAATAACAAAAGCAGACAGTTCTCAACAAAAAAAACTGCAAGAGACAAGATTGGGAGGAGGTTGAGCCAATATGTTTTTTTGACCTTGTGAACTCTGTTACACATGATATTACACTCCTGTTACGTCAAACTATGTTATTCAAATATGTATAATGTTAGTAATGACAACGAAAGTATCCACATGTGACAACCTCGTAAAAATGAAATACCGTTTATTACAATTCAGTAAATGTCCTGGGCACTTTCTATCAAAAGTAAACATTTCCTCTTTAAAAAATAATAGAAATGTGTCCTTTACCACTGACTATATAAGTCAGCAACTGAAAAGCATAAAGAGATGTAAAGTCCATTTGAAGGCAGTTTGTTAAAGGAAAAGTTCCCTCAAATGACACATTTGCTCACCAGTTAAGCAGTCTATGGACAAGGTATGACAGCAACCCATGCTTTGGTTTTGTATAACTGGCCACTGTTTCAAATGCTAACTTTTTTTGCATTAGTGGAAAAATCTATTGCAAGTCACTGGTAGCTATATTAGCATTTTCACGCTTCATGTCCAAATGATCTGTTAGTAAGTTAATTGAGTTACACAATACATTTTTGATACTTTAGGATGACTTGGACATGAAGCGTGAAAATGTTAATATATGTACCATTGACTTGCATTAGATAAAAGTTAGTATTTCAAAACACTGGCCAGCTTAACAAAACTGAAACTTCGAGTGCTGTCATACCTTGTCCATCGACTGCTAACAGGGTAAGGAAACCAATATGTCATTTTGTAATTTGGGTGAACAATCCCTTTAATGATACTACAGGCATTCTTGTTGTTTGTACCATATAAACTAAATTTGCTTTGCTAAATAAGCTGATGTTCTACCGCAATTAATGTCAAATACATTTGGAAGACAAATAGAGCAGTTTTGAAGGGTGAAAACAGTAAGTTCAGGGGAAAGTCTTGGTTTTAAAAAAGTGCTGTGAAATGCAATATCAGTCTCTTGAAAATGGCATTCAAGTGCTTATGTCCACTGTACACTTTGTAAATAGTCGAGTTATTTTAGTTCAAGGTGAAGTTATGTCATCTGACCTCTAAATAATTGTTTGAGGTCATTTTCAAGTACCACTATTATAGCCTCTAACATACAGACATAAAAGGGAGTGTGACCACTCTTGGGTAAACATTAAAGGGATAGCTCGGGATTTGTATGTATCTGCATCCAATATGAAGGACGTTAGAGATAATTTCAAGAGACAATGCTAATTAGCATTAGCGCAATGACTGGAAGTCTATAGGAACAGCTAGCATGCTAGCTGTTCCCATAGACTTAGTCATTGCGCTAAAGCAAGTTAGCAATTGCCCTAACACTAGTTAGCAACTTCTTTCAAACTGCATGCAGATACATAAACATTTTAATCTCACTCTAGGTAAGTAGATCAAATCCCAAACTATCCCTTTAAGGCTTGCATAATCCTTTTTGACACAATAACCCTCCGCCCGTAGATATTTACTAGCAGATGCAGAGATAATTGTCTGTATATCTCAAAGATATGGATATCTCTCCCTGTCCAGCTCATGCATCCCTGTCTCACACTTCTTCAGTAGGCCTGATGAGATGGTCTTCACTGCTCTCATAGTCTCAGTGCAGGTGGGGTTGATCAGGGCTTCAGGTAACAGGAAGCCAAAGTAGCCTGTGTCCCGCAGTTCAAAGGCAAAGGCATAAGGGATCCCGTTCCTATAGGCCCAGTCCATGGAGCTGCCTGAGCTGACATCTGTTGGAGTCAGATCAAATAAAACAGTTTGGATTCAAGTAGGGGATTTTACCACAGGTAAACATGTGTATGGGAGGAATTCTAATATTTGATCTTAATATTATGCAATCAAAGTTTTCGGAGTGTTTTCCAGTGTTCTGCTGAAGTAAGGTAATTATCAGGAAGTAGAGAGTATGTTTTACTCACACAGGGTGGTGGAGGCAGGTCCATATCTATACCTCACTCCATAGGCAGAGTACAGGGCAGTCACTGCATTGTGTGCAGCTGACTCCTGTAAGAGGGGTTAAACAATCATTACATTACAATGATTTATTCAATTCCAATATGTGTTGCAACAACATTGATTCATTGATTGATTGTGGTCACAGATCTGCCTCTCACCACACAGTTAAAGTTAGGAATGGTGGCGTATTTATAGGAGTAGGGGTAGAGCAACATTTGGGCGTAGGCGTGGATGGAGATGTAGGCCTTGACACGCTTCTTGTGCTTCCGCAGAAACTTGGCAACCGCCTTGACCTCCGGCTCGGACTCGGGGAAGGGTCCGCAGTACGTGTCATCACAGGGCTGGGAGGATGCACCCTCCTCTGGCAGGGGGAACAACAACAGGGAAGGTACTGTTACTTAGTATGATCATACAGCATTAAGGGGTGTACATACAGAGAGGATACACAAGTTTATACTGGAATTATACCCAAAACATTTTTTTATAGGATATTAGTATTGGGTTAGGTTTGATTTTATTTTATGTGACAATTTAAAATACATGAACGTTTTACACAACACATACATATACCAAAAATTGCAGAGGATACCATACACAAAAATGTCGGAATGCCGCTGTTTCAGCTTCCTTATTTCAGTGCATTTGGTGTAAAGTAAGTTGCTCAGGGTGAGAGTGTCTGCCGTCTGCTAGATGACAAAATTGTTCATGGTAAATGGGAGGTACAACATCAGAAACACACCAGGACATATTTTTATTCCACACAGCCTGTTGACATTTTATCAATTCAAAATGTTATTGGGACCAACTGTCACACTGTTGCCTGCTAACAATTGTTTTATACATGATAACTCACAAAATGGCCTCTCTCTCTTTCTCATAGCTTTGCAATATGCATGTATTCTATCCACAAATATACAAAACCCTCCAACCACAGTATGTCTCCTTGAATGGTGTAAATGAGTAATCCAAAAATAAATGTGAGAAACTCAATTTGGTGTAACCTGCTGACAGACAAGACTGAGCTGATCTAAGAGATTTGCCCGTGAGCAACAAGCAGCACCTCAAAACACTGGATCTAATTAATATTTGCATATACAAATCCAACAGGGAATGAGCCATGTCTATGTATAGTTCAAACAGCGTGATAAACAATATCCTAAATTAATTAACGGATTCAAATTAGACAGAAAATTACCCCTGGTATCGTCCAACATTGAGAGTCTATGATTGGTTCCCAGAAAAAAACAAATGCTTCAGTAACCATTTGCCTATTCTCATAATTAGGGCCTCTTTTCATGCGATAGCTAGGGCCAAGAGTTTTCCTGGTCAGGTTAAAGTTTAAAGGTCAAGGCAGTGGATCTTTTACTGTATTCTAGCCTGCATTTACAGCAGCTGGATAATCTAATGTACTGTAGCAGGTTTGATTTAAGGGCCCAGAGTTTTCCTGGTTAGGTCCCGTGGTCAGGAAAAACTCAGGGCCTATTGCCATATCTGCTACATGTGAGAATATCTTTAACACCTGCCTCTGTCTTGTACAGACCTTGGAGATAATTAGTATCACATGCTCTTTCTATATTACCCTGTTGCGCCCTTATATATTACCCTACATTACCCTTTCTCTCCTTCTCTTTTCTTGCTGTAAATATCTACCCTTTCTCATTTCAGATTCCAATTACCACACATGAAAACAACCTCCCTCCCTGAGTGATGAATTACCAGCTCACCCCCCCAGAGGACCCCACCACCCCCAGCCCAGCACCACCAAAATCATATCAAACGGGTGGTGTCATCACCACACAAACATTTAATCCACAGCTTACACTAATTAAGCAGGCAGAGCGCCAGGAGACATCTCCCAACAGTATGGGAAGGAAAACCAGAGGACAGAGAGAGGAGACATCTCCCAACAGTATGGGAAGGAAAACCAGAGGACAGAGAGAGGAGACATCTCCCAACAGTATGGGAAGGAAAACCAGAGGACAGAGAGAGGAGACATCTCCCAACAGTATGGGAAGGAAAACCAGAGGACAGAGAGAGGAGACATCTCCCAACAGTATGGGAAGGAAAACCAGAGGACAGAGAGAGGAGACATCTCCCAACAGTATGGGAAGGAAAACCAGAGGACAGAGAGAGGAGACATCTCCCAACAGTATGGGAAGGAAAACCAGAGGACAGAGAGAGGAGACATCTCCCAACAGTATGGGAAGGAAAACCAGAGGACAGAGAGAGGAGACATCTCCCAACAGTATGGGAAGGAAAACCAGAGGACAGAGAGAGGAGACACACACACACACAGCACTGTGTCTCAAATAGTTTCATTATTGGGGCCTCCATACAGGATAGATTAAAAAAGAAACTCACCACACCACTTGACTTTCCAGTTCCTGTTGGCGTCAACACCTCTGCAGTGGTACTTGGCGTTTTTGGACCTGGTTTTTCTCCAGAAACGATCCTGGGGCAAAAATAATTACTACTGGCAACCATAGTCTGTCCAAATGCGGTGCAAACAGTGACACAAAGTAGCTATGAAGATTTTAATAACATGTCTCCTTAAATACATATGTTGTGTCAAATGCTAGCTAGGGCAGAGAGAGAGAGAGAGAGAGAGAGAGAGAGAGAGAGAGATAGAGAGAGAGAGAGGGGTATTTGTAGCTACCGTAGTCCAGCTGAAGTGATATCCGTCAACGTTGAAGACAGGCATGATGTAGAAGTTGAGCTGGTTCATCAGTCGTCTCATCACAGAGTCATACTGGTAGGAGTGCAGAGCCTACAACAACAACAGGTTTATAATACCATGACAGGTAACAGGATCACAATGAACCATAAGCTATATGTGTATTTCACCGGTCAGAATGCTTTCCAGTTGGTGAATAATAATTCATATTTAATAGTACTAAGGTAGTGTGGAGTGGGAATGGAGAATGTAGGCAGTAAGTGGTCACCTGTAGCTCAGTTGGTAGAGCATAGTGGGTTCGATTCCTGGGACCACCCATAAGTAAAAAAAAATAACAATGCACAAGTCGGTTAGGATAAAAACGGCCGCTACCTTCCTTCATACTGGACGCAGATACATAACAATCCCAAACTATCCCAAGAGTGGTCACACTCCATTGTATGTCTTTACAATAATTGTTTGAGGGGACCAGTGGGGTAATGGCAGAGGATTAGCCAATGATAAGACACACCTGTGACTGAACAGTGTCACTGTGGTAGAGGGCGACTACAGACAGACAGACGTTACCCCAGGAGTGGGTTGTTTGAGGGGACCAGTGGGGTAATGGCAGAGGATTAGCCAATGATAAGACACACCTGTGACTGAACAGTGTCACTGTGGTAGAGGGCTACTACAGACAGACAGACGTTACCCCAGGAGTGGGTTAATTGACTCAGGCTCCAGTGGAAGATTGGAGAAAGCAGATTGTTGGTCAGGTAATGCTGTACCTTCACGGTAATCAGGCTCAGGCCAAGGTTAATCTGATTCTGTAGACTTGTAGAGAGACAGAGCTCTGCCCCCAAGTGGCCAAAGTTAGATATTAGCGCTACTTACCTCCACAGCACATTGGTCTTCTCCGTCATAAGAGTAACTCTCAATGTCTCTCAATACCCTCCTTGTACGCACTCATCTGGAGTTACATAACCCCCTGCTAGACATGATATGCTATGGTCTATCAATGTTATAGTAGAGGTCTGGCATTTCAAGCTAGTTTGGGTGGATTCCATTTGACCTAATCATGTGTGACGCTTCACTCTCCCTGCTCTCTGTTGAAATGGTTGTAACGGTTCCAAACAGAGACAGGATACAACAGAGTACAGCCAGAAATGTGTGTGTGTGTTGGGATGTGTGTGTGTTGGGTGTGTGTGTGTGTGTGTGTGTGTGTGTGTGTGTGTGTGTGTGTGTGTGTGTGTGTGTGTGTGTGTGTGTGTGTGTGTGTGTGTGTGTGTGTGTGTGTGTGTGTGTGTTGGGTGTGTGTACTGGGTGTGTGTGTGTGTGTGTGTGTGGTAGTTATGATAGTTCAACAAATTATCTGAACTGCAGAGGATATTGATAAGTCATGCTGGTGGTGATTGGATGCAACTGAACGTCCGGGGTGTGTTCAAGAGCCAAAGGTTACACAATGTTTCACATTGTTTTAATCTTGAACAGGCCCTCTGAAATGTCTACAACATTGTGCAATTACATTTGACAGATGTTCACTATGTTGACAAGAGAGTTTGACTGATGCATATAGTAGTGATTCAGCACCAGAGACAGACAGCACCAGAGACAGACGGCACCAGAGACAGACAGCACCAGAGACAGACAGGCCCAGAGACAGACGGCACCAGAGACAGACAGCACCAGACAGCACCAGAGACAGACAGCAGCAGACAGCACCAGAGACAGACAGCACCAGACAGCACCAGAGACAGACAGCAGCAGACAGCATCAGAGACAGACAGCACCAGACAGCACCAGAGACAGACGGCACCAGAGACAGACAGCAGCAGAGAGCAGCAGAGACATACAGGACCAGAGACAGACAGCAGCAGATACAGACAGCACCAGATACAGACAGCGCCAGATACAGACAGCAGCAGACAGGCCTAGAGACAGACAGGACCAGAGACAGACAGCACCAGAGACAGACAGGACCAGAGACAGACAGCACCAGATACAGACAGCACCAGAGACAGACATCAGCAGACAGCATCAAATACAGACAGCACCAGATACAGACAGCACCAGAGACAGACAGCAGGCAGCAGCTTTCCCAGCTATTATTTTGGAGACGTTCAACAACCAAAGTGTTGTTTAGATAATTTGGATTGTGAAACTACTCACTTATGGACTAATTTGTCTACAGAGGAACACAGGTTTAAAAAGGTTCAAACACTGTGATTTACAATGTTGCCTGCAGTAAGTAACAAAAATAATCAAAAATTTTCCCTAATATTGAGATTTTTTTATTTTTAGCATTCCTCTCCCTTAGGGAATGGTTTGTCCTGTGTCTGAACTTGTTTTAAGAGGTGCACAGCCTCCAGCCTCCAGGACCACAGTCCTGGACAAGTCTCATATTAGAAAGCAAGGTAAAAACAGCAGAGCAGACACTGCTTCCCTCAAGGACTTGTCAAGGCAGACGAAAGGAACTTACCTCTTTGACAAACCACTGACAGAAGGCTGGTCCGATCCACTCTCTGGCGTGGACCCCACAGTCTATCCACACGGCCTTCTTATAGGACCGTGTTCTCTTTCCTAGCTAACAAGACAGGACAACAGTCAGTTAACCAGCATAGTGTGTGTGTGTGTGTGTGTGTGTGTGTGTGTGTCTCCTACCTGAAGTATATAGAGGGGCCTGCCTTCATATGACCTCCCTATAGAGAACATGTCCACCAGGTGAGGATGGGTCCTGTTCATCTCAAACATCCAACTCTGGATCTGAGTAGAGAAACTCAAAAAGCTAAAAGACTCATGATATGGTCATTTAGCCATTAGAATGAGGATAACAAGGCACCAGGATGGGCCAGCCTATCAGATAACAAGGCACCAGGGTAGGCCAGCCTATCAGATAACAAGTCACCAGGATAGGCCATCCTATAAAAGTAGGCCTTGCACATTTCACGCCAGGCAGCACGGCAGTAAATCTTTGTTGTAGCTAATTCCATGGGGGAATCGACACACACACACACACACACTGACACGCACACACACACTTATCCTGGAGCTGATAGCACGTAGGTCCCCCTTTTGGTAATATAACCATTCAATTCCTTCCATGTGTCTTCACACCCACTCAGTTAAATCTAACACACTGAACTATACAGACCCTTAATCTAACACACTGAACTATACAGACCCTTAATCGAACACACTGAACTATACAGACCCTTAATCGAACACACTGAACTATACAGACCCTTAATCTAACATACTGAACTATACAGACCCTTAATCTAACACACTGAACTATACAGACCCTTAATCTAACACACTGAACTATACAGACCCTTAATCGAACATACTGAACTATACAGACCCTTAATCTAACAGCCCTGGACGAAGGTAGTGGAAAGTATTTCCCCCTCTCTAGAATGGTGTGTGGAGAACAGTGTGGCCATGCTACATACAAATGATGAATGTAAAGGGATGTTTTTGGCCCACTTCAAAAGGTTCAAGATGTATCACATTAGAGACTTAAGATATGAAATGTGCTTGACAGGGCTCTAGCTCCCCTAGCTCCACAATGAAATAGGGTGCAGGCCAGGCAGCAAGCTGTTAGCCAGCCTGCCAGTTTAGTGGAGTCTGCCACTAGCACAGTCAGTGTAGTCAGCTCAGCTATCCCCATTGAGACCATGTCTGTGCCTCGACCTAGGTTGGGCAAAACTAAACATGGCGGTGTTCGCCTTAGCAATCTCACTAAAATAAAGACCTCCTCCATTCCTGCCACTATTGAAAGAGATCGTGATACCTCACATCTGAAAATAGGGCTACTTAATGTTAGATCCCTCATTTCAAAGGCAGTTATAGTCAATGAACTAATCACTGATCATAATCTTGATGTGATTGGCCTGACTGAAACATGTCTTAAGCCTGATGAATTTACTGTGTTAAATGAGGCCTCACCTCCTGGTTACACTAGTGATGATACCCCCCGTGCATCCCGCAAAGGCGGAGGTGTTGCTAACATTTACAATAGCAAATGTTAAATTACAACAAAACATTTTTTTGTCTTTTGAGCTTCTATAGTCATGAAATCTATGCAGCCTACCCAATCATTTTTATAGCTACTGTTTACATGCCCCCTGGGCCACATACAGCGTTCCTCACTGAGTTCCCTGAATTCCTATCAGACCTTGTAGTCATAGCAGATAATATTCAAATTTTTGGTGACTTTAATATTCACATGGAAAAGTCCACAGACCCACTCCAAAAGGCTTTCGTAGCCATCATCGACTCAGTGGGTTTTGTCCAACATGTCTCTGGACCTACTCACTACCACAGTCATACTCTGGACCTAGTTTTGTCCCATGGAATAAATGTTGTGGCTCTTAATGTTTTTCCTCATAATCCTGGACTAATTTTATTACGTTTGCAATCGCAACAAATAATCTGCTCAGACCCCAACCAAGGAGAATCAAAAGTCGTGCTATAAATTCTCAGACAACCCAAAGATTTATTGATGCCCTTCCAGACTCCCTCTGCCTACCCAAGGACGTCAGAGGACAAAAATCAGTTAACCACCTAACTGAGGAACTCAATTTAACCTTGCGCAATACCCTAGATGCAGTTGCACCTCTAAAAACTAAAAACATTTGTCATAAGAAACTAGCTCCCTGGTATACAGAAAATACCCGAGCTCTGAAGCAAGCTTCCAGAAAATTGGAACGGAAATGGCGCCACACCAAACTGGAAGTCTTCCGACTAGCTTGGAAAGACAGTACCGTGCAGTATCGAAGAGCCCTCACTGCTGCTCCACCAAACTGGAAGTCTTCCGACTAGCTTGGAAAGACAGTACCGTGCAGTATCGAAGAGCCCTCACTGCTGCTCCACCAAACTGGAAGTCTTCCGACTAGCTTGGAAAGACAGTACCGTGCAGTATCGAAGAGCCCTCACTGCTGCTACACCAAACTGGAAGTCTTCCGACTAGCTTGGAAAGACAGTACCGTGCAGTATCGAAGAGCCCTCACTGCTGCTCGATCATCCTATTTTTTCAACTTAATTGAGGAAAATAAGAACAATCCTAAATTTATTTTTGATACTGTCGCAAAGCTAACTAAAAAGCAGCATTCCCCAAGAGAGGATGGCTTTCACTTCAGCAGTAATAAATTCATTAACTTCTTTGAGGAAAAGATCATGATCATTAGAAAGCAAATTACGGACTCCTCTTTAAATCTGCGTATTCCTCCAATGCTCAGTTGTTCTGGTCCTGCATGACTCTGCCAGGACCTATGATCAAGGGAGACACTCAAGTGTTTTAGTACTATATCTCTTGACACAATGATGAACATAATCATGGCCTCTAAACCTTCAAGCTGCATACTGGACCCTATTCTAACTAAACTACTGAAAGAGCTGCTTCCTGTGCTTGGCCATCTTATGTTGAACATAATAAATGGCTCTCTATCCACCGGATGTGTACCAAACTCACTAAAAGTGGCAGTACTAAAGCCTCTCTTGAAAAAGCCAAACCTTGACCCAGAAAAAATTAAAAACTATCGGCCTGTATCGAATCTTCCATTCCTCTCTAAACTTTTAGAAAAAGCTGTTGCGCAGCAACTCACTGCCTTCCTGAAGACAAACAATGTATACAAAATGCTTCAGTCTGGTTTTAGACTCCATCATTGCACTGAGACTGCACTTGTGAAGGTGGTAAATTACCTTTTAATGGCGTCAGACTGAGGCTCTACATCTGTCCTCGTGCTCCTAGACCTTAGTGCTGCTTTTGATACCATCGATCACCACATTCTTTTGGAGAGATTGGAAACCCAAATTGGTCTACACGGACAAGTTCTGGCCTGGTTTAGATCTTATCTGTCGGAAAGATATCAAATTGTCTCTGTGAATGGTTTGTCCTCTGACAAATCAACTGTAAATTTTGGTGTTCCTCAAGGTTCCATTTTAGGACCACTATTGTTTTCACTATATATTTTACCTCTAGGGGATGTCATACGAAAACATAATGTTAACTTTCACTGCTATGCGGATGACACACAGCTGTACATTTCAATGAAACATGGTGAAGCCCCAAAATTGCCCTCCCTAGAAGCCTGTGTTTCAGACATAAGGAAGTGGATGGCTGCAATCTTTCTACTTTTAAACTCGGACAAAACAGAGATGCTTGTTCTAGGTCCCAAGAAACAAAGAGATCTTCCGTTGAATCTGACAATTAATCTTGATGGTTGTACAGTCGTCTCAAATAAAACTGTGAAGGACCTCGGCATTACTCGGGACCCTGATCTCTCTTTTGACGAACATATCAAGACTGTTTCAAGGACAGCTACATCTACATAACATTGCACAAATCAGAAACTTTCTGTCCAAAAGTGATGCAGGAAAAAAAATCCATGCTTTTGTTACTTCTAGGTTAGACTACTGCAATGCTCTACTTTCCGGCTACCCGGATAAAAGCACTAAACAAACTTCAGTTAGTGCTAAACACGGCTGATAGAATCCTGACTAGAACAAAAATATTTCATCATATTACTCCAGTGCTAGCTTCCCTACACTGGCTTCCTGTTAAGGCAAGGGCTGATTTCAAGGTTTTACTGCTAACCTACAAAGCATTACATGGGCTTGCTCCTACCTATCTTTCCGATTTGGTCCTGCCGTACATACCTACACGTACGCTACGGTCACAAGACGCAGGCCTCCTAATTGTCCCTAGAATGTCTAAGCAAACAGCTGGAGGCAGGGCTTTCTCCTATAGAGCTCTATTTTTATGGAATGGTCTGCCTACCCATGTGAGAGACTCAGATTCGGTCTCAACCTTTAAGTCTTTACTGAAGACTCACCTCTTCAGTAGGTCATATGATTGAGTGTAGTCTGGCCCAGGAGTGTGAAGGTGAACGGAAAGGCTCTGGAGCAACGAACCGCCCTTGCTGTCTCTGCCTGGCCGGTTCCCCTCTCTCCACTGGGATTCTCTGCCTCTAACCCTATTACAGCGGCTTAGTCACTGGCTTACTGGTGCTCTTCCATGCCGTCCCTAGGAGGGGTGCGTCACTTGAGTGGTTTGAGTCGCTGACGTGCTCTTCCTGTCTGGGTTGGCGCCCCCCCTTGGGTTGTGCAGTGGAGGAGATCTTTGTGGGCTATACTCAGCCTTGTCTCAGGATGGTAAGTTGGTGGTTGAAGATTTCCCTCTAGTGGTGTGGGGGCTGAGCTTTGGCAAAGTGGGTGGGGTTACATCCTGCCTGTTTGGCCCTGTGCCCTATCATTGGATGGGGCCACAGTGTCTCCTGACCCCTCCTGTCTCAGCCTCCAGTATTTATGCTGCAGTAGTTTATGTGTCGGTTGGCTAGGGTCCTTCTGTTATATCTGGAGTATTTCTCCTGTCTTATCCTGTGTCCTGTGTGAATTTAAGTATGATCTCTCTAATTCTCTCTTTCTCTCTTTCTTTTTCTCTCTCGGAGGACCTGAGCCCTAGGACCATGCCTCAGGACTACCTGGCATGATGACTCCTTGCTGTCCCCAGTCCACCTGGCCGTGCTGCTGCTCCAGATTCTGTTCTGCCTGTGGCTATGGAACCCTGACCTGTTCCCCCCGGACGTGCTACCTTTCCCAGACCTGCTGTTTTCAACTCTCTAGAGACAGCAGGAGCGGTAGAGATACTCTCAATGATTGGCTATGAAAATCCAACTGATATTTGCTTCTGAGGTGTTGACTTGTTGCACCCTCGACAACTACTGTGATTATTATATTTTGACCATGCTGGTCATTTATGAACATTTGAACATCTTGGCCATGTTCTGTTATAATCTCCACCCGGCACAGCCAAAAGAGGACTGGCCACCCCTCATAGCCTGGTTCCTCTCTAGGTTTCTTCCTAGGTTTTGGCCTTTCTAGGGAGTTTTTCCTAGCCACCATGCTTCTACACCTGGATTGCTTGCTGTTTGGGGTTTTAGGCTGGGTTTCTGTACATAACGTTGATATATCAGCTGATGTAAGAAGGGCTATATAAATACATTTGTTTTGAATACTGAAACCAACTGATACGGTCTGCCTTCTGTATAAATGTATGAGCAGTGTAAATCGTAGATCATTGATGTGTGTGTGTGTGTGCGTGCGTCTCAGTCCTGTGAGTGTGTATGTGTGTGTAATGATGGGTTGGTGAAGGCAGTTGGAAAGGCTCCCTGGTTCCCCCTATCTCACAGTGGAATGCATTCGGGCCGTGACAATGGGGATCATAGATTCAACATTCAGGAAGCTGGATGCAAATGCACACATCTCATAGACTCCAGGTTTCTCTAGAGAAATAAACAGCAAAGAGCTGTGGGTTTGGGGTGAAAAGTGTGTGTGTGTGTATGTGTGTGTGTCTCCCACCTACCTCCTCCAGAGAGTGGTACACCTCATAGTCATATTGGGATTCAGACCTCCTCTTGCGGGAAGAACGATGTCCCGTCTGATTTTCAATTTCCTTCTGAAGGTTAGATATGTACACCCTGTGGCGAGAGGAGCGTCAGTGTGTTTTAGGGTCATGGTTTTAAAAAAAATACATTTTAGTCTTGATGATCTTCCTCTTATCATAACTTTGTTTATTCAAGTAAGAAAACTAAGCTGAGAGACCAGTGACTTTGTCCTTGTGTGGAGAGACAGCGCGTCCTTGTGTGGAGAGACAGCTCGTCCTTGTGTGGAGAGACAGCTCGTCCTTGCGTGGAGAGACAGCTCGTCCTTGTGTGGAGAGACAGCTCGTCCTTGTTTGGAGAGACAGCGCGTCCTTGCGTGGAGAGACAGCGCGTCCTAGCGTGGAGAGACACCGTGTCCTAGCGTGGAGAGACACCGTGTCCTAGCTTGGACAGACAGCGTGTCCTAGCGTGGAAAGACAGCGTGTCCTAGCGTGGAGAGACAGCGTGTCCTAGCGTGGAGAGACACCATGTCCTAGCTTGGACAGACAGCGTGTCCTAGCGTGGAGAGACAGCATGTCCTAGCGTGGGGAGACAGTGTGTCCTAGCGTGGAGAGACACCATGTCCTAGCGTGGAGAGACACAACGTGTCCTAGCTTGGACAGACAGTGTGTCCTAGCGTGGAGAGACAGCATGTCCTAGCATGGAGAGACAGCGTGTCCTAGCGTGGAGAGACAGTCTGTCCTGGCTTGGACAGACAGCGTGTCCTAGCGTGGAGAGACAGCGTGTCCTAGCGTGGAGAGACAGTCTGTCCTAGCTTGGACAGACAGCGTGTCCTAGCGTGGAGAGACAGCGTGTCCTAGCGTAGAGAGACACCATGTCCTAGCGTGGAGAGACACACCGTGTCCTAGCTTGGACAGACAGCGTGTCCTAGCGTGGAGAGACAGCATGTCCTAGCGTGGAGAGACAGTGTGTCCTAGCTTGGACAGACAGCGTGTCCTAGCGTGGAGAGACAGTGTGTCCTAGCGTGGAGAAACAGTCTGTCCTGGCTTGGACAGACAGTGTGTCCTAGCGTGGAGAGACAGCGTGTCCTAGCGTGGAGAGACAGCGTGTCCTAGCGTGGAGAGACAGTGTGTCCTAGCGTGGAGAGACAGTGTGTCCTAGCTTGGACAGACAGCGTGTCCTAGCGTGGAGAGACAGCGTGTCCTAACGTGGAGAGACAGCGTGTCCTAGCGTGGAGAGACAGCGTGTCCTAGTGTGCAGAGACACTTATTTGGTCAAAACTATTCTCATAACATCAGGAAAGGCCACATCTGTCTTTGACATTCTTTGAGAAAACTTTTCTCTTCACAAATGAGATGAGAGTAGTTTTGTCATAGTCTAGCTCAGCTAACATTGACCACAGGATGACAAAACAGAAAAATGTGGACATAAATCAAAGTGTTTGAATGCACGACATTTTATGAATAACTACATACAATTGTATTTCCCAGCTAAGATGCGGGATTTTAGTCCCCTCTCATGTGAACCCATCACCCATAGCTTTTTTCATCTAATACAAATTATCCCCCAAACGCTCTCAGACTGTAAATACTGAAACCCATCACCCCACCAGCCTCAGATCTCTATGGCTCCCCGGCCCATACTGAGGAAATATACATCTATGAATAGTCAAAGCAAGGAGAGATGAGAGAGCAAGAGAGCATGAGAGAGCGAGCGAGAGAGAGAGCAAGAGAGAGAGAGCAAGAGGAGAGTGAGAGAGAAAGAGAGAACGACAGCAAAAGAGAACGAGAGAGAGCGAGCAAGAAAGAAAGAGAACGAGTAAGAGAGCGAGAGAGCGAGCAAGAGAGAGAGAGAGCGAGAGAAAGAGGAGCGAGCAAGAGAAAGAGAGAGCAAGAGAAGGAGCAAGAGGAGAGAGAGAGAGAAAAAGAGGAGAGAGAGAGAGAGAAGAGAGAGAAAGAGAGAACAAGAGAGAGCAAGAGAGAGCAAGAGTGAGTGAGAGAAAGAGGAGACAGAAAGAGAGAGAAAGAGAGGAGAGAGCCAGAGAGAGCCAGAGAGAGCCAGAGAGAGAGCCAGAGAGCCAGAGCCAGAGCCAGACAGAGAGCCAGAGAGAGTGAGCCAGAGAGAGATCCAGAGAGAGAGAGAGCCAGAGAAAGGGTATGCTGGGTATGTACATAGTCAATGGTAGGCTTTGAGGGGACTCCTATGGTAGATACACCTATAGCTCATCTCTTGGCAGTAGTACTGTAGACTACTTTATCACTGACCTCAACCCAGAGTCTCTCAGAGTGTTCACAGTCAGCCCCTGTCAGACCACAGCAAAACCACAGTCTACTTGAACAGAGCAATACTCAATCAGGAGGCATCAAAGCCAAAGGAACTGAGTAATATTAAGAAATGCTATAGATGGAAGGAATGCAGTTTGGAAACCTACCAAAAAAATAATTAGGCAACAACAAATTCAATCCCTTTTAGACAATTTCCTGGGTAAAACGTTCCACTGTAATAGTGAAGGTGTAAACTTGGCAGTAGAAAATCTTAACAGTATATTTGATCTCTCAGCTTCCCTATCAAATCTAAAAATCTCAAATAGGAAACCGAAGAAAATTAACAACAATGACAAATGGTTTGATGAAGAATGCAAAAATCTAAGAAAGAAATTGAGAAACCTGTCCAACCAAAAACATAGAGACATAGAGTCTACGCCTTCACTATGGTGAATCACTAAAACAATACAGAAATACACTACGGAAAAAGAAGGAACAGCACGTCAGAAATCAGCTCAATGTAATTGAAGAATCCATAGACTAACCACTTCTGGGAAAATTGGAAAACACTAAACAAACACCAACACAAAGAATTATCTATCCAAAATGGAGATGTATGGGTAAACCACTTCTCCAATCTTTTTGGCTCTATAACAAAGAACAAACAGCAAAAACATATACATGATCAAATACAAATCTTAGAATAAACTATTAAAGACTACCAGAAGGCACTGGATTCTCCAATTACCTGGAATGAGCTACAGGACAAAATAAAAACCCTCCAACCCAAAAAGGCCTGTGGTGTTGATGGTATCCTCAATGAAATGATAAAATATACAGACAAAACATTTCAATTGGCTATACTAAAACTCTTTAACATCATCCTTAGCTCTGGCATCTTCCCCAATATTTGGAACCAACAACATTAACAGCAGACTCGTACATTTCCTCAATGAAAACAATGTACTGAGCAAATGTCAAATTGGCTTTTTACCAAATTTCCGTACGACAGACCATGTATTCACCCTGCACACCCTAATTGACAACCAAACCAACCACAACAAAGGCAAATTCTTCTCATGCTTTGTTGATTTCAAAAAAGCCTTCGACTCAATTTGGCATGAGGGTCTGCTATACAAATTGATGGAAAGTGGTGTTGGGGGTAAAACATACGACATTGTAAAATCCATGTACACAAATAACAAGTGTGTGGTTAAAATGGGCAAAAACCAATTTCTTCACACAGGGCCGTGGGGTGAGACAGGGATACCAGCTTAAGCCCCACCCTCTTCAACATATATATCAACGAATTTGCACGGGAATTTGCACGGGCACTGGAAAGTCAAAAGTCACTGAAGTCAAATGTCTACTGTTTTCTGATGATCTGGTGCTTCTGTCACCAACCAAGGAGGGCCTACAGCAGCACCTAGATCTTCTGCACAGATTCGGTCAGACCTGGGCCCTGACAGTAAATCTCAGTAAGACCAAAATAATGGTGTTCCAAAAAAGGTCCAGTCGCCAGGACCATTAATACAAATTCCATCTAGACACCGTTGCCCTAGAGCACACAAAAAACTATATATACCTTGGCCTAAACATCAGCGCCATAGGTAACTTCCACAAAGCTGTGAATGATCTGAGAGACAAGGCAAGAAGGGCATTCTATGCCATCAAAAGGAACATAAAATTCAACATACCAATTAGGATCTGGCTAAAAATACTTGAATCAGTCATAGAGCCCATTGCCCTTTATGGTTGTGAGGTCTGGGGTCCGCTCACCAACCAAGACCTCACATAATGGGACAAACACCAAATTGAGACTCTGCATGCAGACTTCTGCAAAAATATCCTCCGTGTGCAACGTAGAACACCAAATAATATATGCAGGGCAGAATTAGGCCGATACCCACTAATTATCAAAACCCAGAAAAGAGACGTTAAATTCTACAACCACCTAAAAGGAAGCGATTCCCAAACCTTCCATAACAAAGCCATCACCTACAGAGAGATGAACCTGGAGAAGAGTCCCCTAAGCAAGCTGGTCCTGGGGCTCTGTTCACAAAAACAAACACACCCCACAGAGCCCTAGGACAGCAGCACAATTAGACCCAACCAAATCATGAGAAAACAAAAATATAATTACTTGACACAATGGAAAGAATTCACAAAAAAACAGAGGAAACTAGAATGCTATTTGGCCCTAAACAGAGAGTACACAGTGGCAGAATACCTGATCACTGTGACTGACCCAAAATTAAGGAAAGCTTTGACTTTGTACAGACTCAGTGAGCATAGCCTTGCTATTGAGAAAGGCCGCCGTAGGCAGACATGGCTCTCAAGAGAAGACAGGCTATGTGCTCACTGCCCACAAAATGAGGTGGAAACTGAGCTGCACTTCCTAACCTCCTGCCCAATGTATGACCATATTAGAGAGACATATTTCCCTCAGATTACACAGATTCGAAAACAAATCCACCTTTGATAAACTCCCATATCTACTGGGTGAAATTCCACAGTGTGCCATCACAGCAGCAAGATTTGTGACCTGTTGCACACAAGAAAAGGGCAACCCATATTTATGCTTATTTATTTTCCCTTGTGTACTTTAAGCATTTGTACATTGTTACAACACTGTATATATATATATATACATAACATGACATTTGTAATGTCTTTATTGTTTTGAAACTTCTGTATGTGTAATGTTTACTGTTAATTTTTATTGTTTATTTCACTTTTGTATATTATCTACCTCACTTGCTTTGGCAATGTTAACACGTTTCCCATGCCAATAAAGCCCCTTGAATTGAATTGAATTGAAAGAGAGAGAGAGCCAGAGAGAGAGCCAGAGAGAGAGAGCCAGAGAGAGAGAGCCAGAGAGAGAGAGAGCCAGAGAGAGCGAGAGCAAGAGAGAGCGAGAGCCAGAGAGAGAGAGAGAGAGAGAGAGAGAGGAGTAAAAAGTCTTCCCTGAGGATATGGATGACAATGGGAGTATTTCTGGCTGTGGCTTCTTTGATAAACTCCATCATTGTGATGATTGATGGTGAGAAAAGATGAAAGGGCTGCTTTTGAAAGCAAATAGGGTTGTAAGTCCGTGTTTTGTGTGTGTGTTTTGTGTGTGTGTGTGCACGTATGCTTTGAAAAGGCACCTCGCGACACCCTTTTTGGCGAACAGATGTTTCTCTTCCTGTGGGGGTGGATGGGTTAACGACAGGGGAGTGGTGAGGCAGGGGGGGCACCGGGCTAGGAATGGCTCTGGTATTATTATGGTCATTGTCTTTACTGTTCAGGGTGAAATATGGAATAGTCTCTAAGCCCTTACTTAAAATCTATGTGTTCTTTCTGGAGGCGTGTCCGTAGCCCTCGTGTGTCGTTCCGTCTCACGTGCACGTCCACAGTGGCTTTGTGTCGGATCAGAGAGGCACTGTTGGGCTGCCATAGGTCCACCTGAGAGGGAGAGATAGAGAGACAGAGAGAGACAGAGACAGAGACCGAGACACAGAGATAGAGTTAGTTAGTTATAGGGATCTATGGACACACACAGACATGGTGACATGGTGAGACACTTCTGCACCACCCAAACAACCTTGCTCCCCTTCCTGAACCCACAGTTCCTCCTGCTAACAAACCCAGGGCTTCTGGGGAGATGGACAATAGCAAAGCTTTAACATTCAAGGCTGTTCTCCACGGCACACTATGACCTGGAGTGTAGATCAATGCTGTGGGTTACGGATTGACGGGCAGGTCAAGGGAATGAGGGAATTCGGATGACGACACACACACACACACACACACACACACACACACACACACACACACACACACACACACACACACACACACACACACACACACCACACACAATTAACAGCCCAGTCAAGCCATCGCTCTGCCTTCTACATCCCACACCCTGCTGTTTGACCCCAGGTTAGCAGCCAGCAAAGCCTCTCCTTTCAGTTCCTGCCAAGAGATAGCACCGCTAGCTGGAGCTGGTATAACCTACACATTAGCCAGCTATTAGCAGAAAAATAAACACAGATATGTCGACCCTGGACTAGCCATTGATGCTCTCCAAAACCAAGGTTTAACATAAAGATAATAACCAACCATGCTCTAAAAGAAAACTTTTTGGGAGCATGAATAAGCGATTCAGTGATTTACTTTGACGGGAACTGAGCGTTTCATAGCTCCAGCTGGCTCTCGTTTCAGCACGGGAGTAGAATCATACAGACTGGCACAAATGCCTATTAAGAGATCATTAATTTAATAGTTAACAGAAAGCCATGCACCCGCTTTGAAATAAACTTCAAGCTACAAGGGGTAAAAAAACGTTCCACATGAGAATGGTATGGGGTCCCTCAGCTTTTCTCTGCTACTCCAAGTCAACATAAATGGATAAGGTTGCAATTTATATGCTGCATTTCCAAATGAGCAAGAGCACTATTGTTATTGTAAATGTTTCCACATCTCCATCTCTTTGTTGGTCTCACAAATCAAACAGCACATGCCCAAGCATCACTTGTGTATCACTACCAGATAACATGGTTCACTCTACGAAGCCCTCCTATGATCCAAGTTATGGTTTTCAATAATAGTTTACAGTAAAAGCTCTTATAGATGCATTCCTTGGCTTTATTAGGAAATATAATCCCAGTGGATTAGATCCTTTATCACTTCATTGTTTACATGATTTTATTTGAGGTTGTAGGATACCTTTAAACTGAGGTAGTTTTGTTATAGTTTATGGCAATCCTGACAAGGAGTAAAGAAAGGTAGTGGGCCTGTAGACGTTTGGCTCCTACAAAAGATGAAATTCATTTGGAGTGTTTATGATTCAGGAGAAGCTAGACGAATCTATCATTTGACACTAGACAGACCTATCATAAGAGGTGGCACTTGACAGTCTCAGTATCAACAATTCAAAATACGGATGGGAACATCTTTACTTATATCACAATTTCCAGCACAACATATTCAGTATTTTTGTGGACATGCATCCATTTATGAGAATCAACAATTAAATATTGTGACACTCAAGGGCCTACTCTCTCTGTTTGGCTTCAGTCTCTCTGTGAAGGTGAGGAGGGTGACTTTGGCACAGAGGACGTCGCGGCGCAACGCGGATAAACTAAGAAAAACATGTCTCAACAGCAGCTGTCCAAACAGTAGCCCCCATCTCCAAGGTCTTCAGGCCCACTGTCCCTCCTTAGACACAGACTCGGGCCAGACCAAGACAAACATGGGGGGGTCCACCAAACAATATCTGGTTATTTATTTTATTTATTTTATTTTATTTCACCTTTATTTAACCAGGTAAGCAAGTTGAGAACAAGTTCTCATTTACAATTGCGACCTGGCCAAGATAAAGCAAAGCAGTTCGACACATACAACGACACAGAGTTACACATGGAGTAAAACAAACATACAGTCAATAATACAGTAAAAAAAACAAGTCTATATACAATGTGAGCAAATTAGGTGAGAAGGGAGGTAAAGGCAAAAAGGCCATGGTGGCAAAGTAAATACAATATAGCAAGTAAAACACTGGAATGGTAGTTTTGCAATGGAAGAATGTGCAAAGTAGAAATAAAAATAATGGGGTGCAAAGGAGCAAAATAAATAAATTAATTAAATACAGTTGGGAAAGAGGTAGTTGTTTGGGCTAAATTATAGGTGGGCTATGTACAGGTGCAGTAATCTGTAAGATGCTCTGACAGTTACATTTACATTTACATTTAAGTCATTTAGCAGACAGTTGGTGCTTAAAGCTAGTGAGGGAGATAAGTGTTTCCAATTTAAGAGATTTTTGTAGTTCGTTCCAGTCATTGGCAGCAGAGAACTGGAAGGAGAGGCGGCCAAAGAAAGAATTGGTTTTGGGGGTGACTAGAGAGATATACCTGCTGGAGCGTGTGCTACAGGTGGGAGATGCTATGGTTACCAGCGATTTAGCCATCAGAACAAAAAAATCATGGCTTTTATGGGTCAGTTGACCTTTCAACCCTATCTGTCCCTTGTTTCTTTGAGCTAGTATTTCTGGTTGTCAGGAGAGTTCAGCCCAAACCTGAACCCTAACACAGATGTAGGATCATAATTTGAGCCAGTTTGCTACACTTCTAATCTTGCAGCAACAGGAAATGTGAATTATAATGTTGATTATAATTAATGGACATTATTGTAGGGGTTGAGACATTCAAAATCATTTTTAAACCTCAAATACACTAAATGTTTAAAATGTCCTGCATGACATTTCTCCTGAAAAGGGGTGATCAAATTAAGATCCTACATCTGTAGCTATCTGAACCTGGCTAAGGATAACTATAGCAGCCCAAACAGTTCCCAGCACACCCCAAACATATCTAAAACACTATCAAATAGGCCCTAGCAGTGAAATACGACCCAACACAGTCCATAACAGCCAAAGCCAAACCAACTAAAGACAGCCCACCTCTGACAAACACTGCTCAACATATCCCACCACTGACAAACACTGCTCAACAAATCCCACCACTGACAAACACTGCTCAACATATCCCACCACTGCCCAAAACATTCTAAAGCGGGATTCATGGGCAAACGTGAATTTATCAATTCGACTCAGTTTTCATATATTAACCTTGACCACCCAGGCAGGTTCCAGGCCTATTTTCATACTTCACTAATAACATCAGTACCACTGCTGGGAGTTTATCTTCAAGGGAAGGAAAGAGTAGGAAGGTCGCCGGTGTTCCTGGCATTACTGTGTAATTGTTCCCAAATGGTATTGGGAATGTCACAGGCCACAGCAGACACTTTCTCGCCTTCTCCGATGAGCCTGAAGGTTTTTCCAACTGCGAAGGTCAATGAACCAGATGTCTTTATGTCTGCACCGTGAACTGCCTCATTTACCTCTCTGTAAAATTAACCAGAAGAAGAATGTACACTAACTACAGTATGTTTACTATGGTTCTATGTTGATGGTTTTATCTTGGCCGATTTTACCATTCTACTAAGCTATATGGAATTGTTTTAAGAAGGTCATACCAAGGATAATTTAGCTATTTGATTTTGCATTTTATGATCACATGATGTATAAAATAAAAATACATTTTTTAATTTTTTTTTTATGAACAGGAATTTGTCCTTACTGCCATTAGTCCATACATTGAATAACAGATTCACTACATGGAACAACAGATAGGCCCCAAAAAATATAAAAAGGAAGATTGTTCTGAAGTGTTCCTCCTATTATTGGGTATGACGCACACAAGCTTGGTACACCTGTATTTGGGGAGTTTCTCCCATTCTTCTTTGCATATCCTCTCAAGCTCTGTCAGGTTGGATGGGGAGGGTTGCTGCACAGCTATTTTCAGGTCTCTCCAGAGATGTTCGATCGGATTCTAGTCCGGGCTCTGGCTGAGCCACTCAAGGACATTCAGAGACTTGTTCCAAAGCCACTCCTGCATTGTCTTGGCTGTGTGTTTAGGGTCGTTGTCCTGTTGGAAGGTGAACCGTCACCCCAGTCTGAGGTCCTGAATGCTCTGGAGCAGGTTTTCATCAAGGATCTCTCTGTACCTTGCTCCGTTCATATTTCCCTCGATCCTGAATAGTCTCCCAGTCCCTGCTGCTGAAAAACATCCCCACAGCATGTTGCTGCCACCACCATGCTTCACCTTAGGGATGAAGACAGATTTCCTCCAGACGTGACGCTTGGCATTCAGGCCAAAGAGTTCAATCTTGTTTTCATCAGTCCAGAGAATCTTGTTTATCATGGTCTGAGAGTCTTTGGGTGCCTTTTGGCAAACTCCAAGCAGGCTGTCATGTGCCTTTTACTGAGGAGTGGCTTCCGTCTGGCCCCTCTACCATAAAGGCCTGGTTGGTGGAGTGCTGCAGAAATGGTTGTTCTTCTGGAAGGTTCTCCCCATCTCCACAGAGGAACTCTAGAGCTCTGTCAGAGTGACCATCTGGTTCTTGGTCACCTCCCTGACCAAGACCCTTCTCCCCAGATTGCTGAGGCTGGTCGGACGGCCAGCTCTAGGAAGAGTCTTGGTGGTTCTCAACTTCTTCCATATAAGAATGATGGAGGCCACTGTGTTCTTGAGGACCATCAATGCTGCAGAAATGTTTTGGTACCCTTTTCCAGATCTGTGCCTCGACACAATCCTGTTCCGGAGCCCTACGTACAATTCCTTTGACCTCATGGCTTGGTTTTCGCTCTGACATGCACTGTCAACTATGGGACCTTATATAAACAGGTGTGTGCCTTTACAAATCATGTCCAATCAATTCAATTTACCACAGGTGGACTCTAATCAAGTTGTAGAAACATCTCAACGATGATCAATGGAAACAGGATGCACCTGAGCTCAATTTTGAGTCTCATAGCAAAAGGTCTGAATACTTACGTAAATAAGGTATTTAAAAAAAAAAACAATTGCAACTACAAAAAAATATTTTTCGCTTTGACATGATGGGGTATTGTGTGTAGATTGCTGAGGTTTGAATTTGAAAAAAAAAACAATTTCAGAATAAGGCTGTAACGTAACAAAATGTGGACAAAGTCAAGGGGTCTGAATACTTTCTGAAGGCACCGTATATTTCCATAAATTTTTCCAACTGGTACAGGGAGACATTCAGACAAGTCTTGTGAGGCCTGGTGGGTGTACAAGAGCAAAACAACTGACATGTACATGAGAGTCACACCTTTGCACAGAGGGGTCATATCAGTGTGTGGCCCAAACGGTTTGGACGCTACAGACAGAAGTACCAACTTCAGACGAGTCTCCTGACACCATCGTGTTCATCTTTCCATAGAGGGGTCATAGTAGTTTGTAGACCAAACCATTCGGACGCTACAGACAATTTTGTGAGAAGACTGATTTTCAGGATGTCTCATGGTCTGACAAACACCGCTTTAGCTCTGTCACCTTTCACCGCAGATGCGAAAGTGCGACGTAGGCAGATACTGAAGTGCGACGTAGGCAAATGCAGTGGATAGAGACGCATCCAATGCAAAAATCCAAATCTCTATCTTAAACTAACAGATTTTTATAATTATTTTTTAATGCTGTAAATCAGATTCCCTCGTGGCGAGGACATCGACCTCAGGGGGTTTTAAACAACCACTCTGTCATAATCATCAGGGGTGATGACTGGTTTAATTGTGTGTGTGTGTGTGTGTGTGTGAGAGAGAGAGAGAGAAAGAAAGAGAGAGAGAGAGAGAGACTATTGAACACAAGACATCATTACCTTGATGTTTCCCAGGAGTTTCTTCAGCACCTGAACCTCCTCTTTGTTGCTGGGAGTTATCCTGAAGACTTGATCCCTGAAGAAGCAGAGGGAAGCAGGTAAGTTATCCTGAAGACTTGATCACTGAAGAAGCAGAGGGAAGCAGGTAAGTTAAGTAACATGTTCTATATGCTGCTTCTACTATAAAGGGAGTTACTATACTGAAAACAAATATAAACACAACATGTATTGGTCCCATGTTTCATAACTAAAATATCCCAGAAATGTTCCAGACTCACAAAAACCTTGTTTCTCTAAAATGTTGTACACAAACGTACTTACATCCCTGTTAGTAAGCATTTCTCCTTTGCCAAGATAATCCATCCACTTGACAGGTGTGGCATATCAAGAAGCTGATGAAACAGCATGATCATTACACAGGTGCACCTTGTGCTGGGGACAATAAATGGCCACTCTAAAATGTGCTGTTTTGTCACACAACACAATGCCACAGATGCTCAACTCTTTTGCCGCCAGTTGTTCTTGTCTATCATACAATGCATCCATCTGGCAGAGGAAGAGACATTTATAACTAGAGTACAGAGGCCTGCCGTCGTCCTGCATTAGTTGGAACCCACAGTTCGATTCCATATAGCATTTGTTTTTTATCAGTATAGCCACGCAGCACACTGAACATCCCCTATGCCGTTTCATGCTCGGGAATCGTGAGACAGAAATACATGTTCTTGTGAATAGAATTCCCCACAATTCAATTCATGGGCATCTCAGACCTCACAGCTAACGTCCAATTGGAGAACATCAGTTGGGGAGTTTTTTAATCGTTCAGAGCATAAATTCTTTATTTAACAGTGTTATCTGACAAAGATATTGATGTGAGTTTCTGTGCCTCTGCCTCCTCACATGTTGTTTTCACCATATCAATTGCATCCGTTAATATCAAAGTCTCTGCAATAGTGTGTTGTTTCATAGCGTAGCAGGCCTAGCCATTCACCATGGGAATTACAGTGTAGACATTGTTAATGTTGTAAATGACTATTGTAGCTGGAAATGGATGATTTTTTATGGAATATCTACATAGGTGTACAGAGGCCCATTATCAGCAACCATCACTCCTGTGTTCCAATGGCACGTTGTGTTAGCTAATCCAAGTTTATAATTTTAAAAGGCTAATTGATCATTAGAAAACCCTTTTGCAATTATGTTAGCACAGCTGAAAACTGTTGTTCTGATTAAAGAAGCAATAAAACTGGCCTTCCTTAGACTAGTTGAGTATCTGGAGCATCAGCATTCGTGGGTTTGATTACAGGCTCAAAATGGAAAGAAACAAAGGACTTTCTTCTGAAACTCTTCAGTCTATTCTTGTCTGAGAAATGAAGGCTATTCCATGTGAGAAAATGCCAAGAAACTGAAGATTTCGTACAACGCTGTGTACTACTCCCTTTACAGAACAGCGCAAACTGGCTCTAACCAGAATAGAAAGAGGACTGGGAGGCCCCGGTGCACAACTGAGCAAGAGGACAAGTACATTAGAATGTCTAGTTTGAGAAACAAACGCTTCACAAGTCCTCAGCTGGCAGCTTCATTAAATAGTACCTGTAAAAGACGACTCTGGGATGCTGGCCTTCTAGGCAGAGTTGCAAATAAAAAGCCATATCTCAGACTGGCCAATAAAAAGAAAAGATTAAGATGGTCAAAATAACACAGACACTAGACAGAGGAAGATTGGAAGAAAAGAGTTACGGACAGACAAATCTAAGTTTGAGGTGTTCGGATCACAAAGAATAACATTCATGAGAAGCAGAAAAATGAAAAGATGCTGTCAAGCATGGTGGGGGCAATGTGATGGTCTGTGGGTGCTTTGGTGGTGGTCAAGTGGGAGATTTGTACAGGGTAAAAGGTATCTTGAAGAAGGAAGGCTATCACTCCATTTTGCAACGTCATGTCATACCCTGTGGATGGCGCTTAATTGGAGCCAATTTCCTCCTACAACAGGACAATGTCCCAAAACACAGCTCCAAACTATGCAAGAACTATTTAGGGAAGAAGCAGTCAGCTGGTATTCTGTCTATAATGGAGTGGCCAGCACGGTCACCAGATCTCAACCCTATTGAGCTGTTGTGGGAGCAGCTTGACCGTATGGTACGTAAGAAGTGCCCATCAAGCCAATCCAACTTGTGGGAGGTGCTTCAGGAAGCATGGGGTGAAATCTCTTCAGATTACCTCAACCAATTAACAACTAGAATGACAACGGTCTGCAAGGCTGTAATTGCTGCAAATGGAGGATTCTTTGACGGTAGCAAAGTTCAAATTATTATTTCAATAAAAAATCACTATTTATAACCTTGTCAATGTCTTGACTATATTTCCAATTCATTTTGTAACTCATTTCATTTATGTTTTCATGGAAAACAAGGAGATTTCTAAGTGACCCCAAACTTTTGAATGGTAGTGTATATTTCTTTCTTTAGGATTTGGGAAATTCTCCCACGACCCCACTTTCATATCAGGCGACCCCACATGGGGTCACAATCCCTAGTTTGGGAACACTGTACTACACAGTACAGTATGATAGCGTCGCTCCTATCGTTCTCCTTTCCATTTCTAAAGAGATTGAACAGGATCTTAAGCACTTACAAATTCGTAACATTGTTTACGAATTTCAGGATTTGATTTATTTATTTGTATTTATCTTTTTTTTTCAGCACAGAACATATCACAAGAAATTGGTGACGTTGTGAACAATTGTGCAACATTTTCGGGGACCGGTTTGGGCTCCTGAGGGTTACTTTCAAAACTACTGTCGGAAATTATACAAAATCTTTATAAGGCATCTTTAATTCCCTAGTGAGGTGAGAGGATCTTTGTGCGGCTGAGGACTCCCTAGAGTAGGTGGAGGGTGTGGTACTGGAGCTACTAACTACCTCATAAGGCCCACCTATCTGTGTCTGGAAGTCATCTGTCCCCTATACAAACCACAGTCAGGATGAAAGAGTTTCATGAATTCAGTCAGATTATAAATTACTTCACTAAGAGCACATCACTCTATGACATTTCTCAGCCATAGTGTCAGAGTTAATGCATTCTCCCTTTTCACACGACTGGAGAATGACACTTCATTGCGAGAGAGAGGGTTAAGGGAAGGGCTGGGTCCTGTTTGAGTGTAAGATCTGGGATAGATGACAGGGTCATACCAGTGCCAAACAATTTCGCTGACAGATCATTATAGGATCGTGTTACAGCATCTTGTGTTCCCACACACAGGTGATGTGATGGGGCAGAGATTTGTTTTTACAACACAGATTCAATTGAGACATTTGAGAATCAGGGGTCTTAAATAACATGAATGTACATTAAGATCCAAGCATTAAACTAAAGACATACCACACACATTTACATCATTTGAAAACATCTAAATGTAGACAAGGTGAACTTAACATAACCTTTACATACCTGGTGAGATTTCAGGAAAATAAAGAATGCCAGTAGTAAGCCTTAGCTGTGATTCACAACTCTGATGAGAAAATGTAAAACCAAACATATTGTTTAGCCTACTACTGTATATCATTGTAATAAAATATAAATATATAAAACCAAACATATTGTTTAGCCTACTACTGTATATCATTGTAATAAAATATAAATATATAAAACCAAAATATTGTTTAGCCTACTACTGTATATCATTGTAATAAAATATAAATATATAAAACCAAACATATTGTTTAGCCTACTACTGTATATCATTGTAAAAAATATAAATATATAAAACCAAACATATTGTTTAGCCTACTACTGTATATCATTGTAAAAAATATAAATATATAAAACCAAACATATTGTTTAGCCTACTACTGTATATCATTGTACTGAATTTCCCTTTGAACTTTGTTCATTGGTAGCACTGGTTAGGAGCCCCAATGAACAGCATGAATGAGGACAGAGTTAAGGAGCTACGGTACCAGTATGTACAGGTAAAACATATATCTATGGAACTACTTTACAGCAACATTTTATAGTGATACATAGTACAGTAAGCATAAACTGCACACATTTCCATTGCTGTGGAAGGAACATGCAATATATGTACATTTTATGTCACTCTTCCTTACCAAAACAAATTCAACTGTGTGTTCTGGGATATAGTGTATAATGGAGTTGGAATCAAGTGAACCCTCTCACAACTTTGTATACGTGGATGAGGCTGGCTTCAACCTGACCAAATGCAGAAGGCGGGGTCGGAATATCATCGGTCACAGAGCTACTGTGGATTTGCCAGGCCAACGGGGAGGAAATATCACCATGTGTGCTGCTATTTCGGAGCATGGTGTCCTAACCCATATCCCCCTTATAGGGCCATACAACACCCAGCATCTACTCAACCTTTTAGAGACTCTCTACAGGGCTCTCATCTCTGATGATGAGAGGGGTCTGTTTAGAGAGGATTTGCCAAAGTACGTGGTCATTTGTGATAATGTGAGTTTCCATCGATCAAACATCATAAGGCAATGGTTTGTGACCCACCCGAGGATGCTCATAGAATTCCTCCCACCTTATTCACCATTCCTTAACCCAATTGAGGAGTTATTTTCAGCATGGAGGTGGAAGGTGTACGATCGTCAGCCACACACACAGATGACCCTGCTGGCTGCAATGGATGCAGCATGTGAGGACATCACAGTAGACGCCTGCAGAGGATGGATAAGGCATTCCAAAAGATTCTTTCCACGTTGCATTGGAAGGGAAAATATCCGGTGTGATGTGGATGAGAATATGTGGGCCGACAGACAGGAACGTCTGGATGTGTAGAGACAGCACAACAGTGCTGCGGGCAAAGTTGTGCCTTAGGGGTGGTTTCCTGTGTTTCTTTCTAATTTAGTTGTTTTTCCTTTGTGCCCCTTGGGTTGTCCAGTCTTTTTCAATCAATAACCCACATACAGTAATATGTAAATAGTACTGTTGAAATTGATATATGCCATAGAAGTGCAGCCTTGTGCATTTTCAATACAGTAACGGTCATCCAAACTGTAGCCTAAGTTTACATCAGGTAATACTGTCAAAGTACACAGTTACATTGACAACATGCCTAAACATTTTGACGACCTTGTTCGTGAACAATGACTGAATGACTTATCATTCTGATGACCCTGACATGATCATTGGCATGAATATTTACTTTTGAGAGATGTACTAAGGATTTTTAGTGACTGACTAGCTTTAGAAACATATCTATTGTATATTGCAGTTTGTACAAATTGTTCTGAGAAATGCACTTATTATTTTGCACATGTTAGGGATGATGTGAAAAATGCACCAAAGCAAATGAGAAAAACTGTAATTGTTTACTCCATGTGTAACTCTGTGTTGTCTGTTCACACTGCTATGCTTTATCTTGGCCAGGACGCAGTTGCAAATGAGAACTTGTTCTCAACTAGCCTACCTGGTTAAATAAAGGTGAAAAAAAATAAAAAAATAATAATAAATAGAATTGGGATAGAGACAAGTGGTTTGGGATAGAGACAAGTGGTTTGGGATAGAGACAAGTGGTTTGGGATAGAGACAAGTGGTTTGGGATAGAGACAAGTGGTTTGGGATAGAGACAAGTGGTTTGGGATAGAGACAAGTGGTTTGGGCTACAGACAAGCGGTTTGGGATAGAGACAAGTGGTTTGGGCTACAGACAAGTGGTTTGGGATAGAGACAAGTGGTTTGGGATAGAGACAAGTGGTTTGGGATAGAGACAAGTGGTTTGGGATAGAGACAAGTGGTTTGGGATAGAGACAAGTGGTTTGGGATAGAGACAAGTGGTTTGGGATAGAGACAAGTGGTTTGGGATAGAGACAAGTGGTTTGGGATAGAGACAAGTGGTTTGGGATAGAGACAAGTGGTTTGGGCTACAGACAAGGGTTTGGGATAGAGACAAGTGGTTTGGGCTACAGACAAGTGGTTTGGGATAGAGACAAGTGGTTTGGGATAGAGACAAGTGGTTTGGGATAGAGACAAGTGGTTTGGGATAGAGACAAGTGGTTTGGGATAGAGACAAGTGGTTTGGGATAGAGACAAGTGGTTTGGGCTACAGACAAGCGGTTTGGGATAGAGACAAGTGGTTTGGGCTACAGACAAGTGGTTTGGGATAGAGACAAGTGGTTTGGGCTACAGACAAGTGGTTTGGGATAGAGACAAGTGGTTTGGGCTAGAGACTAGCAGTTTAGACTAGAGACAAGTGGTTTGGACTAGAGACAAGTGGTTTGGGCTAGAGACAAGTGGTTTGGGCTACAGACAAGTGGTTTGGGCTACAGACAAGTGGTTTGGACTAGAGACAAGTGGTTTGGGCTAGAGACAAGTGGTTTGGGCTACAGACAAGTGGTTTGGGATAGAGACAAGTGGTTTGGGCTACAGACAAGCGGTTTGGGATAGAGACAAGTGGTTTGGGCTACAGACAAGTGGTTTGGGATAGAGACAAGTGGTTTGGGCTACAGACAAGTGGTTTGGGCTAGAGACAAGCGGTTTGGGCTACAGACAAGTGGTTTGGGATAGAGACAAGTGGTTTGGGCTAGAGACTAGCAGTTTAGACTAGAGACAAGTGGTTTGGACTAGAGACAAGTGGTTTGGGCTAGAGACAAGTGGTTTGGGCTACAGACAAGTGGTTTGGGCTACAGACAAGTGGTTTGGACTAGAGACAAGTGGTTTGGGCTAGAGACAAGTGGTTTGGGCTACAGACAAGTGGTTTGGGCTAGAGACAAGTGGTTTGGGCTACAGACAAGTGGTTTGGGCTAGAGACAAGTGGTTTGGGCTAGAGACAAGTGGTTTGGGCTAGAGACTAGCAGTTTAGACTAGAGACAACTGGTTTGGGCTAGAGACAAGTGTAAAGGGGTGAAGCATGACGGTTTAGGGGCTGGGCTATATAGTAGGCCCTGCTCACAGTTGGTACAGTGAAGCCTAATCAGACTTGCCCGTGTGCATCATACTTCTCACAGGTGAGGTGCAAAGGGAAGTGAGCACTGGGGCTACCGGACTTTCCAGGTAAGAAAGGGTTTACAGAGCGGCAAATGAAGTGGGTTTTTATATATTTCAAATTGGCCTGCTATTGGTCAAATGTTTTATACTAATTTACCAATCACATCATGTTTTGTTTTTCTATTCCTATTTTGATTGGTCCCTGGACCCATAAAGACAATGTAGAAATATATAAAACCCTTCTTAACTTTCCCACCTGTTAGACTGAGGAAAAGAGCCTAAAGCCTATAAAACTATAGGTTTGAAAACTGTGGCTGAGAGCTGAAACACATACTTTTTTTTAACAAAGAAGAAGCACCTTCATCAACTTCCAATCCACTGTCCTCCAAGAGTTCCTGAATGTTCTGTTTACTCTCACAGGTGAGGTGAAATTATACAATGTAGTCTAGCCTATTGACTTTGCACACACCGGACAATACAAATATATCAACTTTGCTCCCAACGGCACATATCATTTTCCCATTCAGTGGAGCTTATTATCTGGGTGGATATTTCTCTAGGCGCAATGGTGCTAAATCTAAATTCCAGGTCACACAGCAAAATAGTTAGGAGGATGTACGACCAATAGGGTCGCAATTTAGAGCCCTGACCCTGACTATGAAACACATTGGTGAAAATAACCTCAAAATCCATAACACATTATTAGATTCAGTAGCAAACAACGTCAATCATATGACTGTTTGAAGCCCTGGCAATTCCTTTCAGGTGTAAACATGGGAAACAGATGAATGAAAAACACTTCATCTGATTCTGATGTTCCATTGGGGCTAGCAGTCAATTCTTATTCTCATTTGTCTAACACTGCATCTGAATCTCCTGTCTTCATAGGATATAAAGGCAATCCCTAGACACACTGAGAATGTATCTACACTAACGATACCGTCATAAAGACAACAACATCATAAGAAGGAATCCAGTCTGCTAGTCCCACATCTATCCCTTGTGTTTGACTAACTGAAACCATATCAACCACCTAAGCTTTCATGGATTGGCTTTCATATTTATCCACAGAGTAAATCAAGTCAGCGACCAGATTCATACTGTACTGTAAAGCTTTGCATAGGAATCCATTTCCCGTCCGGTTTAAATTACATTTTAAATGAAACTATTAACTGTATGGATGTATAAGTGTGGTATTTCAACTAAACGGAAACAACTGTTCCCTATAAACTCTTAATGAAGCCGTGTCACAAATGGGACTTGGCATAGTTCAGTACCTGTCACAGACAGCTCTCATTAGGCTATATCCAAGCTCTTGGAATCAATGTTTACATTCCTGTGGGAACTCATAATATGAACTTTGTAACCGTATAGCTTCCGTCCCTCTCCTCGCCCCTACCTGGACTCGAACCAGGGACCCTCTGAACACATAGACAACAGCCACCCTCGAAGCATCGTTAACCATCGCGCCACAAAAGCCATTGCCCTTGCAGAGCAAGAGGAAAAACTACTTCAAGGTCTCAGAGCTAGTGAAGTCACCGATTGAAACGCTATTAGCGCGCACCACTGCAAACTAGCTAGCCATTTAACATCGGTTACACTCACTCCCTATAGCTCTCTCTCTCTCTCTATTTCTCTTCCTCACTCCTTATAGCTCTCTCTCTATATATATATATATTTCTCTTCCTCACTCCCTACAACGCTCTCTCTCTCTATTTCTCTTCCTCACTCCCTATAGCTCTCTCTCTCTCTCTCTCTCTATTTCTCTTCCTCACTCCCTATAGCTCTCTCTCTCTCTCTATTCCTCTTCCTCACTCCCTATAGCTCTCTCTCTCTCTCTCTCTCTCTCTTTCTCTTCCTCACTCCCTACAGCGCTCTCTCTCTCTATTTCTCTTCCTCACTCCCTATAGCTCTCTCTCTCCCCCTCTCTTTTTTGCTTCCTCACTCCCTATAGCTCTCTCTCTCTCTCTCTCTCTCTCCCTCTCGCTCTCTCTCTCTCTCTCTCTCTATTTCTCTTCCTCACTCCCTATAGCGCTCTCTCTCGCTCTCTATTTCTCTTCCTCACTCCCTATAGCTCTCTCTCTCTCTCTCTCTCTCTCTCTCTCTCTCTATTTCTCTTCCTCACTCCCTATAGCTCTCTCTCTCTCTCTCTCTCTCTCTCTCTCTATTTCTCTTCCTCACTCCCTACAGCGCTCTCTCTATTTCTCTTCCTCACTCCCTACAGCGCTCTCTCTCTCTATTTCTCTTCCTCACTCCCTATAGCTCTCTCTCTCTCTCTCTCTCTATTTCTCTTCCTCACTCCCTATAGCTCTCTCTCTCTCTCTTTCCTCTTCCTCACTCCCTATAGCTCTCTCTCTCTCTCTCTCTCTCTCTCTTTCTCTTCCTCTCTATTTCTCTTCCTCACTCCCTATAGCTCTCTCTCTCTCTATTTCTCTTCCTCACTCCCTATAGCTCTCTCTCTCTCTCCCTCTCTTTTTCGCTTCCTCACTCCCTATAGCTCTCTCTCTCTCTCTCTCTCTCTCCCTCTCGCTCTCTCTCTCTCTCTATTTCTCTTCCTCACTCCCTATAGCGCTCTCTCTCGCTCTCTATTTCTCTTCCTCACTCCCTATAGCTCTCTCTCTCTCTCTCTCTCTCTCTCTCTCTATTTCTCTTCCTCACTCCCTATAGCTCTCTCTCTATTTCTCTTCCTCACTCCCTATAGCTCTCTCTCTCTCTCTCTCTATTTCTCTTCCTCACTCCCTATAGCTCTCTCTCTCTCTCTATTTCTCTTCCTCACTCCCTATAGCTCTCTCTCTCTCCCTCTCTATTTCTCTTCCTCACTCCCTATAGCTCTCTCTCTCTATTTCTCCTCCTCACTCCCTATAGCTCTCTCTCTCTCTCTTTCTCTATTTCTCTTCCTCACTCCCTATAGCTCTCTCTCTCTCTATTTCTCTTCCTCACTCCCTATAGCTCGCTCTCTCTCTCTATTTCTCTTCCTCACTCCCTATAGCTCTCTCTCTCTCTCTCTCTCTCTCTCTCTCTCTATTTCTCTTCCTCACTCCCTATAGCTCTCTCTCTCTCTCCCTCTCTATTTCTCTTCCTCACTCCCTACAACGCTCTCTCTCTCACTCTCTATTTCTCTTCCTCACTCCCTATAGCTCTCTCTCTCTATTTCTCTTCCTCACTCCCTATAGCTCTCTCTCTCTCTCGCTCTCTCTATTTCTCTTCCTCACTCCCTATAGCTCTCTCTCTCTCGCTCTCTCTCTCTTTTTCTCTTCCCCACTCCCTATAGCTCTCTCTCTCTCTTTCTCTTCCTCACTCCCTATAGCTCTCTCTCTCTCTTTCTCTTCCTCACTCCCTATAGCTCTCTCTCTCTATTTCTATTTCTCTTCCTCACTCCCTATAGCTCTCTCTCTCTATTTCTCTTCCTCACTCCCTATAGCTCTCTCTCTCTCTCGCTCTCTCTCTCTCTCTATTTCTCTTCCTCACTCCATATAGCACTCTCTCTCTCCCTCTGTCTATTTATGCCTTTCTCTATCATGTTTCCATTTTCCACCAGGTCTTTCACACTGTGACACATGGTGTTGTGGCCCCCTTAAACAAAGGTGGCCCAGGGCCGCTTATAGGGATGAGGGAGAGAAGGAACAAAGGGGCATTACACCCCACTCCAGCGGCCACAAGAAATGCCACCAACAGCCTGTCCCCAATGCTACACGCAGCCTCATTGCCTACAGGTTAGAGCAGGGCAAAATCCCTTTCCACCCCAAACTTGAAAACTGTGTAGCTCATGCAATGTCCAATACACCATTTCATTTCTATGTTTCTATGCCCATACATGCTGCTTCTGAAACAACAGATAGTGGCTTTCTCTTTTGTTTCCCTGTGATACATTATCAATGGCATTTTGAATAATAACGACTTCTTAGTCAGATTTTAGCCACAATGACATCATATGACAAAGTGCACCCTATAGAATTCAAAACAATCCACCAAGGCTGCAGTCTAGTTCTACTCCTGAAATGTGTTTTATCGTCACCCAAATTGACCCATCTTTTCCTTGTCATAGCGATCCCCATGGATCATAGACTCTCTGTCAAAATGCTGGCACTCAGTGTGTCTTTAAAGCCTGCTGTGCACTGGTAGCATTTCTTTCTAGGCTAAAGCTGTCTTTTAAGCTGTCAATCTGACATTTCACTCAGCTCTCTCTATGGCAGTAACCTTTTAACTGAGCCCTTGGCACTAAGACAGAAGGTACTTCTCTGTAGTCCTTTTGGATACCGGGAGAAATTCTATTATCGCTCCACTCTGTACTGTAGGCCCACCTTCAATATACCCAACTCTGTATGCCCCATTGTTGAGGGAATAGGGGCACATAGTCCTTCTGTATCACAATATCAAGATCTGACAAGTGTACTGTATTCAGGGTTTCCCCTTTATGCATTTAGCCTCAGCACACAAATTGTGGCTGCCACTGCAAAAAAACTAAAATATATATTAATAATAATAATATTTTGTTTCGGAATGGTAAAATGTGTTCAGTGTAAACTTACATAAAAAGAACGTGAGCTGGCGCACACCCAGAGTAATAGTTTGTGTGGAGGTGCTGACTAACGGCCAATAAACTATAAAATACCAAAAGAAAGAAAGTCGCACACTCCATGTGTAATCTCCCAGCAATTTAATGGGTATTTACCAACGTTTTGGCACCACTGTGCCTTCCTCAGGGTCACTGTGCCTTCCCCAGGGTCACTGTGCCTTCCCCAGGGTCACTGTGCCTTCCTCAGGGTAATGTCATGATTTTGATCATTTTCAGTGTAAACTTAAACAACTAAAACCAGATATAAAGTACGTAGAAAGAAAATGGCATGGTATGGGGCCTCGATGGATTTTGTTATAATGTTTGAATCACTCAGATAGCATAAGAACACAGCATAAGTGTCACGGATCGCTCCGTAACAGTCATTATGCACACCTGGTGCCACGATCGTTTAATGATGGATCGGACCAAGGCGCAGCGTGCATAGAGTTCCACATGTTTAATAAAGAAACTCACCAACAAAAACAATAAACAGCAAACGAGACGTAACGACTGGAGTGCTCACAGGCACTACACGAAAACAAGATCCCACAAACTAAGGTGGGAAAAAAGGTAAAAGTATGATCCCCAATCAGAGACAACGATAGACACCTGCCTCTGATTGGGAACCATACCCAGCCAACAAAAAAATGGAAAAACTAGAATGCCCACCCAAATCACACCCCGACCTTTACCAAATAGAGAAATAAAAAGGCTCTCTAAGGTCAGGGCGTGACACCTGGTCCCTATTCCCATTGATTAGTAATTGTATAAGTGTGCCCTTTGTTCACCATTGTCCTGTTGATTATTGTTGCTATGTCCATTGGTCGTGTGAGAACCTGTGCTATGTTGTTTTGGCTTTCGTGTCACGTATATCATGCAGATGATTAGGGGTCTTGTCCCGTGTGATAATCATTGTGTGATTGTGTATTTATTCGAGGTACTCCTCGCTCTTTTGTTTGGGTTTCAACTAGAGGTCGACCGAATATGATTTTTCAACACCGATACCGATTATTGGAGGACCAAAAAAAAGCCGATACCGATTAACCGGACGATTTTTATATATATTTGTAATAATGACAATTACAACAGTACTGAATGAACACTTATTTTAACTTAATATAATACATTAATAAAATCAATTTAGTCTCAAATAAATAATGAAACATGTTCAATTTGGTTTAAATAATGCAAAAACAGTGTTGGAGAAGAAAGTAAAAGTGCAATATGTGCCATGTAATAAAGCTAACGTTTTAAGTTCCTTGCTCAGAACATATGAAAGCTGGTGGTTCCTTTTAACACTAGTCTTCAATATTCCCAGGTAAGAAGTTTTAGGTTGTAGTTATTATAGGACTATTTCTCTCTATACCATTTGTATGTCATATACCTTTGACTATTGGATGTTCTAATAGGTATTTTAGTATTGCCAGCCTAATCTCGGGAGTTGATAGGCTTGAAGTCATAAACAGAGCAATGCTTGAAGCACAGCGAAGAGCTGCTGGCAAATGCAGGAAAGTGCTGTTTGAATGAATGCTTACGAGCCTGCTGCTGCCTACCACCGCTCAGTCAGACTGCTCTATCAAATCATAGACTTAATTATAATATAATAACACACAGAAATACGAGCCTTAGGTCATTAATATGGTCAAATCCGGAAACAATCATTTCGAAAACAAAATGTTTATTCTTTCAGTGAAATATGGAACCATTCGTATTTTATCTAACGGGTGGCATCCCTAAGTCTAAATATTGCTGTTACATTGCACAACCTTCAATGTTATGTCATAATTTTGTACAATTCTGGCAAATTAATTACGGTCTTTGTTAGGAAGAAATGGTCACAGTTCACAGTTCGCAATGAGCCAGGCGGCCCAAACTGCTGCATATACCCTGACTTGCACAGAATGCAAGAGAAGGGACACAGTTTCCCTAGTTAAAATAAATGTATGTAAGCAGGCAATATTAACTAAATATGCAGGTTTAAAAAATATATACTTGTGTATTGATTTTAAGAAAGGCATTGATGTTTATGGTTAGGTACACATTGATGCAACGACAGTGCTTTTTTCGCAAATGTGCTTATTAAATCACCCGTTTGGAGTAGGCTGTGGTTCAATGATAAATTTACAGGCACCGCATTGATTATGTGCAACGCAGGACAAGCTAGATAAACTAGTAATATCATCACCCATGTGTAGTTAACTAGTGATTATGTTAAGATTGATTGTTTTTTACAAGATATGTTTAATGCTAGCTAGCAACTTACCATGGCTCCTTGCTGCACTCGCTTAACAGGTAGTGAGCCTGCCACGCAGTCTCCTTGTGGAGTGCAATGTAATCGGCCATAATCAGTGTCCAAAAATGCAGAGTACTGTCATGGATCCCTCCGGAACTGTCATTACGCACACCTGGTCCCTATTCCCATTGATTAGTAATTGTATGAGTGTGGCCTTTGTTCACCATTGTCCTGTTGATTATTGTTGCTATGTCCATTGGTCGTGTGAGAACCTGTGCTATGTTGTTTTGGCTTTCGTGCCACGTATATGGTGCAGATGATTACAGGTCTCGTCCCATGTGATAATCAATGTGCGATTGTGTATTTATTGGAGGTGCTCCTCGCTCTTTAGTTTGGGTTTCAACCCTGTGTTTTGTTACGTGTTTGTTTGGTCTTCGTCCCCGTGCCTTTACACGGCACGCTGTCATTTGGAATAGAAAACCCCTATTACACATTGCATTACATTGCATTGCAGGAAACTAGCTTTAAAACTGTAAAATGTTCTCTCCGCTGCAGAGCAAAACGGGTAGAATTAGCAGGGAATTAGCTTTAAAACCGTGCAATTGGCCACGCTCACTACCCCCCCCCATGCTAACTTTACCACCTCTGCTGAAAAAAATCCTAGGGGAAACACTGGTATTAGACCATGCTCAACCAACAGGAGACATGATAATTACCGAAAGTAAACTCATATAATCACAAAGATTTAACAACAATAGTGACCATTTAGTCCTTAAGACTAAAGGCTCATTGTGCAATCCTTCAACAGATTAAAACTAAGTGGGACAACACCCACTATCATACAGTATAAGGAATTCTGAACAGAACGGCACAGAGTTCCCTACAGTGTCAGCGTCGGGAGTCTTGTTTCCTTGCCCTGGTTTTCCTACCTTGATAAAGTGGGATGGTCTGTGCTGAGCAGCTAGGGTTTGGGTGGGTTACCGGGGCTTTTGGAACAAGTCCAGGATGCAGGGGAAAGAGGGGGGTGGGGCTATCGAAGGACAGATGGGATCCTGCTGTGCCTCCCAAAACTACCCCAAAGCTCCCTGAAATTATGCCTAGAGGAGAGCAATTACTTGCTCAGGAATACCCTCCAAAATTGCCAAAAGTGTACTCTAAACTATCCCTCAGTTCCCCAATGTGCTTCAGGCGCCCAAAATGTTCCCACTGTGCCCCCTCGGTGTGCCCCATGCACCTTGACGGAACTCTGTGAATTCCAGAACTTCAACACAGCTAGGTTCTCTGCTGAGGTTCTCTGTCCCAAAAGAGGCTGTCTCCCAATGTTCCATTTTCCCTGATCTGTCTGGTATCAACTGCAATTGCTGCATCTCTAACTAGCCAGCACTTATCATAAGAGCTGTGGGGCCAAAACGTGACAACTATAGGCTTATCTTACATCCATCATAACATTTTGGTGTCCCATATGTCTCGAATAGACCAAGTAGAAAACACGTGTCTCCAGCGAGGATGATTTACTATCCATAGGAGAGAAAAACGTGCAGTCACACATACAAAGTTGCTTTGGAACATCCATCTCTTTTCAACAGGAGATGAGGGGAAGTAAACCCCATGCTTAATCTGAGGATAGAATTACTTTCAGTAGACCAACTTAAATCAGTAAAGTAGAAACGATAACAAAGCGTACTCCCCGCCTCTGTTTCGGTAAAAAGCTGAGGGATGGGGCTAGAGAAATGTAGGCCTAACCACTCTTCGTAGAAGAAGCTATGGATGGCTACCATCCATGATATCAAATGCATTGTTTTCACTATGTTTTTAGTGGTTGTTGACATTTACTTTGTTTACCAACATTGGAGAAAAAAAAGGTTATATTTTGAGTTCTGATGGGATATGACAGTTTAACTAAGTTCATGACTCATTTATAGCCTATGTTATAATCTTCCAGAATCAATGGGTAGGCTATATTTAATGAATGAATGAATCCAAAAATGGATGTAGCAACTGCTGATTGCCCCTTTAAAATACAGATAATTCCTTTTATGTTTTACCCTTCTTCTTTTTTTACCTCATAGGTGTTCAACTTCAAGTCTTCAACACGAATGAGAGCTCAGGATTCAACTTTATCTTCCAGTCACAAAGCACAGAAATGAATGAGAATCCTCACTTACCCTGCATAGCGGTTGTTGTAGAGGTACGCACCAACGGGACATAGCACGTTACTGAGGATAATCACACAGCCCAGTAAAACTAAGGCTTGAACTGCGCATCTAAAGTTAACTGCCATCCCGAGCAAATATTAATAATGACAGAGGTTAGCCCCACTTTTCGCCCTCCAATTTGATTTCTCTGCAGACTGTAGATCAACTTCGTATAAGAATATAAACGGGGACAAAAATTAGGACGGGGCCCCAGTCAACAGGTTTGATTATGAAGTCTCATATGTCGTTGGTGCGTTCAGCGCGTTGTTCCATTGACGCTCCTCTGACAATTGCACAAAAGGGCTGCGGAGGTGCGAAAGTCGGTCAACTGGCACCGGGGAGTCATTTAACCACCTCGGTGAAGCCCTGGTGTGAATTGAAGGATATCCCGTTCTTTTTTAAATGTGCAGGATCTGTCACGTGACCCGGTGTGTGTCAAGGAGGTCGGTAAATGGATCCCTATCCCGTTTGGATACGAATAGTGCTATGCTGTATTCTTGGGACGTTTATACACTGAACCCCCCTAACCTTAACCGTAACACCTAGCTTAACCCTAACCCTAACCTTAACCCTTACTACCTAACCCTAACATTAACCGATACCTTAACCATTTGAAATGTCAACTTCAATGGGGTAGGGACTTCCCGATTATCCCAAATAGCGTGTTACCGAAGCGAGTTATTTAAATCGATAGCATCGTTTAGTTACACTGTGAACAGGACCATATGCTTCTTGCAAAATAGGCTTTGCCTGGCGGTGCTCTATCGGAGAAGAAACGTCAGTTTGGCCAGAGCAGTGTGGATGGGCATGCCTGACAAAGAACTAACTCTAACAAAAAAATAACTATTGGGGTCTTTAAATACATTTTGGAGAACAGATATTATTCCATTTATAAAAAATAAAAAATGTAAGTATTAAATTACCTGGTATGATGGTGCATTGATATAATAATAGACATTATTTTTTGCATTCATGCACAAAGTCGACCGGCAGGGTAGCCTAGCGTTGGACTAGTAACCGAAAGGTTGCAAGTTCGAATCCCCGAGCTGACAAGGTACAAATCAGTCGTTCTGCCCCTGAACAGGCAGTTAACCCACTGTTCCTAGGCCGTCATGGAAAATAAGAATTTGTTCTTAACTGACTTGCCTAGTAAAATAAAGGTAAAATAAATAAATACAATTTAACTTTCCACTGTTTCCATATGTCTATGAAATATGATCTATAATTCTGGTGCCTTCAGAATGTATTCATGCCCCTTGACTTATTCCACATTTTCTTGTGTTGTAGGCTGAACTCAAAATGGATTCAATGTTTTTTTTCTGACCCATCTACACACAATAACCCATAATGAAGTGAAAACAGATGCTTCTACAAGGTATTGACTCCGAGGTGGGAAAACTTATGTAAATGAGATATTGCTCTGGATAAGAGCGTCTGCTAAATGACTTAAATGTAAATGTAAAATATTTCTGTATTTTATTTTCAATACATTTGTTAAAATGTCTAAAAACATATTTTCACTTTGTCATTATGGCGTATTGTGTGTAGATGGGTGAGAAATGGTATTTATTTAATCAGGTTGCAACACAACAACATGTGGAATAAATCAAGGGGTATGAATACAGTCTGAAGGCACTGTGGTTACAATATGAGTGAAATAGTTTCCTTCCAAAAAATGTTAATCAAGTATTTTAAAAAGCAGCTTTTCTGTGTTGGTATGGTGTGGGCGTATACCTGTCATAAAACATATTCATGCAATGGCATCATCCTCTACGAGGAAATAGCAAGCATTTTTTAAATGGTCTGTTTGAGATAGAAGCTTGAGGTGGTTATGCATTGGCCACAAATAAGAGTATAGGATAAGTCATCAACATGATTTGGGTATCAGTTAACAGAATGTTAACTGTTAAAAGTGAGATGTTTCCAGGGCAGTTACTTTAAAACAGATAATGTTTCTCTCTGCCTCATGGCAAAATGTGTCAAATTGCAGGAAATTAGCTTTAAAACTGCAACATTTTATCTCAGACTCATGACAAAATGTATAGAATAGCATTATAAAACCGCACATTTTTCTCTCTGCACCATGGCAAAATGTGTTGAAATGCAGGAAGTTTGTTTATTCCTAAAATAAATATTTACACTTATCCTTTCACTTATACTGTATTTTCAAAATCCCCCTCCATATACCCCTCAAAATAAACCTCAAGAGAGGGATAATAAGTCATGTCAAACTGTGTAGAATTGCAGGAAATGCGTTTAAAACTATATATATATATATATCTACAGTACTAGTCAAAAGTTTGGGCACACCTACTCATTCAAGGGTTGCTCTTTATTTGTACTATTTTCTACATTGTAGAACAATAGTTACGACATCAACACTATGAAACAACACATATGGAATTGTGCAGTAACCAAAAAAGTGTTAAACAAATCAAAATATATTTTAGATTCTTCAAAATAGCCACCCTTTGCCTTGACGACAGCTTTGCACGGTCTTGGCATTCTCTCAACCAGTTTCACTTGGAATGCTTTTCCAACAGTTTTGAAGGAGATCCCACATATTCTGAGCACTTGTTGGCTGCTTTTCCTTCACTCTGCGGTCCAAGTCATCCCAAACCATCTCAGTTGGGTTAAGGTCGGGTGATTGTGGAGGCCAGGTCATCTGATGCAGTGCTCCATCACTATCCTTCTTTGTCAAATAGCCCTTACACAGCCTGGAGTTGTGTTGGGTCATTGTCCTGTTGAAAAACAAACGATAGTCCCACTAAGCACAAACCAGATGTCTGCAGTATCACTGCAGAATGCTGTGGTAGCCATGCTGGCTAAGTGTGCCTTGAATTTTAAATAAATCCCTGACATCGTCACCAGCAAAGCACCCCCACATCATTACACCTCCTCCTCCATGCTTCACGGTGGGAACCACACATGTGGAGATCATCCGTTCACCTACTCTGCGTCTCACAAAGCCACGGCGGTTGGAACGAAAATCTCAAATTTGGACTCATCAGTCCAAAGGACAGATTTTCACCAGTCTAATGTCCATTGCTCGTGTTTCTTGGCCCAAGCAAAGTCTCTTCTTATTATTGGTGTCCTTTAGTAGTGGTTTATTTGCAGCAATTCAACCATGAAGTCCTGATTCACGCATTCTCTACTGAACAGATGATGTTGAGATGTGTCTGTTACTTGAACTCTTTGAATCATTTATTTGGGTTGCAATCTGAGGTGCACTTAACTCTAACACACTTATCCTTTGCAGTAGAGGTAACTCTGGGTCTTCCTTTCCTGTGGCAGTCCTCATGAGAGCCAGTTTCATCTTAGCGCTTGATGGTTTTTGTGACTGCAAGTTCTTGAAACGTTCCAGATTGACTGACCTTCATGTCTTAAAGTAATGATGGACTATTGTTTCTCTTTGCTTATTTGAGCTGTTCTTGCCATAATATGGACTTGGTATTTTACCAAATAGGGCTATCTTCTGTATACCACCCCTACCTTGTCACAACACAAGTGATTGACTCAAACACATTAAGAAGGAAAGAAATTCCACAAATGAACTTTTATCAAGGCACACCTGTTTATTGAAATGCATTCCAGGTGACTACCTCATGAAGCTGGTTGAGAGAATGCCAAGCGTATGCAAAGCTGTCATCAAGGCAAACAGTGGCTACGTTGAAGAAACTGAAATATAAAATATATTTTGATTTGGTTAACACTTTATTGGTTACTACATGATTCCATATGTGCTATTTCATAAGTTTGATGTTTTCACTATTATTCTACAATGTGGACAATAGTAAAAATAAAGAAAAACCCTTGAATGAGTAGGTGTGTCCAAATTTTTGAATGGCACTGTATATAGATCAGGGGGAGGACCCCCGTCTACTGTTCTTCCCCCTCCCAATATTGACACCCCAATTTCACCCTTAGAATGTTTATCCATACAGTAGCCAATTTAAAAAATATATAAGTTGTTTATCAGTTTTAGTAAGCAACTATTTTGACAGCATAGCCTTACGCATATTTATAAAGCACAGCTGAAGTGGTAACCTTCATATGTCCTTTCTGTAGGCCTACTCTGTAAAACACTTTTTTAAATTAAAAAATGAATCCACTCAGTGTTTGCTGAGCTCCTGCACACTGAAATATTTATATTTTGTAACCTTTATTTAACTAGGCAAGTCAGTTAAGAACAAATTCTTATTTACAATGACGGCCTGCCCCAGCCAAACCCTATCCATGCTGGGCCAGTTGTGCGCCACCCTATGGGACTCCCAATCACGGCAAGTTGTGATACAGCCTGGAATCGAGCCAGGGTCTGTGATGGCGCCTCTAGCACTGAGATGCAGTGCCTTAGACCGCTACGCCCCTTAGGAGCCCTAATTAAGACTGTTAAGTCTATATATTAATATACCCTAATTAAGACCGGAAATCATAGACCCTACAAGGGTATTCATATACTATTTGAGAAGGTTTCATACACAAATTTCCTAGGTGGCAAAGGACGGGCTGGATAATGTAATTTATAGTAACAAACACCAACGTCACAACCCATGTAACCAGAAACTGTTCACACCCCTCTTGTTGCCAGAGAGAGAAAATTGCAGCTTTAAAGCTAATTTTCTGCAGTTCTACACATTATAAACATGTCTCAATGGAAACAGAGATCTGTGGGGTTTCAATCCTTGACTGGACTGGAATAATGTAATTGTCCCCAGCCCTGAGTTCAATAGAGATCTGTTCCATTTAATCAGTCCATCAGTCAGTCAATGTGTGCCCCAGACTATGGGGGAATGAGTGAAGCCAGACCCTATGTTAGAACTGGGACGAGAACAGAATATCTCCCCAAATGTTCAGATAGAGCTAGAAATACTAGATTGTTGTGAAATAACTTACAGTGAAAGTATTCTGACCACTTGACTTTTTCCACATTTTGTTACGTTACAGCCTTGTTCTAAAATGGATTAAATCGTACTTTTTTGCTCATCACACTATACACAATACCCCATAACGACAAAACGAAAACATATTTATTTTTGAAAATTTTGCAAATGTATTACAAATAAAAATGAAAATATCACATTTACATAAAACGTGGAAAAAGTCAAGGAGTGTGAATACTTTACGAATGCATAGTAGCTACCCAGCGATCCATCAAATCGCCAGACCCATTGAAGATGATACAGTTCTGTCTGGCCTGATGATTGGGGCATCCATCCCAGCCTACTGCTACTGCGTTGGCATGTTTCCACCAGGAATCCCTATGTAGGCTTTAGGTGGCTCTCCCAGTTATTCCAGGCATCGCGTGCCTTCGTTTGATCCTATACTTATCATCCAGCACTGTGATTAAAGGTCTAAATCAACCGCCTGGCTTTTCCCTTTGTGATTGCATGGCAGCAGCACATTTCTCACATGCTTCTCTCCTATGTCAACACTGCTCCACCTGTTTTACACCTGATTACTGTACAACACTTTATTCACCCCAAACAGATACAGACAGGAATGCTCTGGTTCCTGCCCAGACAGTGAGCTGAAGGAGAGAAGCTTTGTACATGTAATAGAAAACGGTATGGCTTCTCTACATTGGTAGAAGGCATCGTTCTACTACCTTAATATTCATAATATTGTTCCTAGGCTGTCATTGAAAATAAGAATTTGTTCTTAACTGACTTGCCTAGTTAAATAAAGGTAAAATAAAAAATTAAAATAATTATCGTGGCAAAAGTTGGTGTCTATATATTCATTTTTAGTGTAAAGTAACTTATGGAGAACTTCTTCCCATGCAGCAATTACAATTGGATATAACTGAAATATATCTCCAGAAAAAGTGATTCCACAAGACACCGTTTGGGGATGATGCCCCTGGTGTGCTTGTTGTGAAATGTAATGGTTTTTCAATCAATCATTCTGTGAGTACCACTCCTCACCGAGTTGACTGCAAATCATACCTCCAAAAAAGAATGGGGTCAGAATCTGATAGTTGAGTGTGAACATCCATTATCTCTCAGGTGCTGAATAATAAAATACTATTAGAGTGACTGACAGCTATGCTCACTGTAAAATAAAACATCGATTTTTAGGGTGCATGAATGAGTGTGGGTGCTGGGCGTTCTTCCTCCTGAAGATATAATGTGATCATGGAATCATAATTGGAACTCAGCCCGTCTGACACCGATGTGTAGCATGCTCTGCATTTGGTACATACATGCTTTGGCACATTCCACCGGCCTATTTGAACAAAATATGTCCGCCACATTCAAAGAGAAAAACACGTTCATGAGAAACAGAAGAGTCATTTTTGCCTGTCAGAAGCATTGAATCAAAATGTGAACTGGTCAGTTTGGACAGGTATAAAAGGCAGAGTGGTATGTGTTTTAGCGGACGTCCATTGAAAATACATCATTGAAATCCTCCTACTTTTGTGATCTTCACAGGTACATTTAGTAGAGCAATATGGTCAATGCAAAGGGCCAGTGACATACCCCATAGCCAGTTTACAAAATAACAGAAAACCCCAGCGGAAGTGTTTTTGAGTACCTTGACAGCCACACATACAGTAGCATATTCATAAGACTATTAGTGTGTATATATCATGTTCTGGGTTGTGGGAGGACACAAATATGTTGCATATATGAAGACTGTGTTGCTTGCTTGGCGGACTGGCAGTAAAACTGAGCCGTGACTTGTTGGTCAGTCAAAGACTCTTGAGATGTAGAGGGAGGTCACTGCTACCTCTCTGGGAGTCACTGTGGTTTCCATGTTGTTTTTGAAGCACAGGAACGCAGTGCTCCGGTGTACAGTTGAGCTCTTCCTGTGGTTTGTGGGATATGTGGAGGATCCACTCACTCTGGCTCTCACAGAGCCAGGTTCTATACAACCTGGTACGGATAAAATGTCACTGCTGGCACTGGGGGCCAGTAAATTAGAGTGTTTTCTCTCTCAGGCGGACAGTGTGTTGTGAGTGGAAACTAGGGTGTGAATGAGTTCTTTAATATGTCTCTGTTGGCCTGGGGCTGTGGGCATGCGCTGAGGGGGCCTCTGGTCAGACTGACTCTGCTATGCTCTGGGGGTGACTGCAGTTCTTTATGTCCAAACCCCCTGTTGCTCTGCTGGGTCAGAGATTAAGTCTGAGCCGGACTGTGAGTACACATCTACAACCTTTGACCTTTTGGGGGGAGGGTTTGGTGAGTGAGTGAGTGAGTGAGTGAGTGAGTGAGTGAGTGAGTGAGTGAGTGAGTGAGTGAGTGAGTGTAAGGATTGATTGTGCGAAAAATCCGTCATGGTCATTGTTGAAGGAGGAAGGGTAGAAGAAATTCATCCCTAAATGTGATGAAATTCAGCAATGTCGTTACTCAGGGTTTCATGGGGATTTACAGGGCTTGCTTTAGTTGCGCTAGCTAGGGGCCTGAATTCTGAAGCCCTTTTGAGGTCCTGAAATATTCTCTCAACATTAGGGACATCAGAGTTGATTGGAAACACACTAGACTAGATCCAGAGATTCACTCAGTGGTTAGAGAAGTTGTTTCACCCTGATCCTGGATATAGAGATGTAGGGGGTACATAACACAACAGCTTGGGGAAAGGAGAGAGAGAGAGTCAGAGGGGTTTGACAGGAAAAGAGGTGTTAGCATAAAGACATCTGCCATCCCCTGCCTTCCATCTCCACACACAATGAAGCTCTCTGGTAATAGAAACCAGTGAGTCTGTCACTAGTATTAAAAATATGAAAGGGCAGCATAAAAGACCATCGTTTTTTTTTTGAAGTGTCAGATATAAAAGGCAGAACTCAAAAGGACTCAAACCTTCATGGTTGCCCTTCATGGCTGTTACCCACAGTCACTTATTGTGTGGGATTCTGAAACATAGTATGAGTTTAGCGAGTGGGATGAGAGAGGGAGGAGAGTAACAGCTGAGGTCTGTCTACTCAGACATTGAGATGATGAACACAAAGATAGATGGTTGAGGTTAGCTCACCCAGGGTTGGTGTGATGTTGTCAAGAGCAACATGTTTGGACATTCACCCACCATTCTGAGAATGATTCATCCTGCAATGGTAGCTACATCACACAACACTAAACACAGATATAGGAACTTAGCACAGATATTGTATTACACTGAAGGTGGAGGTGGGACACAAAGCCATCTCTGTATTTCCATAAGAGGGCTGTACTTCCATCATTGAGTGAAAAAAATGTGGTGTTGCTATCCTTTCAAAGCTACTTTGATGCATCTCAAGGATAACATATCCTCAACCTTTTAAAGGTGTCACAGTGGGTAATATTCCTTTAACATCCCGTATGTGGGTCCTGATCTGAAGCTGTGACTAGTCTGATAAATGGGTATCGGATTATGAATTTGAGACCCATCTAAGTGATGCGAGATGGAGGTCTGTTGTGCTTGGCACAAACCTAATTTATATGTGTGAATGGTATAAGGGGGATAGGCTGCTCACTTACTGGTCTGAGGCCAAACCACACAACCAACAAAATTGGACACTTTATGGAACACAAAGCCTTCACTATCTCATCCTGTAATATCCAAGAACTGAGGTCATCTTCCTTTGGCATAAAGATCAGGAACCTGGACTCCATCAAAGAAATCGGAAATACAGACATTGTCATCGTCGTCTGGTGTTCAACCTTCCCAAGTTCTCTCACGTCACCCCGCTCCTTCGCTCTCTCCACTGGCTTCCAGTTGAAGCTCGCATCCGCTACAAGACCATGGTGCTTGCCTACGGAGCTGTGAGGGGAACGGCACCTCAGTACCTCCAGGCTCTGATCAGGCCCTACACCCAAACAAGGGCACTGCGTTCATCCACCTCTGGCCTGCTTGCCTCCCTACCACTGAGGAAGTACAGTTCCCGCGCAGCCCAGTCAAAACTGTTCGCTGCTCTGGCCCCCCAATGGTGGAACAAACTCCCTCACGACGCCAGGACAGCGGAGTCAATCACCACCTTCCGGAGACACCTGAAACCCCACCTCTTTCAGGAATACCTAGGATAGGATAAAGTAATCCTTCTCACCCCCTTAAAAGATTTAGATGCACTATTGTAAAGTGGCTGTTCCACTGGATGTCTTAAGGTGAACGCACCAATTTGTAAGTCGCTCTGGATAAGAGCGTCTGCTAAATGACTTAAATGTAATGTAAATGTCATCCTACAAGAATCCTGGTATAGAGGAGACGGACCCACTGGTTGCCCTCTAGGTTACAGAGAGCTGGTAGTCCCATCCACTAAACTACCAGATGTGAAACAGGGAAGGGACTCAGGGGGTATGCTAATTTGGTATAGAGCAGACCTAACAGAAATCAGCTCAATGTAATTGAAGAATCCATAGACTCTAACCACTCCTGGGAAAATTGGAAAACACTAAACAAACAACAACACAAATAATTATCTATCCAAAATGGAGATGTATGGGAAAACCACTTATCCAATCTTTTTGACTCTATAACAAAGAACAAACAGCAAAAACATATATATAATCAAATACACATCTTAGAATCAACTATTAAAGACTACGAGAACCCACTGGATTCTCCAATTACCTGGAATGAACTACAGGACAAAATAAAAACCCTCCAACCCAAAAAGGCCTGTGGTGTTGATGGTATCCTCAATGAAATGATAAAATATACAGACAAAAAATTCCAATTGGCTATACTAAAACTCTTTAGCATCATCCTTAGCTCTGGCATCTTCCCCAATATTTGGAACCAAGAACTGATCACCCCAATCCACAAAAGTGGAGACAAATTTGACCCCAATAACTACCGTGGGATATGCGTCAACAGCAACCTTGGGAAGATCCTCTGCATTATCATTCTTAGCAGACTTGTACTTGTATTTCCTCAGTGAAAACAATGTATTGAGCAAATGTCAAATTGTCTTTTTACCAAATTATCATACGACAGACCATGTATTCACCCTTCACACCCTAATTGACAAACAAACAGACCAAAACAAAGGCAAAGTCTTCTCATGCTTTGTTGATTTCAAAAAAGCCTTCAACTCAATTTGGCATGAGGGTCTGCTATACAAATTGATGGAAAGTGGTGTTGGAGGAACAACATACGACATGATAAAATCCATGTACACAAACAACAAGTGTGCAGTTAAAATAGGCAAAAAACACATATGTTTCTTCCCAAGTGCCATGGGGAGAGACAGAGATGCAGCTTAAGCCCCACCCTCTTCAACATATATATCAACGAATTGCTGAGGGCACTAGAACAGTCTGCAGCACCCGGCCTCACCCTACTAGAATCTGAAGTCAAATGTCTACTGTTTGCTGATGATCTGATGCTTCTGCCACCAACCAAGGAGGGCCTACAGCAGCACCTAGATCATCTGCACAGTTTCTGCCAGACCTGGGCCCTGACAGTAAATCTCAGTAAGACCAAAATTATGGTGTTCCAAAAAAGGTCCAGTCGCCAGGACCACAAATACAAATTCCATCTAGACGCTGTTGCCCTAGAGCACACACACAAAAAAAAAACATCAGCGCCACAGGTAACTTCCACAAAGCTGTGAACGATCTGAGAGACAAGGCAAGAAGGGCATTCTATGCCATCAAAAGGAACATAAAATTCGACATACCAATTAGGATCTGGCTAAAAATACTTCAATCAGTTATAGAACCCATTGCCCTTTAAGGTTGTGAGGTCTGGGGTCCGCTCACCAACCAAGAATTCACAAAATGGGACAAACACCAAATTGAGACTCTGCATGCAGAATTCTGCAAAGATATCCTCTGTGTACAACGTAAAACACCAAATAATGCATGCAGAGCAGAATTATGCCGATACCCACTAATTATCAAAATCCAGAAAAGAGCCGTTAAATTATACAGCCACCTAAAAGGAAGCGATTCCCAAACCTTCCATAACAAAGCCATCACCTACAGAGAGATGAACCTGGAGAAGAGTCCCCTAAGCAAGCTGGTCCTGGGGCTCTGTTCACAAACACAAACACACCCCACAGAGCACCAGGACAGCAACACAATTAGACCCAACCAAATCATGAGAAAACAAAAAGATAATTACTTGACACATTGAAAATAATTAACAAAAAAACAGCACAAACTAGAATGCTATTTGGCCCTAAACAGAGAGTACACAGTGGCAGAATACCTGACCACTGTGACTGACCCAAACTTAAGGAAAGCTTTGACTATGTACAGACTCAGTCAGCATAGCCCTGCTATTGAGAAAGACCGCCGTAGGCAGACATGGCTCTCAAGAGAAGACAGGCTATGTGCACACTGCCCACAAAATGAGGTGGAAACTGAGCTGCACTTAGCAACCCTCTGCCCAATGTAAAACCATATTGGAAACACATATTTCCCTCAGGTTACACAGATCCACAAAGAATTCGAAAACAAACCCGATTTTGATAAACTCCCATATCTACTGGGTGAAATTCCACAGTGTTCCATCACAGCAGCAAGATTTGTGACCTGTTGCCACAAGAAAAGGCGAACCAGTGAAGAACAAACACCATTGTAAATACAACCCATATTTATGCTTATTTATTTTCCCATTTGTACTTCAACCATTTGTAAATTGTTACAACACTGTATATATACATAATATGACATTTGTAATGTCTTTATTATTTTGGAACTTCTGTGAGTGCAATGTTAACTGTTAATTTTGATTGTTTATTTAACTTTTGTATATTAACTACCTCACTTGCTTTCCCATGCCAATAAAGCCCCTTGAATTGAAGTGAATTGAATTGATAGGCATCTTATCTTCAATGGCTCTACTGGCACTTTTTGGCAAGTCGCCAGCAGCATCAACACACGATTAATACTTTATGATAACAAGAGTGAAAAGTCATAGGAGAGGAACTGCCTGGATTCTGAAATTGACCTGCATTCGCATTAGTTCTACTCTCTCTCACTCTCTCTCTCTCTCTCTCTCTCCCTCTCTCTCCCTCTCTCTCTCTCTCTCTCTCCAATGTTGTCTCCATAGACAACATTGTCAGTAGAATGCCCTTACTGAACAGCTCAGTGACTTTCAACGTGGCACCATCATAGGATGCCACCTTTCCAACAAGTCAGTTCGTCAAATTTCTGCGCAGCTAGAGCTGCCCTGGTCAACTGTAAGTGCTGCTATTGTGAAGTGGAAATGTCTAGAAGAAATAATAGCTCAGCCGCGAAGTGATTAGGCCACACAAGCTCACAGAACGGGACCGCCGAGTTTTGAAGCGACTAGCATGTAGAAACCGTCTGCCCGCAGTTGCAACTCTCACTAACCGAGTTCCAAACTGCCTCTGGAAGCAACGTCAGCACAATAACTGTTTGTCGGGAGCTTCATGAAATGGGTTTCCATGGCCGAGCAGCCGCACACAAGCCTAAGATCACCATGTGCAATGCCAAGCATCAGTTGGAGTGGTGTAAAGCTTGCTGCCATTGGACTCTGGTGCAGTGGAAACGCGTTCTCTGGCGTGATGAATCACTCTTCACCATCTGGCAGTTCAATGGACAAATCTGTGTTTGCGGATGCCAGGAGAACGCTACCTGCCCCAATGCGTAGTGCCAACTATAAAGTTTGTTGGAGGAGGAATAATGGTCTGGGGCTGTTTTTCATGGTTCAGGTCCATTAGTTCCGGTGAAGGGAAATCTTAATGCTACAGTGTACAATAACATTCTAGACGATTCTGTGTTTCCAACTTTGTGGCAACAGTTTCAGCATTACAATGCCCCCATGCACAAATCAAACACCTTCGGGATTAATTGGACCGCCGACTGCGAGCCAGGCCTAATCGCCCAACATCAGTGCCCAACCTCACTCATGTTCTTGAATGGAAGCAAGTCCCCGCAGCAATTGTTCCAACATCTGGTGGAAAGCCTTCCCAGAAGAGTGGAGGCTGTTATAGCAGCAATGTTTCAACATCTGGTGGAAAGCCTTCCCAGAAGAGTGGAGGCTGTTATAGCAGCAATGTTCCAACATCTGGTGGAAAGCCTTCCCAGAAGAGTAGAGGCTGTTATAGCAGCAATGTTTCAACATCTGGTGGAAAGCCTTCCCAGAAGAGTGGAGGCTGTTATAGCAGCAATGTTCCAACATCTGGTGGAAAGCCTTCCCAGAAGAGTGGAGGCTGTTATAGCAGCAATGTTCCAACATCTGGTGGAAAGCCTTCCCAGAAGAGTAGAGGCTGTTATAGCAGAAAAGGGGGGACCAAATATTGGAATGAGATGTTCGATTAGCAGTTGTCCACATACTTTTGGTCATATGGTGTATGTCAGTACAAGCCTGAGTTAGATATTAGATATCACATAAAGGCCCTTCCCTGAAGAAAGGTAATTTTGTTGTTATGGCTCAAGCCCTAATACTGACCACTGCCATATGGGTCACCAAGTCAGTGACCATATCATTGTCATTGCAAAAACTTAAATCACACTCTTGTGTCTTGTGAGTTCTTTTTGCCAGATCACGATGAAAAGGCACTATTACAGTTTTTTCCAACTGCTTACACACAAAATCTTTTCATGTCACACGATTTTTGAAACCTCTCACTCAAAGTGCAAAACTAAACACCAAATATCTAAAACCATAAGCTATTTCTCAGCGTTTGACTCAGTTGTCAATTGCATAAAACACTTTTTTCAAAACACTACACACAATTATCTACCTAAAACACAAAGATCGAACAGGAAGTGACTTGCTTTCCTTTTCCAAACACAACCAATCAAAATGTTACACTTATTCACCAGGTCACACACACACTCCTCACATGTGCAAACACTAATAGCTTAACTGATCACTAACCAATCACTGCTTTACTGTAGTATAGGCCTATAAATAGGTCAAAGGTCAGATTACCTGTTTCGAACAATGGATGCCAACAATGGACAGAGAGCAAAAGGAGTAGGAGGGAGAGGAAGAGGACGAGGGCAAAGAAGAGAAGGAAGGAGAGCCATCTCTGATGAGATTAGGGCAAAACTTGTTGATCATGTGATCAACCACGGTTTGACCATGAGAGAGGCTGGACTAAGAGTCCAGCCCAACTTGAGTCGATTTACAGTGGCGTCCATAATTTGAACCTTCAGAAATGAGAACAGGTATGCAACTATCTAATGACTATTTTAGCATTACAGCAATGTAATTGCCCCCCTACCAATTCCTGGACTGACCCCCCCGGGACCCCACACACACAAACTGTGTTCTTTACTGTATTCTAAAGAATATACTTTTGGTTTACATATGTTTATGGTTTTGTTGTATGCTACTGTATACAACAGTAATGTTTGGCCTAATAAATATTTTCTGTTTCTACATTGCATTGGTGTTTACAGTGTACTTGTTACCCCTCTCAGCACATTACTTTCACTGTAGAACATTGTATTGAAATATAGATATAAGCCTATGAAAGACCAAAGAGCTTTAGATTTAGAACAACAGTGTTTACATGGTATATCCAAAATGTACTATTATGAAAGCAGTGTTTGCCATTTGATGCAAATGCTTCATTCTGACATGTGTTTATGGCATTTTGAATGCAGTGTTACATTTTGAAGGAGATGTGAGGCATTTTGCATTTTGTGTGTGCAGTTTTGGGAATTGTTGTGTAGAGTTTTGAAAAAAAGGAGACAGTTTTGAAAACTTGTGTAAGCAGTTGGAAAAAACTGTAATGATTAAAATAGCAGTTGCCTCCTCTAGTGGTAAAACAGAGAAAGTACAATCTTTGAACGTTGTACATCGGGCAAATATTGTGCTTAGATGATTAAAAAAGCTTACACACAGAAGAGTTGAACTGGTATTTAAGTTATTTCTAATACTATGAATAATGAATGAAAGCAGTCCAACCATGAAAAGTAATGTTTCCAACACAGTGTTCTGTGGTCAGTTCCAAGAAGACACGTGAACTGCAGTTTGTGGCTTTCATGATTGAGTGAGTGATTGATTTAAAATAATGAAATAATAACAATGTAACTACAGTAACTGCTATTATTTATAATACCGCTAGAGGGTAGTGTACATCAAGGTTTATTCTACATCGCCCCTCTCGATAACAACTTCCGCGTCAACTACATTTTCACTGTTGTTGTGACTTTAGCTAGCTGTGCTTTTGAAGACATGCTTCAGAAGACCGACGTGATACTAGAAATGTAGCTACATTTTGCCTTGATATAACAGTCAGTTGGATTCATAAAGGACTTGGATCACGAAATACATCTGGAAACGCAGAAGATAAAGGTAAAGTGGCACTGATCTGGCTCTCATCATAAACTTTCGATGTCGCCTTGCTAGCCAGTCATACATTAGCTAGAGCATAATTACAAATTGACTTGCCAGCCAGCTCAATGTGCCACTTAAATTTCAGAACATGCACTACTACAGCTAGCTAACTGTAAAGTTTACAGCTATCTAGTGTCACGTGTCATTTTGAGACAAAAGTTGAAACTTCAATGTACTTACACTTAACATTTGAGCCATTTAGCAGAAGCTGTTATCCAGACAGAACTATTTATATTAGAAACGTTACCTTGGCGAGCGCTCTACCATTTGAGCTACCTTGGAGATATCCATGTTCACAGTAGCTAGACGGTACACCCAGATACATAAGAAATGACGGTAGGCCTACCTACTGCACATCAGTCAACAGTCCCATCCCTGAGTTGACCTACTGTCATTTTATATCTCTATCCCCCCAGTGTGTGAATGATGAGTACCCAGCCTGTCCCTTTCGAGGAGGTGCGGAGGAGAGCTGAGTCCCTCCTGTCCTATTCAGGCTCTGCCCAGGCATTGAAGACTGATGTCCAGTTCATGGCCAATGTTCCCCTGTCCCTGTCTGACAAGTTTCACCACATCACAGCACAGACCATGGTGACACAGAACATAGCAGGGCAGAGCAGGGAGGAGGTGAGGTTTTATATTCAGTCCAATCCAGTTGCCCCCTAAATGTATTTTTGTCTTTACTGTACGCCTTGCACCTTCAGATATTCTTGTTAACCCCTCTGCCCTCCTGATCCCCTCTCCCCCACCTCTCCTCCCTCCATCAGGTCCTAGAGTCTGTTGGACGGCTGTTTAAAGCCTTGAGCATCCTGGAAAAGTATGGCTGTAACCTGACCAGCCCCAGCAGGCCCAGGTACTGGCGCAGCGTCAAGCACAACAACCCAGTCTTCAGGGCTACCGTGGACGCCATCAAGGTAAAGGAGGGAGACAGGCCTCTTTAAACCCAATTATTTTCTTTTTTTTCTCACCTTTATTTAACCAGGTAGGCCAGTTGAGAACAGGTTCTCATTTACAACTGCGACCCGGCCAAGATAAAGCGAAGCAGTGCGACAAAAACAACAACACAAAGAACAAACAAACGTACAGTCAATAACACAATAGAAAAGTCTATATACAGTGTGTGCAAATTAAGTAAGATTAGGGAGGTAAGGCAATAAATAGGCTGTAGTGGCGAAATAATTACAATTTCGCTAATAAACACTGGAGTGATAGATGTGCAGAAAATGAATGTGCAAGTAGAGAAACTGGGGTGCAAAGGAGCAAAATATAAATAAAACAAAATAAATAACAATATGGGGATGAGGTAGTTGGGTGGGCTATTTACAGATGGGCTATGTACAGGTGCAATGATCTGTAAGCTGCTCTGATAGCTGATGCTTAAAGTTAGTGAGGGAGATATGAGTCTCCAGCTTCAGTAATTTTTTTAATTGGTTCCAGTCATTGGCAACAGAGAACTGTAAGGAAAGGCAGCCAAAGGAGGAATTGGCTTTGGGGGTGACCAGTGAAATATACCTGCTGGAGCACGTGCTACGGGTGGGTGCTGCTATGGTGACCAGTGAGCTGAGATAAGGCGGGGCTTTACCTAGCAAAGACTTATAGATGACCTGGAGCCAGTGGGTTTGGCGACGAATATGTAGCGAGGACCAGCCAACGAGAGCATACAGGTCGCAGTGGTGGGTAGTGTATGGGGCTTCGGTGATGAAACGGATGGCACTGTGATAGACTGCATCCAATTTGCTGAGTAGAGTGTTGGAGGCTATTTTATAAATGCCATCGCCAAAGTCAAGGATCGGTAGGATGGTCAGTTTTACAAGGGTATGTTTGGCAGCATGAGTGAAGGATGCTTTGTTGCGAAATAGGAAGCCGATTCTAGATTTCATTTTGGATAGGAGATGCTTAAAATGAGTCTGGAAGGAGAGTTTACAGTCTAACCAGACACCTAGGTATTTGTAGTTGTCCACATATTCTAAGTCAGAACCGTCCAGAGTAGTGATGCTGGGCGGGCGGGCAGGTGCGGGCAGTGATCGGTTGAAGAGCGTGCATTTGGTTTTACTTGCATTTAAGAGCAGTTGGAGGCAACGGAAGGAGAGTTGTATGGCATTGAAGCTCGTCTGGAGGTTAGTTAACACAGTTCCTAAGTTCCTATCAGGAACTTACTGCCCTTTCCTTATTATTACAGGATCATTATTGACTTCCTTGTGCATAGGACAGATTAGAGTCTATTGTTTTCACTACAAATAGTCAGATTGTTCAAATAGGGAGTGGATCAATGAGCAATGTTTAATGTGCCTTATGGGTCATAGACATAGACCTAGAGCAGTGGGTTGTAATGGTTTTCTTGAGTTGAAGGAGAGGTGGACCAAAACGCAGCGTGGTTTCTATTCATGGTTCTTTAATAAAGACAACTATACATGAACAGACTAACAAAACAAGAAACGTGAAAACCTAAAACAGCTCTATCTGGTGCAAACACAGAGACAGGAACAATCACCCACAAACACAGTGAAACCCAGGCTACCTAAGTATGATTCTCAATCAGAGACAACTAATGACACCTGCCTCTGATTGAGAACCATACTAGGCCGAAACATAGAAATACCCAAATCATAGAAAAACAAACATAGACTGTCCACCCCAACTCATACTAAATAATGACAAAACAAAGGAAATAAAGGTCAGAACGTGACATGGGTACCCAGTGATTTTTAAAGCATTTTTAGTTGACTTTTTCACTAATTTGAGTCAACGGTGGTTTATTCTACTGTCTGCTATCTTTTCTACAGGGTGGCAGGTCAGTCCTGTTTCTCTACGGTTACACCAATCAACAGCCAGACGGCCTCAGCTTCCCCGATGATGTCACAGATCCAGACGTCGGGAAGGTTGCTGCAGTGACCATTGAGGTCATGACCTTGCGCATGGAACTGGACATGCTTATCAAGGTGAACGTTCATATGAGAGTCTAAGAGTGTTATTATCTAATTAAATTTTTTAAATTGTTCTAATTCTCAATTTGAGGATAACCACAAAGATGAGTTTCCATGTTTGATCTCTTGCTAACTCTTATGTGTTACTGTGTTGTTGTTGTCTGTCAGGGTACACATGCTCACCCAGAAATCTACAGCAATATAATCCCATCCCTTAGTCTCCCGAAGACAAATCAGGTCTGTGTAACAACGTACAGTCGAGTGGTTAATCGGTTTGTCTGTTTCTACTTCTACCTGTTTCTATGATTACTGTTGTAATTAGGGCTATTCTGCTCTCTTCAGGAGAAACCAGAGCTGATGTCTGATGCAGTGGTCATCCCACCAGGAGAGGAGCATGGGGACAGGGGGAAAGACCTTCAGCCGCTATCTCCTCCACCCAAACCGGCTGCTAGTCCTGGACTAAGACACGCCTCGACCACTCCCACAGGTGAGACAGACACCCACTCTCTGTACGAGTTTACCTGTCTGTTACCTGGCAACCTGCCCACTTCCAACCCCACTGGCATATGTCATCTGCCTGTCTGTTGTACTGTCATTGGATGACAAACTTATTGCGTATTGCTTATTGCGCTTCTCTCCCTCTCTCTCCATCTCTCTCTCTCTCTCTCCCTCTCTCTCTCTCCCTCTCTCCCTCTCCCGCTTTCCCTCTTTCTTTCTCTCTCTCTCTCTCTCTCTCTCTCTCTCTCTCTCTCTCTCAGATGGGGGGTGTAATCTGTGCGGTGCCACTCCCTCTCTCCTCTGCCCACCCTGTGGTTCTCTTCCTTTCTGTCAGTCATGTGACCTCATCTACCACCGCCACCCGTCCAGAGCCAATCACAGGAGAGATAGAATACAGGGTAAGATATGGGTCATAGCTTTGACCATTTCAGCTCAAATCTCACTTTTAATCCAATATTTATTTAAATATTCTTACCCATGAATATGTAAACTAACACTTATCATCTTTAAACCCCCCCTTAGAGACCTGTACCATCTGTGGTATGTCCCAAGTCTACGCCCCTTGCTCCACCTGTTCTCAGAGGCTGTGTCTGGAATGTGACAGACTGTACCATTCTCACCCTGACCGCGGGGGTCACAACAGGACACTGGTTACCCCCGCCAAACTAACAAGAGCTTTTAGGTTAGAAATGAGGATGTGTTATAATCGACTCTACACACACAAACCTGATCACTCACTTCTTCCACCATATGTCCACCAGACGCGTTTTGCCCTATGTTGTTTTTGCCAGATGTCTAGACTACATTTTCCATACTCGATGCACATCTGCTTCGCAAGGCTGCAGTACAGTTTGCAGCATGGAGAAGATCATTATTGACCTGTTCAACCAAAGCTAATAATTAAAACAGATGAAAGTTATTCTCATATGGACCTACTGGTTTCATCGGCTGCACACAAGGCCGCATTACAGGAATTCATCTAGTTTGTTTCTAACCTTCTGGCACATTCATCTCGAGCGACATCAATACATTGAACTGGTTGTTCCCATATAGAGTAGGCTACTGATTTCAAATCACTAGTCCTGCATGATGGCACGCTAAATTACGCACAGAACACTTCTGTGGATATTCATTTTGCACGTCATTCTGTTGGCTGGTTTCCTGAAAACTATCAGGGTGCACTGCCTTTTATGAACCTCCGTTTGTACCAGTGCACCGTTTTGCAATGCACAAGTTGAAAATATTGAACTCATGTGGTACACAGGACGCACCTAGTATCCCAACCTAGCGCAGCACTTGTGTTTCTTCTCTTTTCTAGCCTCTCTCTTTCCTCTCACTTGTGTTTCTTCTCTTTTCTAGCCTCTCTCTTTCCTCTCACTTGTGTTTCTTTTCTAGTCTTTTTTCCTCTCAGTGTTTCTTCTCTTTTCTTCTCTCTTTTCCTCACTTGTGTTTCTTCTCTTTTCTAGTCTCTCTCTTTCCTCTCATTTGTGTTTCTTCTCTTTTCTAGCCTCTCTCTTTCCTCTCACTTGTGTTTCTTCTCTTTCTAGCCTTCTTCTCACTTGTTTCTTCTCTTTTCTAGCCTCTCTCTTTCCTCTCACTTGTTTCTTCTCTTTTCTAGCCTCTCTCTTTCCTCTCACTTGTGTTTCTTCTTTTCTAGCCTCTCTCTTTCCTCTCACTTGTGTTTCTTCTTTTCTAGCCTCTCTCTTTCCTCTCACTTGTGTTTCTTCTCTTTTCTACCCTCTCTCTTTCCTCTCACTTGTGTTTCTTCTCTTTTCTAGTCTCTCTCTTTCCTCTCACTTGTGTTTCTTCTCTTTTCTAGCCTCTCTCTTTCCTCTCACTTGTGTTTCTTCTCTCTTTTTCCTCTAGCCTTCTCTTTCTAGTCTCTCTCACTTGTGTTTCTCTTTTCTAGCCTCTCTCTTTCCTCTCACTTGTGTTTCTTCTCTTTTCTACCCTCTCTCTTTCCTCTCACTTGTGTTTCTTCTCTTTTCTAGTCTCTCTCTTTCCTCTCACTTGTGTTTCTTCTCTTTTCTAGTCTCTCTCTTTCCTCTCACTTGTGTTTCTTCTCTTTTCTAGCCTCTCTCTTTCCTCTCACTTGTTTCTTCTCTTTTATAGCCTCTCTCTTTCCTCTCACTTGTTTCTTCTCTTTTCTAGCCTCTCTCTTTCCTCATGGGAGTGTGCTCAGTGCACTACAGTCAACGAGGTGAAAGCCGCGCTGTGTGTGACCTGTGAACGACCCCGTCTGGCCATCGCTTCCCTTATAGATCTGGAGGACCCGGGGCAGCCGCCACCCAACCCAGGTCACATTCATATACACGTCTCAACTGTTGAGTAGTTTTCATGTGACGTTCATTTGAACAACACATCAGTCACCTGTCCTGTTTGAGGTGTTCACGTCACCTGTGCCTCTATATCAGTAATAATAATCACGCATTACTAGAAGCTAAGATCAATATAAGGCTGTCTGTTTATCTACCCTCTCTGACCTCTTTCATAGAGTGGCAGTGTAAGAGCTGTACGGTGGTGAACCAAGGCAGCAGTATACTGTGTGAGGTGTGTGAGCGCCCCCGTCTGGCCACCCGTCCCTCTATCACGCCAGTACTCCCCAGTACTCCAGTACTCCCCACGCCAGGACCCACGGCAGACAAGGAAACAAAGGTTACACCCCCCCCCCAGTGGTTTAAATACTCTCTAGAGTTGGAATGTTCTGTGAGATCTAATCATTCAAGCGTATCTTTTTGGTTTTAATCTTTCACAATCTCTCCCCGTCCCTGCCTCTCTCCCATGCTATTTCTCTCTCTGTAGTGGATGTGTCAGTTCTGCACCTATGTGAACTCTCCTCCTGCAGTGGTTTGTGAGGTGTGCAACCTGCCGTGCAAAGATCCTCCAGTCACCAGTCCCAAGTCCCTCCTCCTGCAGTCTCCAGTCAAAGACTTTGTCCCGCCTCCTGTGATGCTCCAGGTCCCTCCGGAGATCTCTTCCAGGGTAAACATCGACATTAAGAGACAGAACCTGATGAGGGATGAAGGACTGAAGCTTATCCATCAAATACGAGTAGGTGGCTTTTGAACTCACTCAAAATGTGAATTAAAACCACATTAACTGGTATTATTCTAACTTCTAAATTGATGTTCTTCCTCAGAAGGGAGAGAAGAAGGGAGTGGGCCCTGAGGAGGTTTACGCAGCCCTCTGCGTTTCCAGGGGCAGCAACGTCAACCCCTGTGATTGGCTGAAATCAGAGCTGCCTCACCTACTGGATGAGATCTGTGCCATGGCAGCTTCGGCAGCTTTGCAGAACTTCAAAGCAAGGGTTTCTGGGCCGCAGGATAACACAGATAAGGGGTCGACAGAGCAACAGAGTCCCAGTGTGCTGCTGGGTGAGGGAGTGCAGCTGTCCAGGGTTGAGGCCAAGCAGGCATGGCTGGCAGCAGGAGGCAACACTGAGAGAGCAGTCCGTCAGCTGCTCCGAGACAGACAGGCCAAGGTGAGAACCAGACAGTTCACCTGACCCTAATGGTCACTCAAAACTGATATGGCTAATCACTTTAGATATCCACTCAAATAACCAAGCGTTCACTAGACCCATCTGTGGCCTTGTGGTTAGATTGTCAGCCCTGAGGTTGGAAGTTTGGGAGTTTGATTCCAGGCCGAGTCATACCAAAGACTGTAAAAATGGGACCAGAGGTGACTCTGCTTGACACAGATAGTCTCGTGCTCCTATGAGCCATTCCAACTTGTGCAAGGCTACTTACTGAGCTAGTCTGTGTCACAATTAAGCCTATATGCAAAGTATACTGAAGTTACATTTTTTTGTCAGGTAGCAGAGGCTCTTATCCAAAGAGACTTAGAGGAGCAATTAGGTTTAAATGCCTTGCTCATGGGCACATCAACAAATGTTGAATCTAGTCGGCTCAGGGATTCAAACCAGCGACCATTCAGTTAATGGCCCAGCGATCCTAACCGCTAGGCTACCTGCACCAAACCAACGTTTATTTGTTACGTGCACAGGATACAGCAGGTGTAAACGTCCAGTGAAATGCAAGCCCCTCAACAATGCCATAATACTAAGAGATATAAAAGAGCTGTTTGCACTCTGACTGTGTAGATGCGGGAGCTGCGTTCTCTGGGCTTCCGGGAGGCATCGCAGTGTGAGGAGGCTCTGCGTCTGAGTGGAGGAGAGGTGCGGGGGGCTCTGTCTCCTGCTGCAGCGGCCCCTCCTGGAGCCCTTCCACCAGCGCATCTGGAGCGACCAGCCAGAGGCCCCCATTGATGCCAAGAACCCTGACAAGCAGGTACTGCAGAGAGTGTGTGTCTGAGAGAGACAGAGAGAGCATGCACAAGTCAACTAAACTGCATTTTCCAAGGCCATAGATAACACAAATCATCTGATTGTTGTTCATCATCATCATCATCATCATTACCCTCCACTGTCCTCTCAGAGGATGTGCAGGCGCCTGCTGGCATTGTACGAGCTGCCCAGCTGGGGGCGCTGTGAGCTGGCCCTGTCTCTACTCCAGGAGCCTGATGCCCAGTACTCCCTGGAGGACGTCATCCAGGCCGTCAGAGAGTCCCAGGACAGGGAGTTCCTCCGCCGCCTCCTCAACAACGAGTGCCCCTGCTGCCTCAGCATCTTCCCCCACAGCAAGGTGGGCTGCTGGGGGTTTGGTTGAGTTTGCGTGGAATGGTGTAGCTACATTACACTGCGTGTTGTTTTGTCATTCTTTAGTACAATTGACATACTGTAACTTTCACTTTGGTGCCCTCCTCTCTCAGATATAATTTCCTATAAGATGTTAATACCGGTATGTGAGTTATTGGATTAATGCTATATATTCTCTGTACATCTCAGATGCAGTCCCTGACCTCGTGTCAGTGCTCGGTGTGCCACGAGTGTTTCACACAGCACTTCACCATCGCTGTGAGAGACAAACACATCAGAGACATGGTGTGTCCTGTGTGTGCAGGACCAGACATCAACGACCCTGAGCACCTGGACAGCTACTTCTTTACTCTGGACATTCAGGTGAGAAGATGAAGAAGAATGGAAGATATGGAGATAGAAGTGAGAGATCCAGTTAGCAGTTACCTGTTTTCTTTTTTCAGAAATTCCAATTTGAGCATTTTTGGAAAACGTCTACAATTTTGTGTCCCTTGGAGGGCTATAGGTAGATTGAAATGGGACGATCATGAGCTGCTGCTGGTTGTGTTTCATGTTTATAACATCGTTATTGATGTCGTGTGTTTAGCTGAGAGACTGTCTGGATCGTGAGGTGTACGAGCTCTTCCACAAGAAGCTGATGGAACATGCTCTGATGAAGGATCCCATGTTCCTGTGGTGTTGTCACGTGAGTGGGTTTCTAACCAGCAACATCACATCAACAGTTACGTCTCTATTGTATTTCCCTTTTCATTCAGGGAAAGGGGGATTTCTAGTCAGTTGTCCAACCTGAACGTATTCAACTGAAATGTGTCTTCTGCATCAGAGAGGTGCAGAGAGGGGGGGGCTGCCTTAATCGACATCCATGTCTTCAGCGCTCAGGGGAACAGGCTGCCTGCCGCCACTCTCACCACTCTCTCCTCCCTCCTCTTCCCTTCTCAGTGCACCTTTGGCTTTATCTATGATGGAAACCAATTCAAAGTCACCTGCCCCACATGTATGAAGAGCTTTTGTAACCAATGCAAAAAGCCTGTAAGTACAAAAGTTACCTGTTGTTACCTTGCCTACCATGTAGTGTCATTTCATAGCCACGTGTATGTGGGACCCAAATAATGATGCCTGTCTCTCTTTCTCTATCTCTCTCGCTCTCCCTATATCTCTCTCTCCTCCCTCTCTATCTCTCTCCCTCTCTCCCTCTCTCCCTCTCTGTGTCAGTGGGAAGCTCAGCACCAGGATGTATCCTGTGAGCAGTTCCAGTTGTGGAAGAGGGAGAATGACCCTGACTACCAGAGACAGGGACTGGCCGGGTTCCTGCGGGACAACGGCATCAGTGAGTCAGTCAGCCTAGACATTCTGCAGTTATTGGCCCATATTCACAAAGAGTATGATTGCTGATATACGATCAGATTTCCTTTTTTATATAATGATAAATATGATTATCTGGACAGATAGGGCCTGGTCCTAGATCAGCACTTCTACTTTGAGACTCTTGACTCCTGGCACACAATGCCATCTCATCACCATCATCATAATTGTTATAACACAATGATGTGGCCCTTCTCATCTCTCTACGTAGCCTGTCCTCACTGCAGGTTCCAGTATGCCTTGACCAAAGGTGGCTGCATGCACTTCAGCTGCTCCCAATGCAGATACCAGTTCTGCAGCGGCTGCAACAATCCCTTCCACACTGTAAGTCACATAAAAGGGACTGCATGGAGTACCATATTTGTCACTAAATGGATTGTCAGAGAGAAGGATCTCCCTTTCCCCCAGGGCTTTCTTATCATACATTCCCATCCTCATGTCTGCTTCCTTTTTCACTTTCCCTTCTTCACCCATTTCCCTCCCCCTCCCTCTCTCTCAGACGGCTTGTAAAACTGTCCAGTGTAAGATCACAGGTCTCCATGCTCATCACCCACGAGACTGTCTCTTCTACCTCAGGGACTGGGAGCCTGCCAGACTACAGGCCCTGCTGCAGGTACAGAGATGAGGGATGTTCTGAGAACATTACAGGGGGGAATGTCCTGGGAATGTTCTGGGAACGTTACAGGGGGGAATGTCCTGGGAATGTTACAGGGGGGAAACGTTAGAGGGAATGTTCTGGGAACGTTACAGAGGGAATGTTCTGGGAACATTACAGAGGGAATGTTCTGGGAATGTTCAGGGAATATTTCAGGGGGGATGTTTTGGGAATGTTCTGGTAACGTTAAAGGGTTGTCATTTCAATGTTGTGTTTCTGAGCTGAGTTGTTTGTATTTTGTCCATAGAGGAATGCTGTTGAGTTCAACACAGACCCCCCTAATGGGACACAGACTGGTGAGAGTGACCTCTTGTTTATCCTCTCTTAGATCCCAGATCTGTGAGAACTTTACTCTATTTTTTTCTCTCTTTCTGCCCATACTTTGATTTTCTCTTTCTGTCTGACTCCTTTCTGTGTGACTCAGACGCATGTGGAGTGATGGAGCAGAAGGACGAGGGGGGTCAGCAGATTGACTCACCCTGTGGAGTCCAAACTCAGCCAGGACAAGCTGGACTCTGCAAGTGAGTCACACACACACATAGTTGAAAATACCTTATTGTTTGTTTGTGCACTACACCCACACGCACACAAAACACACAATTGAATTGTATTTCATTGTAGAGGAGAGTGGGGTAAATTGAGCCATTTTTTACATTCAGGGGGTTCAAGGGAAATACAGTATTCTTTCTAATAAAGATATCTACATATATTTCAGGATGTTGTGTATCCCTGGAAATAATCAGAATTGTCCAAAAAAGCCTCCTGAGGGGTGCAGCCGTCTAAGGCACTACAGTGCTAGCTGCATCACTACAGATCCTGGTTCGATCCCAGGCTGTGTTGCAGCCGGCTGCGACCGGGAGACCCATGAGACGGCGCACAATTGGCCCAGTGTCGTCCAGGTTTGGCTGGCTAGGTTGTCCTTATCCCATTGCACTCTATCGACTCCTGTGGTGGGCCGGGCACAATGCACACTGACACGGTCGTCAGGCGTACGGTGTTTCCTCCGACACATTGGTGCGGCTGGCTTCCGGGTTAAGTGGGCATTGTGTCAAGAAGCAGTGCGGCTTGGCGGGGTCGTCTTTCGGAAGACACACGGCTCTCGACCTTCGCCTCTCCCAAGTTCGTACGGGAGTTGCAGCGATGGGACAAGACTGTAACTACCAATTGGGGAGAAATAGTGGTAAAAAAATAAATGAAATGATTTGTCCAAAAAAAGTTGCCTCTTGGCACAACTTACCCCAGGTCTTGTTAAGTCGCCTACAAACGTCTATACTGAATGAAATATCACCACTACCTTTTCAAAACCATGTATTTTCATTTCCCAAACACAATTCAACACAATCACAATCGCTTTTTTGTCTTTTAATAATTTGAATCATCTTTTAACAGGTTTAACACCTAACAAACACTTTGCCTTGCATTATTCCTTGGAAGAAAACGTCAACTTGCCGTTGGTTCAACCATTGGCTCAATTTACCCCGTGGCAAACATTTTGACGATATAATCCCACACAGCTACAAGGATGCATTTTCATGCTAGGTTTAGGACCCAATACTGAAGCTCATAGAGACACAACTGATGTATAGAACAATCTTAAAATGACCTACTTTGGTTTAGATACAAGCATCATGAAACCTTTAACACAATAAACTAATTTGACTTGGTGAAAATCCATTTTTTGGACCTAACTTGCTTTCTACTTTTTCCATGTGATTTCTTCCTTCACAGACTCCATGAAATGATGACCTCTTCCTAAATAGTTGGCCAAATGATATATTTTGTGTTCGGTTTCTTAGAAATAAGGGTGGCTCAACTTACCCCACTCTCCCCTATTGAAGATATGTCATGAAATTATATTTATGCAGTAAAGCCTGAGGTGGTGTGGTATATGGCCAATATACCACGGCTAAGGGCTGTTCTTATGCATGATGCAACGCGGAGTGCCTGGATACAGCCCTTAGCCGTGGTATATTGGCCATATGCCACAAACCCCTGAGGTGCCTTATTGCTATTATAAACTGGTTACCAATGTAATTGGAGCAGTAAAAAGTAATGTTTTGTCATACCAGTGGTATACGGTCTGATATATCACGGCTGTCAGCCAAACAGCTTTCAGGACTCGAACCACCCAGGCTATAATCAATTTTAAACCACCGTTTCTGGCTGTTAGGCTGTTCTCACTCTGTCTGTCTCTGTCTGTGCCATTGTAGTAAACACTACAGAGAGTATCTGGTTAGTCTCATCAACGGACACACCCTGGACCCCGCTATTCTCTACGACCAACAAGAGGTGACAGTTGCCAGCAAGAGGTACCAGGTGGAGGAGCAACAAGGGGAGGGGGAGGACGACAGGGTGTACAAGGCTCGACTGCTGAAGGTCAGTCATCACTCAGTTAGGCTTGTGTCCTCACTGGAAGTTTGCACTAAATCGTTTCTATGTTCATTTTGATGTAGTGTTTTTGTTGTGGTTCAGATTGTGTGAAAGTGTAATTGACTCTTTCTTTACAGAAACTGATGGAAGTTCCACTTGGAGAAAAGGTTCCTCGGATGAGATGAATCGGATGAGATGAAAATTGATTTTAAAGAATTTATTATCCATTTTAAGGAAAGTACAGGTATCCTATTTGCAAACAACATCGGGTTTCAAACCCCCCACCACATAGCATTACCAACCTAGCTGTTATATTACATCTCATTGAAGTTTAACATGCTTTGTTATATGGTTCGTTAGATTTCTGAAATAATTTTGTTCACAATTACACATCTACAGGTAGTAAGTATCTCAATTTCCTCTCTGTACAAGGACAAAGCTGCAAAGGAAGACTTACAAGAAATACATGATCTCTTTCTGGTTTATTTGGATTAAATATATGAGTTTAAAATACAGCACTAAACAACTTTAGAACTCATAAGGGGAAGGTGTCTGTCATCTTCAAAATGGCAGTCAATATTGTGAGATCAATAGCACATACTATACAGAGTGTAACATTAGGGTATACCATGCAATAAAGTATTTTATTCATTTAAAAATTACTTTTGTGACCGTTCTCAATTTAGTCTCATCAGTTGCAGGATATGCTCTGAGAAAATATCCAATATTTGAGTGAAATGTCGCCCCCAGTTGTCTAAACAGTAACCTGCTGTAGTTCTCTAAAGTCACGTGATTTCGGGGAAAGGGAGCGCCTGCCTCTGCTCTGCGGGAGGCAGGCGAACAGCCTCTGGATTTTCCAGTCAAAAGTACAGTACTATGCGCTCATAATCCGCTCTATTGAAGAATCCGAGGAAACGCAACCTAAGGTAAATGAAACTATTCACCTTCATCACACTCTTTCTAAATATGTGGAAAAGGTTTATGCAAAAGAGTTACACTTCATTAGCATTTTGTTTATTTATTAGTTTGATATATTTAGATGGGGACTTCAGTAGTTGATTTGATTATAGTATCGGCTCTAAGCATAATAGTTGCTTACATTCATAAATAAAACATATAAATATTGTTATTTCAGCTGTTTGAAGCTGATGTAAAAAGCCGAAAGTAAAAAGAGCAAAAAAACGCAACTGGAAGCATAGAAATGGCTCTCATAGAACGGCTCTACCGCTTCTCATATATGCATTAAATGAGAACCTAGCCTTTACTACTGCGCCTTTAAGTAGCTATTTGTGCAAACATACATAGCAGTTTGCCCGTGTGAATGTCCTCAGCTGAACTACACACACGTCACGCATACATAATCAGTCATGTACTCACAATATTCGTTATCTTGCTAGCACTGCTCTTACAAACAAACTCAATATAATACAGTATCAGCCTATGTAGGCAGCAGGAGGTTGGTGGCACCTTAATTGGGGAAGACGGGCTCGTGGTAATGGCTGGAATGATATCAAACACATGGGTTAATACCATTCCATTAGCTCTGTTCCAGCCATTATTATGAGCCGTCCTCCCCTCAGCAGCCTCCACTGAGGTAGGCCTAATACTATGTGTATAGTTTGTATGACACAATTATATATATTTTTTTGCCAGACTAGATGGAAATAAAGTTCTACTGTTTTCACAGCTATGGCATCTGGGAGAATTCGCTCAACCCGCAGACTACGCTCCTGGATGGTAGACCAGGTGAGTGTTTGAGGATGATTTGTTCAATAGTTCCTTTTGAGCAAATGAATGTGTGTGCACTAACAGCTGTTTGCAGTGGATGTGTCTGAGCTGGTACACCATAGTGACCTGTATATTTGAGTCATTTAACTGATGCTCTTATCCAGAGAAATTAGGGTTAACTGCCTTTCTCAAAGGCCCATCCATTGATTTGTATTTTTTATACCTAGTCGGCTCAGGGATTCAAACCAGTGACCTTTCAGTTATAGGGCCAACATTCTTAACCGCTAGGCTATCTGCCACCACAGTTAGTGTACTGTCTGTCTGGGACATGGGTTGAGTGAGTGTTGTCCTGGTCTCACCCCCACCGTGTCTTGTGCAGGTCAGCAGTGGGAAGTACCCTGGCCTGATATGGGACGATGACGCCAAGACCATGTTTCGTATCCCCTGGAAACACGCCGGGAAACAGGACTTCCGCAGTGAAGAGGATGGTGCCATCTTCAAGGTCCTGACACTTTATCAGTACTATCCCTAGTTCGTTAAGTCGTCATTTTACAGTAGCCCCTTGTTATTTATCATCTATTAAAACATACAGTAGGCATTATTTCCTGAGGTGTGAGTCTAAATGCCTCATCCATAGGCATGGGCGGTGTTTAAGGGGAAGTTGTCCGATGGGGGTCGTGTGGACCCTGCCTCCTGGAAGACCCGGCTGCGCTGTGCTCTCAATAAGAGCCCGGAGTTCAAAGAGGTCCCCGAGAGGTCCCAGCTAGACATCTCCGAACCATACAAAGTTTACTGCCTTGTACCGATGAATGAACAAGGTGAGAGTTAGTTATGCAATGTTTATTTCTACCCCTCTTTTACGATGTTCCAGCCATTATCTTTTGATCTTGTGTAGGAATCTACAGTATAACCACATCCTCATATCCACTATCTGGGAATAGACCGGGTGTAGCAATGTACATTCTTTAGGTTTGAGGAAGTTACACTCGAGGTTGAGAAGATTTAGATTTTTAATACTGGCCAACTCCATGACCACATGCATGCAGCACTCTACAGTTGTGGCCAAAAGTTGAGAATGACACAAATATCAATTTTCACAAAGTCTGCTGCCTCAGTTTGTATGATGGCCATTTGCATATACTCCAGAATGTTATGAAGAGTGATCAGATGAATTGCAATTAATTGCAAAGTCTCTCTTTACCATGCAAATGAGTCCCAAAAAAACATTTCCACTGCATTTCAGCCCTGCCACAAAATGACCAGCTGACATCATGTCAGTGATTCTCTCGTTAACACAGGTGTGAGTGTTGACAAGGACAAGGCTGGAGATCACTCTGTCATGCTGATTGAATTCGAATAGACTGGAAGCTTCAAAAGGAGGGTGGTGCTTGAAATCATTGTTCTTCCTCTGTCAACCATGGTTACCTGCAAGGAAACACGTGCAGTCATTATTGCTTTGCACAAGAAGGGCTTCACAGGCAAGGATATTGCTGTCAGTAAGATTGTACCTAAATCAACCATTTATCGGATCATCAAGAACTTCAAGGAGAGCGGTTCAATTGTTGTGAAGAAGGATTCAGGGCGCCCAAGAAAGTCCAGCAAGCGCCAGGACCGTCTCCTAAAGTTGATTCAGCTGCGGGATCGGGGCACCACCAGTACAGAGCTTGCTCAGGAATGGCAGCAGGCAGGTGTGAATGCATCTGCACGCACAGTGAGGTGAAGACTTTTGGAGGATGGCTTGGTGTCAAGAAGGGCAGCAAAGAAGCCACTTCTCTACAGGAAAAACATCAGGGACAGACTGATATTCTGCAAAAGTTAAAGGGATTGGACTGCTAAGGACTGGGGTAAAGTCATTTTCTCTGATGAATCCCCTTTCCGATTGTTTGGGGCATCCAGAAAAAAGCTTGTCCGGAGAAGACAAGGTGAGCGCTACCATCAGTCCTGTGTCATGCCAACAGTAAAGCATCCTGAGACCATTCATGTGTGGGGTTGCTTCTCAGCCAAGGGAGTGGGCTCACTCACAATTTTGCCTAAGAACACAGCCATGAATAAAGAACACATTCTCCGAGAGCAACTTCTCCCAACCATCCAGGAACAGTTTGGTGACAAACAATGTCTTTTCCAGCATGATGGAGCACCTTGCAATAAGGCAAAAGTGATAACTAAGTGGTTCGGGAAACAAAACATCGATATTTTGGGTCCATGGCATGGAAACTCCCCAGACCTTAATCCCATTGAGAACTTGTGGTCAATCCTCAAGAGGCGGGTGGACAAACAAAACCCACAAATTCTGACAAACTCCAAGCATTGATTATGCAAGAATGGGCTGCCATCAGTCAGGATGTGGCCCAGAAGTTAATTGACAGCATGCCAGGGAGGATTGCAGAGGTCTTGAAAAAGAAGGGTCAAAACTGCAGATATTGACTCTTTGCATAAACTTGATATAATTGTCAATAAAAGCCTTTGACGCTTATGAAATGCTTATAATTATACTTCAGTATTCCATAGTAACATCTGACAAAAATATCTAAAGACACTGAGGCAGCAGACTGTGAAAATTAATATTTGTGTCATTCTCAAAACTTTTGGCCACAACTGTACTCTACTATAGTTCCCTCAGTCAGTCCAAAGGGACATACAGTCATACAGGGGTCAGCGGTGCAAATTTTATCAGAGCAGCAATAACTCCACATAGTTTTTTGTAGCTGTTGAGACAACTTCAAAGCAGGCTAAATTGCAGTAAACAAATTGCTAACATATGGTGCCTTTTCTCTTCAGTGTTGGGGAATGTTAAAATAAAGGGTCGAGCCAGAGCAGGAGGGAGGAAGAGAAGGAGCAGCGATTCAGATAGCGAGGAGGAGGTGAAGGAGGAGGAGGTTGTGGTCAAACAGATGAAAGAGGAGATCATCACCGCCCCAATCACCATGGTAGGTCTGGCATTTTAAAGACAGAAACAAGTTCTAGAAACATTTGGGATGTATCTCTATTGTTTATGTCAATTTGTGTGTGTTTTTATCAGTCTGTTCAGGAGATTGATGAAAGTGTTCTTACCATCCAACAAGACCAGTTCAATCAGCCCTTGGTCATCCTGAAGAGCGATGGGAGTAAGTCTTATGTCTTACTAACTCAATGTCATGTCTGTCAAACACTGAATCTCTGTGTTAATTTATGTTGGATCTCTCAGCAACTGTTTCTCCACTCTTGGGAGTTCTCCAATAGCATGTGGTTGATTGACATGCTGTTGATATTCTGTTGTCTTCCTCTAGCGGTCGATGAGCTCCAGGTGAACGTCACGATTGAGACCGTCCCTCCCCCTGGAGGTAATGCTATGCAGAAAGGAAGTCAAATCAGCTTCTCAATCACATGGGGGCCGATTCTGACCTGAGTTAAGTGCACGTAAATGGAATGCATTTCCATTTTTATGCACTTTTCTCTCTACTCGTATTTTGACCTTAAACTTAAGCATGAGAATAGCATGCTTATTCACCTGCTATTTCTCTGGGGTGGAGATTGAATAAATGTAGGTGTGTATAAAAAAATGTTGCCCCAATTTCGTGTTATCTAATTGTCACATCGCTGTAACTCCCGTACGTACTCTGGAGAGGCGAAGGTCGAGAGCTGTGCGTCCTCTGAAACACAACCCAACCAAGTCGCACTGCTTCTTGACACAATGCCCGCTTAACCCGGAAGCCAGCCGCACCAAAGTGTCGGAGGAAACACCATACACCTGGCGACCGTGCCAGTGTGTTACTGCACCCGGCCCGCTACAGGAGTGGTGATGGGACATGAACATCCCTGCCAGCCAAACCCTCCCCTAACCCAGATGACACTGGGCCAATTGTGTGCCGCCCCATTGGTCTCCCGGTCGCGGCCGGCTGCGACAGAACCTGGACTCTAACCAGGATCTCTAGTGGCAGAGCGATGCAGTGTCTTAGACCACTGAGCCACTAAGGAGGCCTGATACGCCTTGTTCTGACCGTGACTTAATTCCCTCATAATTCCATCACCTTTAGGAGCTAGGAAACCATGAATCAAGTGGAAAAACATCTACTTTATTTTTTCAGATAGAAATAACACCATTCTTCATGTATTTTAATTTACAACTTTATAAAAGCTAGGTAAATGAGTAATCCGTTTGGACAAGAGAATTATAAATATAAATGACTTGTTTTAGATATACTGTAGTTTCCTAACCCTAAATAATCTACAAGATCTACCAATTTGTACTGAAACGGAGACAAATAAGCATATATCTAGATGGCTTTCTTTCATTGATCCCTAATATTCTGAATGTGTTCTCTCAAAATATTCTAGTGAGTCTGTCAACAAAATTCTAACTAAAAAGGTACACCGTATTTAAAGGGATGGCTTAAGTTAAATGTACTGGAGACCCTATTTAATTTAAACTCCATGAAATAATCTGTTGGCCAGCAAGTGGGAGGGTTTTCAGCTGTTGAATTACATTTATTAAGAACGCGCCCGCCTGCAAAGCCTGTTACGCACCTTCGTGAGGCAAGTCTGAATAGCAACTATTGAGAAGTGCGTAAGAAAGGCGTAATTTCCTAAACTGGAATCGGCCCATACTACATGAACTATTCCTGCTCGGTCTCTCATTCACTCTCATCCCTTCTCTCTCTCTCTCTCCCACTCCAGCACGGGACTCGTTCCATGTCTTAGTGAAATACATAGGACAGGAGGTGCTTAAACGTGAGGTCATAGGCAGCGATGTCCGAATCGCCTACCTGCCCTCATCACCTGTTCCACCCACCCTGATGATGGGTGGGTTCCCACGCATCCCCCTCCCAGAGTCCCCCTCCACCCTGACCTCCAGCCCTGGCATCGGGCCTCAGCTCCAGGCCCTCTCCACACTGTTGCCCTTCATGGAGAAAGGGGTGATCCTGACCTCCACGGGGGCAGGGATCTATGCTAAGCGCTACTGCCAGGGCCGGGTGTTCTGGACAGGGCCACATTCAACCACGACGGGACCCCACAAGATGAACCGTGCTGTGGAACCCGTGCTGCTCTTTGACAGAGAGGCTTTCAAAATGGGTGAGTGACATGGTGCTGCTCACTCTCTCTTGGTGAGGATAACCCACTACTTTGTTGGCCCCTTATTGGATATCTCAGCAGTCCATGTGCATTTACTGACTGCGTGTTTCCTTAGAGCTGGACCACTTCCGCAGTTACGGGGGAGACCCTCCTCAGTGTGGCATCACCTTGTGTTTCGGAGAAGAGTTCAGTGCCACAGAGGACCCATCCAGCAAACTCATCATCACACAGGTACAGCTGAAAGCTTTTCCTCACTTACTCATAAATAACTGTAACACCTGTTCAAATGTAAACAAAAGGTGCAGTAAATGCATACCTTAGAACAGGGTTTCCCAACTGGCGGCCCCCCAAATTGTCTGTTGGACATAAAACACTGTAAAAACACCAGCAAATCAGCTCCAACTGATTTTAATTTGGGACGTCTGTTCCCAAAATATTCCCACATGTAATAAAGAGATATGTGATCGTATACAACTGTAAGCAAGGTTTGAAATGATTGGATCTAGTTGATGATCCCTGCCTTAAACTAAGGTTTATGTAAGTACAGGATAACTACACGTTTCACTGTGAATTAAAGAGGGACTAAACCACGCACCCCCTCTTCTCCAGATAACCCTACCCTGGGCTCAGCAGCAGGTCAAAGAAGCTGAAGACTTCCGGGAGTCAATGACCTACCTCCGCGACATAGCCAGCCAATCAGGAGATGTCACCATCAACCTGGTACCAGTGCCTTACCCCTGAGCATCTGATCACAGGACATCTTGTATAAATTAAGAGTGAAAACAATATTGAAGCACTATCTGATCTGATACCAAGGGCTCAATTCAATCCGTGTCGCGGAAATTCAGCGCAATTTAAAGGCAATGTTCCTGCGTTTGCGGAGACTGCATTCACGGTTAAACGCTGCATAAGTCGGCTCAGTCGGAATTGAGTTTTACATTTCAATCGCACTGAACATCCATGATACGGATTTAACGGAGTCCCAAGCCTCAGACATGAACCACTAGACTGAATAGCACTACATGGAATGGAGACATCACTTTGGTTTAGCCTTCAGGATTGCCCTTTACCAACCCAATCACCTGGTGTTATACTATTGGTCCAAATGATTTCCAACCCACTTTGGCTGTGTTTACATAGGCAGCCCAATTCTGATCTTTTTCTACTGACCAATCAGATCAGCTATGAAAAAGAGATGATGTGAAAAGAGATGTGATTGGTCAAAAGACCAATTAGTGGAAAAACATATCACAATTGGGCCTTTTTATAGGGAGTCAGAGACTTTTACTCCTTATTGCTGTCTTTATGAATGCTGACTGTGGTACTGCTTCAGATCCCTTTCAGGATCCTCCTCATGTTGTTTACATAGTCTGTGATAGCGGAACTGTTGACAAAGCTGTTGTAAGTAGTGTATGAGATTCTCCCAAAACAGGCTCAGAAAGACATATTAGGGCCAAAGTTCAGTTATTTGATCATCACCATGTCAACTGTTCAAGGCAGGAAACCAACTTGTCTGTCTGCGGTTTTGGTTTCTGAAAGTGGTAATGCTTGTTCAGCACATTTATATTGAGAAAAAACAATATTCGTATACTTTATCTCTTCGTCATATAGAAATGAATCCAGGGGGGGCTCCTTTCTCTTATGAACCGATGTTTATATGAACACAATATCACTTTAAATAGTTTGTAGATGTAGTTTAATGGGTTGATAAGCTTACACACTCTGAAAGCAGTGGGTCAGGATGTACGTAATGTTGTGATGCCATTGGCAGCCATTGAACTATGAGCACAGCTTTGTTAATGGTTGTAAGTGGGTTAACAACATGGCTGCTGGGTTTGACACAAGGCACACTCTGGACTGAGAATGTTGTTAGGTGGAAGACTGCACAGATCTGTCAATATTTCAGTTATTTATGCATGTGTTGTCAGTGTTCTGCCTGATCCTATTAAATCTATTTCATATTTAGAAAATATCGTGGATGATGTGCTTATTTGGCTGTTAGATGGTAATAATAAAAATAAGATTCTTAACTAAATATGTGTAGTTTCAGCAGGTTTAAGACATACTGTATATAATTCCAACTATTTAAATTTGAAAGATGTTACTCAAAAGTTAGTTATCTACAAGCTTATTTCAAACATTACCATTGGCTGGTGAGGCAAGCTCTGCTATTTTGGCATTCAGTTTCTGATTTGTCCAGTCCCTAGTGATGTCGTCCAAATGGCTGTCAAAATCAACTAATAACGAGTGATCTCCAGAGTCCAGCAGCTGACTGGCTATGTCCCGAGTCTCCTCCCACTGCCGCAGCATTATCCTGGGGAAAGAAAAGGAATCTTTAATGAATGTATACTTCAAATAAATTTATATTTTTCTAACAAATAATTGTATTTGTCACATGCTTCGTAAACAGCAGGTGTAGACTAACAGTGAAATGAAATGTCTCCCAACAATGCAGTGAGACAAAAGAGAATTAATAGAAAAATAATTACACGAGGAATAAATAGACAATAAGTAACGATAACTTGACTATATACACATTGTACCAGTACCGAGTCGATTTCCCCGGGGTACGAGTTAACTGAGGTAGATATGTGTATTTATAGGTAGGGATAAAGTTACTAGGTAACAGGATAGATAAACAGTAAAAGCAGCATATGTGATGAATCGAGACAAAAAGGGTCAATGCCGATAGTTAGTTAACAAATAGCTACCCGGGCTAATTATTTAGCAGTCTTATGTCTTGGGGGTAGAAGCTGTTCAGGGTCCTGTTGGTTCCAGACTTGGTGCATTGGTACCGCTTGCCGTGTGGTATCAGAGAGAACAGTCTATGACTTGGATGGCTGGAGTCTTTGACAATTTTTAGGGCCTTCCTCTGACACCACCTGGTATAGAGTTCCTGGGTGGCAGGGAGCTCGGCCCCAGTGAAGTACCGGATCATACGCACTACCCTCTGTAGAGCCTTGTGGTCGGATGCCAAGCAGTTGCCATAAACAAGTGGTGGTGCAGCAAGTCAATATGCTTTCAATGGTGCAGCTGTAGAACCTTTTGCAGATATTTTCATCCTCCTGAGGGGGAAGAGGTGTTGTTGTTGCCCTCTTAATGACTGCTTTGGTGTGTGTGGACCATGATAATTCCTTAGTGATGTGGACACAGAGGAACTTGAAGGCCTACCACCGTCGTGTCCTCTGCAAACTTATTGATGGTGTTGGAGACGTTCGCGGCCACACAGACCAAGCACGCTCCCCTGTGGCGGATGTGTTGTTACCTACCCTCACTACCCGAGGGCGTCCCGTTAGGAAGTCCAGGATCCAGTTGCAGAGGGAGGTGTTTAATCCCAGGGTCCTTCGTTTAGTGATGACCTTGGAGGGCACTATGGTGTTGAACACTGAGCTGTATTCAGTGAACAGCATTCTCACGTAGGTGTTCCTTTTGTCCAGGTGAGAGGGGGCAGTGTGGGGTGCAATAGAGATTGGATCTGTTGGGGCGGTATGCGAATTGGAGTGGGTCCAGGGTGTCTGGGATGATGGTGTTGATGTGAGCCATGACCAGCTTTTCAAAGCATTTAATCTCTACAGATGGGAGTCCAACGATGGTTACCTTCGCTTCCTTGGGCACAGGGACTATGGTGGTCTGCTTGAAACATGTAGGTATTACAGACTGGGTCAGGGAGAGGTTGAAAATGTCAGTGAAGACACTTGCCAGCTGGTCAGCGCATGCTCTGAGGACGCATCCTGGTAATTCATCTGGTCCTGCGGCCTTGTGAATGTTAACTTGTTTAAAGTTCTTTCTCACATCGGCTACGGAGAGCGTGATCACACAGTCGTCCGGAATAGCTGGTGCTCTCATGCATGGTCCAGTGTTGCTAGCCTCGAAGCGAGCATAGAAAGTATTTAGCTCATCTGGTAGGCTCATGACACGGGACAGCTCGCGGCTGGGTTTCTCTTTGTAATCCATGATAGTTTGCAAGCCCTGCCACATCTGACGAGCATTAGAACCGGTGTAGTAGGATTCGATCTTGGTCCTGTATTGACCCTTTGCCTGTTTGATGGTTCCTCAGAGGGTGTAGCAGGATTTCTTATAAACGCCCGGATTAGTCTCCTGCACCTTGAAAGCGGCAGCTCTAGCCTTTAGGTCAGTGAGGATGTTGCCTGTAATCCATGGCTTCTGGTTGGGATATGTACGTACGGTAATTGTGGGGACGACATCGTTGAGGCACTTATTAATGAAGCCGGTGACTGATCTGGTGAACTCCTCAGTGCCATCGGATGAATCCCGGAACAGTCTAACTGAACATCCGCTTCATCGGACCACTTATTGAGCAAGTCACTGGTGCTTCCTGTTTGAGTCTTTGCTTGTAAGCAAGAATCAGGAGGATAGAGTTATAGTCAGATTTGCCAAATGGAGGACAAGGGAGAGCTTTGTATGCATCTCTGTGTGTGGAGTAAAGGTGATCTAGAGGTTTTTTATGCCTCTAGTTGCACAGGTGACATGCTTGTAGAAATGAGGTAAAATGGATTTAAGTTTTCCTGCATCAGTCACCAGCCACTTGGAGCACCGCCTCTGGGTGAGTATTTTCTTTTTTACTTCTGGCTCTATACAGCTCGTTGAGGGCGGTCTTAGTGCCAGCATTAGTTTTGTGGTGCTAAATAGATGGCTACGATTAATATAGATAAACTCTCTTGGTAAAATGTATGGTCTACAGCTTATCATGAGGTATTCTAACTCAAGCGAGCAGACTTCCTTAATATTAGAGATTGCACACGAGCTGTTGTTAAGAAACACACACCCCCTCTCCCGAGCTTCCTCTTCAATACAATGTAGTCCTACACAGCTGCTACAGCCACAGCTACTGTGAATGTACTTGATAGAGGTGTGCTATCAACAGAAAAGCAAATGGTAATTAACTATCTTGAAAGAAGGATAGCAGAGATGTCCAGATCTTACGTGTGTTTGTCTTTGAGGGTCCAGCGGGTATCTTTTCGCTCATACATCACGATGGGAGGCACCCTGTAGTCAGGAGACATCTTTCCACCATCAATCTGACAAGCCACACAGGTCACAGTTAGAGAGAAGGGGATGCAGACACACATCAGAAAGATTTACCAAAAAGCTGCTGCATTGTGAGCTTGGACACACACACACACACACAATAAGGAATTACAGATAATAAAACCACAGTGGATGCCTACCATTAACAAAACTGCATTGTTACACTGCTCTGCGATCTTGTCTGCAATCTTCAACGCACACGGCGTAGGGCTGCCCAGCGAAGGGGAGAGAGAAGGAGCGGTTATTGTTTAACACAGGTGATTAGCATGTGATAAGCAGGCTAACAGGCCGCTGAAACCACATGATAGAGAAATTAACATCTACAGAGTCAATAGTGAAGCTGAACCACAGTGGGACACACACCTGCTGTCTGACACACAGGCATTGGCTTGGTAGTAACCTACAATCCTCTGCTGTGTCTGTGCACACCATACATCCACCTGAAGCAAAGAAGGTATGATACATTACAGCACATAAATACATGACAAGCCAAAAGACTGATCCACACTGTACATGCACCACTGCCAGGTAAGAACGAGTAGTTAGGCTACTTGTGTTTGATCATTTCTGACATACTGTATGTTGGACAGCAAAGACCACAGGTTATTAGGTGGTTACCTGTGTGAGAGCCAGCTGGGTGATGGGAGCCAATGGTAGGTGAGTGTGAAGCAAGGGAACGCAGTCTGTCACACACACAGCGCCACCTGCTGGGCTGGATGACAACAACAGCCCATTGACACTGCACCGTGGAAACAGACAGGCGTGCAGGTACATCTTCACATAGGCGAGACAGGACAACTCAACCTCCCCCATGACTGTAGACAGAAAAGGATACACAGATCTGAGAACATGCAGCAAAACACCAGGCCAAAAACACTAGCCAGGGCTTGATTTGAGCAAATTGATGACAGAAGATGTAATGACATGAATGCTGACAGAATAAATAAGATTTAGTAATAAATCCTTGCATTACAAACTCGCTGGATGACACAATAAGGACCCTTTAACTGCACTAATACATCCAACCAATATTGTTAGAGCCAGGGAGGAATGCCCAAGCAGTTCGATCAAAAGCCACACAGCAAACCATTGTTTTGGACATCGATTGACTGCTCTAGCTAGCTAGCTTGTCGCCCCCTTGTTAAAGAAGTAGAAAGGATAAGCCGGGTCAAAGACAGCAGGAGAAATGGAAGTGAGTGAGGGCGAAGTATCAGAGGGGGTAGGTGTGGTGAAGTTCTCGGAGCCGGAGCCTTGCACTGAGGGTCAGGATAAAGATGAGTCCGTGACAGTAAGAGTGACATTTTTTTTTTTTAAGTGGACCATTGCCTTTTGGCTGATCCATTTGTGGTTTCAGAGAGGGTGAAAACAGTTGGGTGCTGTGGAACCAGTTTCTGCTGGTCGGAGGGAGCAGGAGCTCCGCGTTAAACTAATGGGGACAAGAGATGTGAATTGTTTTGCTCTCGAGAAAAGGGTGCCAGTGAAAGGCGTGATTACTGGGTAGCGGTAAATGTTAAAGTTGACCAACTGAAGAGGAAGATTCCCTTGTTCTTTTGAGTTTTGATGTTGAGTCTTTGCCGACAAAGTGATTAGGATATGTAAGTTATCCTGTACAAGCTTTTGTGCCGAAATACATTACGTTATTAGTGTCAAGCTTATGGGCTTTTGGCAGCAGTGTGTAGGAGGGAGGTTCCTAGGAAGTGACAAGTGTACCTAAGGGCATGAGACAAAGGAATGTGTAGCATTGGGGAAAGTAGTGGTCTGTGTTAATTGTATAATTGTAGGAGTGCCCATGGGGCTGGGAATCAGAAGTGTCCAGTGCAAGAGAGGCAGGTTGAGGTTCTGGTGACAGCTACAGAGGTATTTGGGTGTATGAGACTTGACATCAGAAGAGTTACAGGGTAGGGTGTGTTGAGTGGTGGTAATCCCATCCTTTCAGGCTGTTGGCCTGAGGTAGGACTAGATAGATTTAAATAGTGGGGTAATGGTGGTGGGTTTTAGTGAGTGCAGGGTTAGATGGTAGGGTATTTAAATAGTGGTGGGTTTTAGTGAGTGCAGGGTTAGATGGTAGGGTATTTAAATAGTGGAGTAATGGTGGTGGCAGTAATGCAACATTTATTGGAAGCCAACCTCCGTTATACGTCATTGAAGAAGTACCACCACAGAGTAGTGATGGGCATTCCGGCTCTTTTCATTTAGCCGGCTCAGCTCACCAAAAAGAGACTGCTCTTTTGGCTCCCAAACGGCTCTTTAAAAAAATATATGTTTTGTATTTTTTAAATTCAAACAGTTTGTGATAGTTTGACTATGATTGAGTTAAAACAATTCTAATTAAATTATTAAATGAAGTCGTACACTACCTTAACAACAATGTATTTAAAAATGCATTGGTTTGTTATGAAAAATAATATTAAACATTTGCATTTAAAGTATAACTTTTTTAATGTATATTAAAAAGTGCATATAAATGTAACAATTCAAAACTAATACAATCTGAACAACATAATAGAACATTGCACCATATCAAAGAAAAATAAATATCAAGGTGCAAAACTGCAACATCCCACATAAAACATTAAACTGGTCCCTCTTTTCTCTCTTCTTTATTGCCATGTTATAACCAGCAGCACACAGCACACACACGGAACATATTTTGCTTTTATGAGAAATTTGCATTCAGAAATGCAAGCTGCCTCACTTTCAGGGGGCTGATGCGTTTTTTTCTCTCAGTTATTATTTGTCCCGTTTTTGAGAAGACCCTCTGAGGGAACAGATGTGGCCATTATGCAGAGTCTCCCTTTCATGACTTTAGCAAGTCGTGGGTAGACAGAGGCCTTGTTCTTCCACCAGCTCAGAGAATCTGCAGATCTTTGGAGGAGGGGCTCCTTCATTATGGCATCTGCTGAGATTCCTTCCTGCTGCATCCCCAGTTTCGCTCTCGTCGAACAACACCCAAACAGCAGACGTTTGTGGCACTACTGCTGGTGCTTCTGCTCCATCTGATCCCTCTTCTTCCTGTTGCCCTGGTGCCTGAGCCAGCTGACTGATGGGGCTGTCCCTCCCTACTGCTGAGGTTATTCTTTAAAGAGCCTCATCAATCGCTCTGGAATCACTGAAGGCTAACTTAAACCTGGGTTCAAGTGCAGCGGTTTCTGTCCATCAACTCTCACATGTCCTGTGGTTACATTTTCTTCTCTCTGGCGGCTGGCTGTGATTCGCTGCAGACCCTGACACAAGAGTATCATTTTTGAGGCTATCACATAGCTGAAGAGAACAGTAACTTATTAGTTCAGGTTCATGTTTTGTCAACTGATACTACATTCTCATCTACTGCTCATATACATATATAATACTGGATTAAATAATGTAGTAATAACTGCTTACTGTACCTCTCTCCACTGATCTCCACAGTGACCACCACCACCTCCCATTCCTCTTGGGTCTGAGCATCAACAGGTGCATTGACAATGGCCAGGGTAGAGATGATGACATCCTTTGCCTCAAGAAACCACTTCAACATATAAAATGTTTAATTCCACCTTGTAGAGCAGTCTTGTTTAGGCCTCAGCTCAGGCATCCCCATCTGGGCAGCTACTGTGCTCCTGTGGAAGTATTCCACAGCTGCTTTCGCTTTGTCCACAGTGGGCAGCAGAAACGGGTGAAGTAGTCCTGATACAACCAGGTAGCAAGGGCAAATTTTACTTGTGTCAATATGACGGGAGGAGGAACTAAAGTGGGATGGATTCCTGCGGATTGGTGTCTGGATACAGTTAATATTAAGGGGAGCTTCAGGCCAATATCCAGAGCAGATGTGTGGTGGTGGTGTGGTAGTACGGTCCTGTTTGATAAGTTACCTTCCAACAGTACTGGACGCTGTGCACTTGTTACTCTCTTGTTGCCTGTTTCTATCTACCCTATAGGAGCCGAGGACCTCGTCCTGCGGATCCAGAGAGTGAACCCCGGATATTGGGGACGTGCCAGGCGAGCCACCACCCCATCTAGTGGAGACCCCACCTACATAGACGCTATTGGAATCCCTAGGGGAGTGCCTGATGAGTATAAGTTAATAGATCAGGTAGCTGCAGGGTTTGAATCATCCATCTGTTGGTGGTGCACAGTAAACAAAAATGTTGATCGTATTAACTATATACATTACAACGTCCAAAGACTAGGCAATTGGACTCAGCAGAGTTTTGAAGCGGTACATGGTCAACTGGCTGCAACCAGCCTGATGGCTTTCCAAAATCGTATTGCCATTGATATGTTACTCTCTGAGAAGGGCGGAGTTTGCTCTATGTTCGGTGACCAGTGTTGTACTTTCATCCCCAATAACACAGCCTCGGATGGTAGTTTGACGGTCGCTTTGGAGGGTCTGCGGACGCTTAATGGTAAAATGAAATCTCATTCTGGGATAGATACCTCGATGTGGGACTCCTGGATGAGTGCGTTTGGTAAATATAAAACCCTGGTTTCCTCCATTTTGGTTTCCATTTCGGTGTTCGCTGCCATTTTAGTTCTCTGTGGATGCTGTTGCATTCCATGTATCTGTTCCCTTACCACTAGGGTTATCTCTAGAGCTATTGACCCTTCCTCCCCTTCCCAGATGTATCCTCTGCTTGCTAATGACCTGCCAGACTTTGAGAATGAGGAGGAGAATACCCATTAGGTTGTGTCACATCTCTTTGGAGATGTGAAGAGAGGGAATCACAACTTTTTCCCGCTGGAAAAAGTTGGCTTGTGTGGATAATCATTTTACTTTTATTTTGAGCTGCTGTTCTCCGCTCTGTTAAATGAGGGTTGTAAGTTCCTAGGTGGCTGGTAGCCAACTTAGTACATAGTGGGATTGAGTGGAGAACATGGTGGTAATACATATACATCTATTTCTGTTTAAATACCGTGCCTTTTTCATAGTCCCTTTGAGAGAGCTTTCTTTCTGTGTCTGGATCAAGTTAGGTTGTGTCACGTCTCCTAGGAGATGTGAAGAGAGGGATTTGTAAGGAAGTGCTATTTCTTATGCAGGTGACCAGCCTACTGCTATTACATTGCTATAACTGAGACAACGTATTTTCACAGTAAAACATGTTAGGACTCATACAGGATATCTCTCACACACACACTCACTTAAATCATCCACAACACTGTCAAAACAGGATACATCCTAGCCACAGGTGCTAGCCGTCAGTTCGGCCACAACATCCCGTGAAGACAGGAACGCACACACATTACACACTAACTGCCGAGGACACACAGATAAGACACCCACACATAGCCAGGAAGAGGCAGCCTTGACTGAGGACAGCGCACACACCTAATCTCCTTCTTTAGCTGAACATTGTGTGACCAAGAACAGGCCCGAAGAGGATTCTACGATGACGGACAGACAACTGAGCCAATGCCGAAAGACTACACCCCAGCCTGAACCAATCCGAAGAACCGATCTTCCAGAATCAAACTACTTTCTGTTCTGTATTTAAAGCTTGTGCACAGTTAGCAGGGCTTCTTTTTGCTGGTTCCTCATGAGCTAACAGAAGGGCCCGTATATACGCTGTACCAGATATCTTTACTCTGAATCTTCTCCTTTCCCCCTTCTGACGACCAGGTGGCGAATCGCATCTCTGCATGTCTGGCAGACATATCAGTGTGGATGACGGATCATCACCTCAAGCTGAACCTCGGCAAGACGGAGCTGCTCTTCCTCCCGGGGAAGGACTGCCCGTTCCATGATCTCGCCATCACGGTTGACAACTCCATTGTGTCCTCCTCCCAGAGCGCTAAGAACCTTGGCGTGATCCTGGACAACACCCTGTCGTTCTCAAATAACATCAAGGCGGTGGCCCGTTCCTGTAGGTTCATGCTCTACAACATCCGCAGAGTACGACCCTGCCTCACACAGGAAGCGGCGCAGGTCCTAATCCAGGCACTTGTCATCTCCCGTCTGGATTACTGCAACTCACTGTTGGCTGGGCTCCTGCCTGTGCCATTAAACCCCTACAACTCATCCAGAACGCCGCAGCCCGTTTGGTGTTCAACCTTCCCAAGTTCTCTCACGTCACCCCGCTCCTCCGCTCTCTCCACTGGCTTCCAGTTGAAGCTCGCATCCGCTACAAGACCATGGTGCTTGCCTACGGAGCTGTGAGGGGAACGGCACCTCAGTACCTCCAGGCTCTGATCAGGCCCTACACCCAAACAAGGGCACTGCGTTCATCCACCTCTGGCCTGCTCGCCTCCCTACCACTGAGGAAGTACAGTTCCCGCTCAGCCCAGTCAAAACTGTTCGCTGCTCTGGCCCCCCAATGGTGGAACAAACTCCCTCACGACGCCAGGACAGCGGAGTCAATCACCACCTTCCGGAGACACCTGAAACCCCACCTCTTTAAGGAATACCTAGGATAGGATAAAGTAATCCTTCCCCCCTAAAAGACCTAGATGCACTATTGTAAAGTGGCTGTTCCACTGGATGTCATAAGGTGAAAGCACCAATTTGTAAGTCGCTCTGGATAAGAGCGTCTGCTAAATGACTTAAATGTAAATGTAATAAACTGTCGCTTGTTGTACAATCTACCACCTTGTCTGCATCAATCCTTGACCGGCTCACCCTTCTACATATCCCATTATCAACAGGTGCACAGTTCGCATACGCCGGTGTAGGTTGTGCGTAGAACCGGCCTTATATGATATTTTGTTTTGGCAAATTCTACACAGTGCTCTAACATTGTCTACATTATTAAAAACGCATCCAATTGCTGTGTTTTCGACTCATTTTTTCACTTCCCCCCTCTCCTCCGCTGCTAAGTGTGTGACTGTGATTTGGCTCGGCCCTCCCTCGCGCATCTTTGGATCATTGGTTGACACTGCGTGTCTGATTGACAGGAACAACAGGTGAGGCTGTTAGTCTGAGCAGACAGAACGAATGTTTGTGCGCTTGAGCATTTAGGCCTATATTATTTTATTTCTTTTTTCGTTCTTTGAATTAGTTAATTCCATTCATTTAACTATTTTGATTATTCATATTTTAATTTTGTATTTCCTTTTAGAAATAGATTCGGCTCTTCTGATATTCGAGCCGGCTCCCAACGTTCACCTACAAGAGCCGGTTCTAAACTCGTTCGCGAACTAGTGATGCCAATTTAGCAATTTTGTTGCTAGATTTGGCAACTTTTCAGACTACCCTGGCAACTTTTTTTCAAACAGCACCTAGCAACAAATTTAGCTAAATTTAAAAATGTATTTGGAACTTTTAGCAACTTCTGAAAAGTGACTCAAACGCTAAAATGCACGCATTTTCCATCTAAATGACACAAAAACGTTTCTCTGTCACAACACACGTGCCTGGCTGCAAAAGTGCATTGTGAGTGACGTCAGCAGCAGGCGCTCAGCCGGTGCACAGGCAGCAGCAAATTGCAAATCATTGTTGGCGGAATAGTAGTCAGTCGACGAGCCAAACCCAATAAATATAGTTGGTGACGAATGTTTGATCTTGAACAGAACTTACAACATCAATTAACATGTCTCAATCAAAATTGTACGGCCAGAAGTACAGAAAAGAGTGGGAGTCTGTACCTGAACAAATGTCAAATCATATTTTTGGCCGAGATGGCCGGTCAATTTGAGTAACGTCATTTAACAACTTTTAGCAACAAATCAACCTGCCTCTAGCAACTTGCCCTGAAAACGAGTTGGCAACACTGCTACCAACCCAGAGGGGCAAGCAAGGTCGCGAGGCTGAACAGACCGGGCAAAGGTTTGAGAAGTGAAAAATTATTCCTTAGTTAATTTTCTCGAAATCTGAGCGCACAATCTAGATTCGAGCCAATGTATTAAATAGTTTAACATGTTAATACTCCAACCTCGTGAAAGTGACGAAATTACATTTGAATTGAGTAAAAAACGACTTCATATCGGAATGGCTTTGATTCGACGGCCTGCACTCACACGCATGAGCTTAACTAGCCAACGTCGCCATGACATCGCCCACAAGTGTGATCGGGAATTTCTATTGGAGAAGCAGTTCTATCCCATCTTCATACTCTTCGGTTTCAGCCGGTCTTTGTTAGTACTCAGCAAGCTAGCTTGCCAACATCAATGATCAAAAGGCCTGCCTACGTAGCTAGTTATGGCCAGTAGCAGTTCAAATAGATCTGGGAAAGTATATACTAGCTAACGTTATATATATATTGGAGAAAAAAAACATGTTATGATAGCTAGCTAGTATAGCTAACAGTTGGCTACTACCTAGCTAACAACTTACCGTCAAAGGATATTATTTCTTGGGATGAGATTTCAGAAGACCAGTAAAGCAAGCGTCCGGATTCAAACTCAACTGTCTAATATTGCATATTAATAAAGATAACAAAATATTGAATACATGGATAATTTACAAACATTGTGCACTATGGAGCAGAAGCTGCATCGATTGAGCACATTTCCTGTTTTAGTGCCCGCCCACCTACAGTATCTGCATTTGGGATTGGTTGCAATAGTGACTGTCAAAGTCTACTGGCGTCTCTGTATTATGCCAATCATTTGTTACTAGACCCCATTCGTTCAAGCAGTGAGGCGTCTCCTCCTTGTGGACATTGTTTGACATACATTGTAACCTCATAATGCATTTTTACATGGTTTTGAAAAATGTACAAAATAGTAAATTGTAGTACAGCCTGCTCCCACATCTGTTTGTGCCGTCTTGTGAACTCATATAGACAACTGTAGAGCCTCTAGCCCTGCTCATTATTTTTTATTTATTTAACCTTTATTTAACTAGGCAAGTAAGTTAAGAACAGATTCTTATTTTCAATGACGGCCTAGGAACAGTGGGTTAACTGCCTGTTCAGGGGCAGAACGACATATTTGTACCTTGTCAGCTTGGGGATTAGGCTACCACTAGGCTACCCTGCCGCCCCATTATACCTTATCTAACCTTTCAGTTCCACCACCCACACATGCGATGACATCACCAGGTGTCAATGATGTTTCTAGAGACAATATTTCTCTCATCATCACTCAATACCTAGGTTTACCTCCACTGTATTCACATCCTACCAAACCTTTGTCTGTACATTATACCTTGAAGCTATTTTATCGCCCCCAGAAACCTCCTTTTACTCTCTATTCCGGACGTTCTAAACGACCAATTCTCATAGCTTTTAGCCATACCCTTATCCTACTCCTCCTCTGTTCCTCTGGTGATATAGAGGTGAATCCAGGCCCTGCAGTGCCTAGCTCCACTCCTATTCCCGAGGTGCTCTCTTTTGATGACTTCTGTAACCGTAATAGCCTTGGTTTCATGCATGTTAACATTAGAAGCCTCCTCCCTAAGCTTGTTTTATTCACTGCTTTAGCACAATCTGCCAACCCGGATGTTCTAGCCGTGTCTGAATCCTGGCTTAGGAAGACCACCAAAAATTCTGAAATCTCCATCCCTAACTACAACATTTTCAGACAAGATAGAACGGCCAAAGGGGGCGGTGTTGCAATCTACTGCAGAGATAGCCTGCAGAGTTCTGTCCTACTATCCAGGTCTGTACCCAAACAATTTGAACTTCTACTTTAAAAAAAATCCACCTCTCTAAAAACAAGTCTCTCACTGTTGCCACCTGCTATAGACCACCCTCCGCCCTCAGCTGTGCTCTGGACACCATATGGGAACTGATTGCCGCACATCTATCTTCAGAGCTTGTGCTGCTAGGCGACCTACTCTGGAACATGCTTAACACACCAGCCATCCTACAATCCTATAAAGCTTGATGCCCTCAATCTCACACAAATGATCAATTAACCTACCAGATACCACCCCAAAGCCGTAAACATGGGCACCCTCATAGATATCATCCTAACCAACCTGCCCTCTAAATACACCTCTGCTGTTTTCAACCAAGATCTCAGCGATCACTGCCTCATTGCCTGCATCCGTAATGGGTCTGCAGTCAAACGACCTCCACTCATCACTGTCAAAAGCTCCCTGAAACACTTCAGCAAGCAGGCCTTTCTAATCGACCTGGCCGGGGTATCCTGGAAGGACATTGACCTCATCCCGTCAGTAGAGGATGCCTGGTTATAAAAAATAAAATAAAAAAGCCTTCCTCACCATCTTAAATAAGCATGCCCCTTTCAAGAAATTTAGAACCAGGAACAGATATAGCCCTTGGTTCTCTCCAGACCTGACTGCCCTTAACCAACACAAAAACATCCTGTGGCGTTCTGCATTAGCATCGAACAGCCCCCGTGATATGCAGCTTTTCAGGGAAGCTAGAAACCAATACACACAGGCAGTTAGAAAAGCCAAGGCTAGCTATTTCAAGCAGAAATTTGCTTCCTGCAACACAAACTCAAAAAAGTTATGGGACACTATAAAGTCCATGGAGAATAAGAACACCTCCTCCCAGCTGCCCACTGCTCTGAGGATAGGAAACACTGTCACCACCGATAAATCCACTATAATGGAGAATTTCAATAAGCATTTTTCTACGGCTGGCCATGCTTTTCACCTGGCTACCCCTACACCGGGCAACAGCACTGCACCCCCCACAGCAACTCGTCCAAGCCTTCCCCATTTCTCCTTCTCCCAAATCCAGTCAGCTGATGTTCTGAAAGAGCTGCAAAATCTGGACCCCTACAAATCAGCCGGGCTAGACAATCTTTCTTTCTAAAATTCTGCCGAAATTGTTGCAACCCCTATTACTAGACTGTTCAACCGCTCTTTCGAGTCGTCTGAGATTCCCAAAGATTGGAAAGCAGCTGCGGTCATCCCCCTCTTCAAAGGGGGGGGACACTCTTGACCCAAACGGCTACAGACCTATATCTATTCTACCCTGCTTTTCTAAGGTCTTCGAAAGCCAAGTCTACAAACAGATAACCGACCATTTCGAATCCCACCATACCTTCTCCGCTATGCCATCTGGTTTCAGAGCTGGTCATGTGTGCACCTCAGCCACACTCAAGGTCCTAAAAGATATCTTAACCGCCATCGATAAGAAACAATACTGTGCAGCCGTATTCATTGACCTGGCAAAGGCTTTCGACTGTCAATCACCACATCCTCATCAGCAGACTCGATAGCCTTGGTTTCTCAAATGATTGCCTCGCCTGGTTCACCAACTATTTCTCTGATAGAGTTCAGTGTGTCAAATCAGAGGGCCTGTTGTCTGGGCCTCTGGCAGTTTCTATGGGGGTACCACAGGGTTCAATTCTTGGACCGACTCTCTTCTCTGTATACATCAATGACGTCGCTCTTGCTGCTGGTGAGTCTCTGATCCACCTCTACGCAGATGACACCATTCTGTATACTTCTGGCCCGTCTTTGGACTCTGTTAACAACACTCCAGACGAGCTTCAATGCCATACAACTCTCCTTCCGTGGCCTCCAATTGCTCTTAAATACAAGTAAAACTAAATGCATGCTCTTCAACCGATCGCTGCCTGCACCTGCCCACCCGTCCAACATCACTACTCTGGACGGTTCTGACTTAGAATATGTGGACAACTACAAATACCTAGGTGTCTGGTTAGACTGTAAACTCTCCTTCCAGACCCACATCAAACACATCAAACGTAACAAAGCCTCTGCTGCCAAACATACCCTTGTAAAACTGACCATCCTACCGATCCTCGACGTCATTTACAAAATAGCCTCCAATACCCTACTTAATAAATTGGATGCAGTCTATCACAGTGCCATCCGTTTGCTCACCAAAGCCCCATATACTACCCACCACTGCGACCTGTACGCTCTCGTTGGCAGGCCCTCGCTTCATACTCATCGCCAAACCCACTGGCTCCAGGTCATCTACAAGACCCTGCTAGGTAAAGTCCCCCCTTATCTCACCTCGCTGGTCACCATAGCAGCACCCACCTGTAGCACGCGCTCCAGCAGGTATATCTTTCTGGTCACCCCCATAACCAATTCTTCCTTTGGCCGCCTCTCCTTCCAGTTCTCTGCTGCCAATGACTGGAACGAACTGCAAAAATCTCTGAAACTGGAAACACTTATCCCCCTCACTAGCTTTAAGCACCAGCTGTCAGAGCAGCTCACAGATTACTGCACCTGTACATAGCCCATCTATAATTTAGCCCAAACAACTACCTCTCCCCCTACTGTATTTATTTATTTTGCTCCTTTGCACCCCATTATTTCTATCTCTACTTTGCACATGCTTCCACTGCAAATCTACCATTCCAGTGTTTATTTATTTATTCATTTTTAACTTGCTATATTGTATTTACTTCGCCACCATGGCCTTTTTTGCCTTTACCTCCCTTATCTCACCTCATTTTCTCACATTGTATATAGACTTATTTTTCTACTGTATTTTGTTTTACTCCATGTGTAACTCTTTGTTGTTGTACCTGTCGAACTGCTTTGCTTTATCTTGACCAGGTCGCAATTGTAAATGAGAACTTGTTCTAAACTTGCCTACCTGTTTAAATAAAGGTGAAATAAAAAAATATAGTAGGTGACATTGCCATAAACATTTCCAGAGCATCTCTTTTTTTGTAGAAGTACTTTCAGCTTCCCACACTGATGTGGTGCACAGACAGGGCATGAGCAAACCAAGACATAGAAATTACACTTTCATTTATATTTTTACAATTCAAGATAAAAATCAACATGGTTATTAAATACTGTAACTACATTCAGACTGTTCATCGTACACACAGTAGTTCACAGTATCCTTTTCAACGCAACAGCCATTGCACTCCCTCTGGCATGCAATAAAAGCACACCTCTGCCAACTATTTACTGATAATAGTACGACTGATCATAATGTAGCTGTATAACCTATAAAACTAGATAGGCAAAACAAGTAAAACCCTCAACTGACACAATCAGTTATAGTCATGAACTGAAAATGACTAAAACATTATCACATATGTACACTGTGTAGATGCTGTCTGACACACAATTTAAACAATTAGCTGAAACAGAACAGCATGCCAGGTACCATGCTAAAAAGTACAGTTTCTTAACACATTGCTCCTCTTTTAATGTCAAGTCTAGGACACTAGAGGGGAGAGTCTCGAACAGGGGGTGTGTTGGTAACACACTGGCACTCTTTCAGTTAGATATTTTCACCATCTCTCCAACCAGTTTCTGAGGAGGAAGGGTGGGGTTTTGTTACAGACCGGACTGGGAAGAGGGGTGGGGTTTTGTTACAGACTGGACAGGACTGGGAAGAGGAGTGGGGTTTTGTTACAGACCGGACTGGGAAGAGGGGTGGGGTTTTGTTACAGACTGGACAGGACTGGGAAGAGGGGTGGGGTCTTGTTACATACTGGACCAGACTGGGAATAGGGGTGGGATTTTGTTACAGACCGGACTGGGAAGATGGGTGGGATTTTGTTACAGACCGGACTGGGAAGATGGGTGGGATTTTGTTACAGACCGGACTGGGAAGAGGGGTGAGGTTTTCTTACAGACCGGACTGGGAAGATGGGTGGGGTTTTCTTACAGACCGGACTGGGAAGATGGGTGGGGTTTTCTTACAGACCGGACCGGACTAGGAAGATGGGTGGGGTTTTCTTACAGACCGGACTGGGAAGATGGGAGGGGTTTTCTTACAGACCGGACCGGACTGGGAAGAGGGGTGAGGTTTTCTTACAGACCGGACTGGGAAGATGGGTGGGGTTTTCTTACAGACCGGACCGGACTGGGAAGAGGGGTGAGGTTTTGTTACAGACCGGACTGGGAAGAGGGGTGGGGTTTTCTTACAGACCGGACTGGGAAGATGGGTGGGGTTTTCTTACAGACCGGACCGGACTGGGAAGAGGGGTGAGGTTTTGTTACAGACCGGACTGGGAAGATGGGTGGGGTTTTCTTACAGACCGGACCGGACTAGGAAGAGGGGTGAGGTTTTGTTACAGACCGGACTGGGAAGAGGGGTGGGGTTTTGTTACAGACCGGACTGGGAAGAGGAGTGGGGTTTTGTTAATGACCGGACTGGGAAGAGGAGTGTAGTTTTGTTACAGACCAGACTGGGAAGAGGAGTGTGGTTTTGTTACAGACCAGACTGGGAAGAGGAGTGGGGTTTTGTTAAAGACCGGACTGGGAAGAGGAGTGGGGTTTTGTTAAAGACCGGACTGGGAAGAGGAGTGGGGTTTTGTTACAGACCAGACTGGGAAGAGGAGTGGGGTTTTGTTACAGACCGGACTGGGAAGAGGAGTGGGGTTTTGTTACAGACCGGACTGGGAAGAGGAGTGGGGTTTTGTTAAAGACCAGACTGGGAAGAGGAGTGGGGTTTTGTTAAAGACCGGACTGGGAAGAGGAGTGGGGTTTTGTTACAGACCAGACTGGGAAGAGGAGTGGGGTTTTGTTACAGACCGGACTGGGAAGAGGAGTGGGGTTTTGTTACAGACCGGACTGGAAAGAGGAGTGGGGTTTTGTTACAGACCAGACTGGGAAGAGGAGTGGGGTTTTGTTACAGACCAGACTGGGAAGAGGAGTGGGGTTTTGTTACAGACTGGACTGGGTAGAGGAGTGGGGTTTTGTTACAGACCAGACTGGGAAGAGGAGTGGGGTTTTGTTACAGACCAGACTGGGAAGAGGAGTGGGGTTATGAGAACTCCTCTGTGAAACGCTTATGAAACTCCCTGATCTTTTCCAATACAACCTTCAGCTTTTCAGTTGCAGGTAAGATGGTCATCCTACACAGAGAAAGAAAGAGAGTGTGATAGAGATAAAAAATTATGTTTTCTTAGCATGAACATCACTGGGGGTAGGGTACCAGTCTGTTTAGCTATCATTCCACTCTTTGCCATGAAAAACATTTGACATGACAAGGAGTGGAATGATAGCTAAACAGACTGGTACCCAGGCTAGACAGGCGACTGGTCTAACCTGAAATGGTAGGTTCCATCTCTCTGCCCGAAGCCACTACCTGGAACCAGGCAGATACCAGTCTCCTCCAGCAGCTTCATACAGTAGAACATGTCTGGAGCCTGGCCTTTCTCCTACACAGAGGTAAAGAAGGTTGAATAACAACACAGAAGGGATTGGAATAGGAAGAATCAGACAACTGAGCATCAGAAACAGGCAGGGAAAGGAGAGATCAATTAACAGAGAGGGAGGGTGAAAGAGGGGGATGGAAAGACATACCTTTGCCGCATTGATGGCTTTCTCTGGCAGTGATAGGCGGGGGAAGGTGTACATGGCTCCCTGGACAGGGTTACAGTGGATCCCTGGGACCGTGTTGAGGACCTGCTCTGTCATCTTGGCCTTCTCAGCCAGGATATCCAGGTTGGCAGTACGCTCCTGTTAAGTGGTCAGAGGTCAGGATAATACTAACAAATTGTGACACAATGTACATTTTTACTGAACAGCACCTGTTACACTGTAATAATATTAATGTGACATTTAGGGCTGAATCCTAACATCCACATCATGTGTATGCTGACCTTGATGAAGGTGGCATAGGAAGGCTCGTCAGGCTGAGGGGGATTGACCACCAGGTCCAGTAGGGCCTGCCCAGGGATGGGGGGGCACAGCCGCACAGACACCAGCTTAGTCAGCTGCAACTTCACCTCAGGGTCCATGTTAACCACCTCCATGTACCCTCCTCTGAAACCACACCTGTATGACAGGAACACACACATTCATATGGTACAGTAACTGGCATACTTGATTCACATACTGTACGACGTGTCAAGTTAGTTTTTCCCAATAAAGCCAAGTTATGTCAGTCACCATCTGTGAGAATACGTGGGTGTGTAGCTACAGACTTACTCTCCCATGAAGCATTTGGAGGTGGAGTGGAAAGAGACCAGCTCCACAACACTGGAGTACTCTGGTCCCATCTCAAACAGAACCTTCTTAAAGGAGTGGAACTGGCAACCCTCCGCATACACATTATCCTGGTACACCTGGTAGCCACAGAGGGAGGGAGTGATATGTATTGAATATCTTGTCTGGAAGAAAAACCTTAGAGAAGGGGGAGAAAGGGTAAGATCAGGTAGAAGAGATTGTATTATTACTAAATTACCTCATCAGCCATCAGGAAAAGGTGCTCCTCAGCAGCGAATCGGATCACATCTTCAATGCACTGCCTGCTCTGGACCTGACCTATCACAGTGATGGGTGACAAGAGTTCTCTAAACAGAACAGAGATGGTCTAAAAATAAGAGAGTCAGATCCCTAAACTTGTGTCCACATACCTGTGGGGTTGCCAGGGTTGATAATACAGAGGGCGCGGGGGTTACAGTGCTCCCTGGCTGCCTTCACAGCCCTCCTCAGCTCACCAACGTCCAGGCTCCAACACTTGTCCTCGTCCAGGTAGTAGCTGATCTGGACAGCCGCCAGCTCAGCCAGAGCAGCAGAGTAGAGGGGGTACTGAGGGATGGAGATCATCACCCCTGTACGGTTCTTCCCCTCGCCTGACGTCAACAACTTTAGCATGGTCTATAGAGAGAGATGTGAGGGAGGTAGAAAGGACGGAAGGGGAGAGTCATGTGCCGTAAGATCCGATTCAGCATTGAGAGATGATTTACTGATCCAGTAAATAGTTAAGTGTTGGTTGTAATCAACATTTTAGTCACGCGAGCACAAGTCAAGAACTCAGTACTACTGCCATCATCAGTCTTACCACTATGGCATCACTGGCCCCGGTGGAGAGGTAGATGCTGTCGGGGTCACTGGGGATGCCACCGTCCCGCTTCTCAATATATTTAGCCACATCCTGTCGTATGATCTCAATGCCTGGACTAGCACTGTATGCACCTGAAATAGATAAAAGTTCAATGGATATTTAACAAAAGGTGTTTGTTTTTTACACACTGCTTGCCTACAGTAAGTTATTTCACCTATACTTCCCCCTCCACAGGCCTGAAGGATGCGCCGTGCTCTATTTTTAGCGTCCTCTGGAAACTTGTCGTCTTCTAGGAGATCTGGGTAGGCGCAGAGCGCTACAACCTGACGGGAACAGAGAAGTTGTAGTAATGTGTAGTAATATATAGTAAATAGTCATCTATAATAATAATGGGACACTTCCATATAAAATACACCACAGCTTTAGAACAACAATTAACGGACCTGTCGGAGAAATGTGATTGGTTTCTGGCCCATAGCATGCGCATCACCAATGTTGGCCTTGATGACCTCTGTAAAAGGCTTCTCAACCCCCTGCGAAACAGAGAAAGTCGCAGTTATTACACAGATATGGTTATTGTGATAATTAAACAGAAGTCACATTTAGTGCATGACAATCCCCAATAGTAATACTTACTCGCCAACCTCTATGAGTATGATAACTCTACACTCGGTTTAAAATCCCTGCCTATTCAACCATTGGACTTGGTATAATCCTGGAAGCCAACAGCATGTTAAACAGAGGGACTGGGGACAGCTGTGATACTCCCACTGTGTGTAGACTGGGGAGGGCAGGAGAGATCTGGGTAAAACAATAGGGCTGTTGCTGTGCCAATGCCTCTCACTCTCTCTCTTTTCTCCCTGTCATTCTGTCCCTGCTCAAGCCTACTCCATAGCCCTCTCCAATTCTTATCATCAGAATTTCATTCCAACTCACGATACTGGTCAAAACAAAATACAACAGGGAGCATATCATCTGCAATGCAGAGGCTTGATAAACAACATTCAGGCTTGTAGCCAATACAAGAAACTAGATGGACAAGACCTAGAGTGGAAACAGTGTAACGCGACAATGACAACATGTTCTTTGCGTAGCCTGATAGATGTGGTAGACCTAGTAGTCTTGGTAGACCTAGTAGTCGTGGTAGACCTAGGAGTCGTGGTAGACCTAGTAGTCGTGGTAGACCTAGTAGTCGTGGTAGATCTAGTAGTCGTGGTAGACCTAGTAGTCGTGGTAGACCTAGTAGTCGTGGTAGACCTAGTAGTCGTGGTAGATCTAGTAGTCTTGGTAGACCTTGTAGTCGTGGTAGACCTAGTAGTCGTGGTAGACCTAGTAGTCTTGGTAGACCTAGTAGTCGTGGTAGACCTAGTAGTCGTGGTAGACCTAGTAGTCGTAGTAGACCTAGTAGTCGTGGTAGATCTAGTAGTCTTGGTAGACCTTGTAGTCGTGGTAGACCTAGTAGTCGTGGTAGACCTAGTAGTCGTGGTAGACCTAGTAGTCGTGGTAGACCTAGTAGTCGTGGTAGATCTAGTAGTCTTGGTAGACCTTGTAGTTGTGGTAGACCTAGTAGTCGTGGTAGACCTAGTAGTCGTAGTAGACCTAGTAGTCGTGGTAGATCTAGTAGTCTTGGTAGACCTTGTAGTTGTGGTAGACCTAGTAGTCGTGGTAGACCTAGTAGTCGTGGTAGACCTAGTAGTCGTGGTAGATGTGGTAGACCTAGTAGACGTGGTAGACCTAGTAGTCGTGGTAGACCTAGTAGTCGTGGTAGATCTAGTAGTCGTGGTAGACCTAGTAGTCGTGGTAGACCTAGTAGTCTTGGTAGACCTAGTAGACGTGGTAGACCTAGTAGTCGTGGTAGACCTAGTAGTCGTGGTAGACTGTCTGAGTGCTCCGTCTTCACATCAGCCATCTTGGTATGGGAATGTCTATACTGTAGATGACACTGCTTTCCTTGTTGTGTAGCTAAACAGGCACTCTGTTCATTCCCCCAACTGAAACCTAAACCCACATGATACCTTCCTGCTTTCCTCCTGTAGGTCAATATCAGGGGGTGTCTCATGATTTCTGCCAATCAAAATGGAAGGGAGAGGGGGACACCCAGCTGTGTTTGTACTGCTGGGACATCAGTGTGTTCAGGCAGGGACGGCAGGTATTCCATTTTACAAACAGAGAACGACACCGGAGCTGAATGCCTCACAACAACTATCCAAAACCACCAGTAATAATAATTTAAAGGTGCAATCTGTAGCTACATACATTTTTGGACTTGCCTACTGAGCTTAGTTCAACTGTTGTACCCCATCAGAACCCAAAATAGAAGCCTGTTTTACGCCAATGTTTGTAAACATTGTAAAATGTAAACAGTGTATAGCCTCAAAACATGGTTAAACACTAATGTTGTTATCATCAACGGTTAGTCCTTGCATCCATAGCTCTGTCTATACATTTGAGAGTGGTTCCATTTCTCCAAGCCCATCCCTCAGATTTTTACCAAAACACACTTTGTTATTAATTGGCCCTTTAAATAACTTCAGTTTCACGCCCAAAACACTTCTCAGGATTCTTAGAACGGGACACATGGCACATGCATAATGAAAGATCAGCTGTTCATTCCTTTCAGATCAGCTGACATTGGCTGCATGTAAAATCAAATCAGACTGGTTCATTCCCTCATCGCACAGTCCCAATCCCCCATGCCAGTCCTCCTCTCTCATTAGCAGCCCTGTGCCCCCAGGTTCTGTATAGATTAGGCCTGGCACAGAGTCAGCCTGGCACAGAGTCAGCCTGGCACAGGAGATACAGAGGGGAGATCAGGACCTGGGTAGACTACAGAGGATAGAAAGTTATATTTTGGTGAGGGGCGATTCTCAGAATTAATCATGCGCCGTTGGAGTTCTTCAATGTTATGGCAACCACGGTATGTAAAAAATATATTTTTAATTTCCATTGTTTCAGTTAAGTAACAGAAACTGGCTGTTATCTGGCTGTTCATTGTCTCTGGTCTCTTTCTATTGAATAATTTTACTGAGTCAACATCCCTATTATGTTAACCTACTGTGATTCACCTCATTCTAACTACCATACAGATCTGATCGGGAAGGTCCGAGAAGGGACGCAAAGCTCTTCCCTTCTTGGTCTTATCCCTCGCTTGAGTGGAACAATGAGTGTGCTGTTCGCCGTGTGAGAACTGCCCCCTCTCCCACTGGTCAGCTCTGTGTTCTCCTGTTCAGCACCAGGCACTGACAACAGGGCTCTGGACCGGCCAATTGAGACCAGGACACAACTCTATTCACTATAGTTTTATCAGTGAAATTCATGAATTGCAAGTTCTGGACAAATGTATCAAAAGTGACATACACCCGTGCCAGACATTTGTATGATGTCCTTTGATCCCCTTGTTATCTGCTCTTGCTGTGAGACACTCTGGATAAGGGCATTTGATCAAATGTTATTTTCAGTTCTTCACAGCAAAGCCTGGGAATTGAGGTAGGTCGCCATAGAAACCCCATTGAGGCTAAACTAAGCACTCTCTCATTGATCACCATCATGAAAAGACCCTTGTTGTGCCAACCAGACACACAGGCAGAGCTACTAGCTTGCACCAAAACAAATTGGTCCATGCTATTCGGAATCCTTGAGACACTACCCCATTGAAGTTGAAATTTAAAATGGTTAAGGTAAGTGTGAAGGTTCGGTAAGGGTTAGGCTAATGGTAGGGGTTAAGGGTCGGTAAGGGTTAGGCTAATGGTAAGGGTTAAGGTTCGGTAAGTGTTAGGCTAATGGTAAGGGTGTTAGGCTAATGGTAAGGGTTAAGGTTCGGTAAGTGTTAGGGGTAAGGGTTAAGGGTCGGCTTAAATGGTAAGGGTTAAGGTTCGGTAAGTGTTAGGCTAATGGTAGGGGTTAAGGGTTCGGTAAGGGTTAGGCTAATGGTAGGGTTAAGGTTCGGTAAGGGTTAGGCTAATGGTAGGGTTAAGTTAAGGTTAGGCTAATGGTAGGGGTTAAGGGTTAGGCTAATAGTAGGGGTTAAGGTTCGGTAAGGGTTAGGCTAATGGTAAGGGTTAGGCTAATGGTAAGGGTTAAGGTTCGGTAAGTGTTAGGCTAATGGTAGGGGTTAAGGTTCGGTAAGAGTTAGGCTAATAGTAGGGGTTAAGGTTCGGTAAGGGTTAGGCTAATAGTAGGGGTTAATGGTCGGTAAGGGTTAGGCTAATGGTAAGGGTTAAGGTTCGGTAAGTGTTAGGCTAATGGTAGGGGTTAAGGTTCGGTAAGGGTTAGGCTAATAGTAGGGGTTAAGGTTTAGGCTAATGGTAAGGGTTAGGGTTAGGCTAATAGTAGGGGTTAAGGGTTAATTCGGTAAGTGTTAGGCTAATGGTAGGGGTTAAGGGTTCGGTAAGGGTTAGGCTAATGGTAAGGGTTAAGGTTCGGTAAGTGTTAGGCTAATGGTAAGGGTTAAGGTTCGGTAAGGGTTAGGCTAATGGTAGGGTTAAGTGTTAGGCTAATGGTAGGGGTTAAAGGTAATGGTAGGGTTAAGGTTCGGTAAGAGTTAGGCTAATAGTAGGGGTTAAGGTTCGGTAAGGGTTAGGCTAATGGTAAGGGTTAAGGTTCGGTAAGGGTTAGGCTAATGGTAGGGGTTAAGGGTCGGTAAGGGTTAGGCTAATGGTAAGGGTTAAGGTTCGGTAAGTGTTAGGCTAATGGTAAGGGTTAAGGTTCGGTAAGGGTTAGGCTAATGGTAAGGGTTAAGGTTCGGTAAGTGTTAGGCTAATGGTAAGGGTTAAGGGTTAGGCTAATGGTAGGGTTAGGTTCTAATGGTAATGGTAGGGTTAAGGTTCGGTAAGGGTTAGGCTAATGGTAGGGGTTAAGGTTCGGTAAGTGTTAGGCTAATGGTAGGGGTTAAGGTTTGGTAAGGGTTAGGCTAATAGTAGGGGTTAAGGTTCGGTAAGGGTTAGGCTAATGGTAGGGGTTAAGGTTTGGTAAGTGTTAGGCTAATGGTAGGGGTTAAGGTTTGGTAAGGGTTAGGCTAATGGTAGGGGTTAAGGTTTGGTAAGGGTTGGGGTTAAGGTAGGAATGTACCAAGGATTCCGGATAGCACTGACCAAAACAAATTGGCCCAATTATATTGACCTAATACTTCAGTTTATGAAATTTGCATTTTTTTTCTGGAAAAAGTCACTGGAAAGTCGGCTATAAAATTCCAAACCCATTCACTGTATGCTAGTCTTTGGATGCAGCCTAGGAATAAATGACTGACCAGTCTGAGGTGAATGTATCAGCCATTCCACTTCAAACCAGACTGACCTTAGTCCCATCTGTTTTGCTGAGTTATCAGTAAGTGTCACTGCCCAGTGCCCTGACAGGAAGTCTCTCAGCATACCAGCCAATGCAATGGGCATATCCCACTCCATGTGAATGCTAGTAAGCTTCTATAACATATCCAATAACATTTGTCAAGTTGAATCTCAACATAATTTTAAAATTAGGCAATCATTGTATTCTTTGAACCATGTTATAACTGAAACATGGAAAGGATATTACTATATTACACATACTTTATGGCTGGAGGGAGGGAGAACACAGGTGGGGATATTGTGGTGTTGAACTTTAGACATAACTTTACTTTCTGCTAAACCTAAGCACCCTACATGGCCTCCTCAATGGGCACCTGCTCGACAAGGTTTAGCTGTTGGCACAGTGCCCAGAGAACTGCTCCACATGGCTTCAGAGTAGCCAAGTGAAGGAGCCAATTCACAGACAAAAGAGAGGGAGAGTGTATACTCAATTGTACTCTGAATCAATCTACTCTAGTTTGGTAACCATCCCCACCTCAGGCCTTAGGAGTGAACGACTAAGACCCCTGGGGTACATGGCCTATCCAGGAAGGTACTTGAGAAGACTTCTGAGACAATATACCTTCTGGTAAAATGTACATGAGGGGGTACTTCAGGGGTATTTGTATTTATTAAGGATCCCCATTAGTTTCTGTCAAGGCACAAGCTAATCTTCCTGGGGTCAATTAGTTCCTGCCAAGGCAGCAGCTACTCTTTCTGGGGTCCATTAGTTTCTGCCAAGTCAGCAGCTACTCTTCCTGGAGTCCAGCAACATTAAGGCAACTATATACAATTTAAAACATTACATTACATAACACTTTTCACAACACAATAAGTGTGTTCCCTCAGGCCACTACTCGACTGCCACATATCTACAATACAACATCCATGTGTGTGTGTGTGTGTGTGTGTGTGTGTGTGTGTGTGACTCTTCACAGTCCCCGCTGTTCCATAAGGTGTATTTTTTTATCTGTTTAAAAAAAATCTGAATCTACTTGCATCAGTTACCTGATTTAGAATAGAGTTCCATGTAGTCATGGCTCTATGTAGTACTGTGCACCTCCCATAGTCTGTTCTTGATTTGGGGGTTGTAAAGAGACCTCTGGTGGAATGTCATGTGGTGTATGCATGGGTGTCTGAGCTGTGTGCTAGTAGTTTAAACAGACACCTCGGTGCATTCAGAATGTCAACACTTCTTACAAAAACAAGTGGTGATGAAGTCAATCTCTCCTCCACTAATTTTAACTCTCTTGTGTATATTTAAGTGCCAGCCATGCTGCCCTATTCGGAGCCAATTGTAATTTTCCGAGGTCCCTCTTTGTGGCACCAGACCACACCATTGAAAAGTAGTCCAGGTGCGACAAAACTAGGGCCTGTAGGACCTGCCTTGTTGATAGTGTTGTTAAAAAGGCAGAGCAGCACTTTAATTATGGACAGACTTCTCCCCATCTTAGCTACTGTTGTATTAACATGTTTTGACCATGACTGTTTATAATCCAGGGTTACTCCAAACATTATTTATTACAATATTTAGGTTTAGGGTTTAGTGAATGATTTGTCCCAAATACAATGCTTTTATATATTTTTTATATTTAGGACTAACTTATTCCTTGCCACCCATTCTGAAACTAATTGCAGCTCTTTGTTAAGTGGTGCATTGATTTCACTCACTGTAGTAGTGGACGTGGATAGTGTTGAGCCGTCCGCATGCATAGACACTGGCTTTACTCAAATGTAATTAGTAAAGATTGAAAAAAGTAAGAGACCTAGACAGCTGCCCTGGGGAATTCCTGATTCTACCTGGATTATGTTGGAGAGGTTTCCATTAAAGAACACCCTCTGTGTTCTGTTAGACCGGTAACTCTTTATCCACAAAATAGCAGGGGGTGTAAAGCCATAACACATACGTTTTTCCAGCAGCAGACTATGGTCGATAAAGTTAAAAGCCGCACTGAAGTCCAAAAAAACAGTACCACAATTTTTTTATAATATATTTCTCTCAGCTAATCATCACTCATACTTCCGGGATACTCCGGGCAAAGCAAAAAGCAGTTGGTGGTACAGTACCAGAAAAAAGTTGGAAGCCACTGCTTTAGGAGACTACTGCCTTTAAAACAATGTTGTGGTTCAGGGTCAGCTTCTCCAAAAGAGTGAGCATTAGTTTCAGGGCAGTCCCTCATAAAGATCAGTATCCTTTGCATATTTGTGTGTTCTCTAAGGAAAGAATGGTGATCCTATGATTACGTGCCAATGTCACCAGAGTGCACTATCATCACACGGCTCTATACTGTTTGACAGTGTTTGTGCACACTCAATGCATGGAAAGTTAGTAAATAGGTTGACTGAAAGTCTGACATCGCCTATGTCCCAACTCATTCTGCGTGTAAGTGACGCTTCTGAGGAACCCAGTGGGTTTTACATTTGAGTCTTTACTCATCCCAGTCCGATCATGGTTTACGGCAAAGTTTATTTTACTACTGCTGCATTAGGTTGGATAATGGGCAACTTCCCACGTACATCTGGTAATTTGCACCATGTCACCTGGGCTATTTCACAAGAAAAAGGCCAGCCACATGCAAATCTCGATCTCTGTCCAACAGTACACACTGTACCTCTTTGAGCTCATTTTCAATCTGCAATGCGCGTTGCACGATTGGACCACGGACAGCATACTCAACCCGCTTTACATTCGGGTTCATGGTGTCCATGTTAAGCACCCGGTTCCCAAGTCCGTTTTCAGTCATGTTCGGTTTCTGGAGCTCACACTCTGTTCCGCTGATAGCCCACGAAATATTCTGTGAAATTTGAGAGAGTGCAGAGGGAAAATAACGAAGAGTGGTTGGTTAGTTTGAAGTGTGAACCCACCAATGCACACCACACGAGCATGTACAGTACTTGCCAAAGCCAGTATTATTGTTGCAACAGAGCGCACGCGCGCGGTATCCGAACATCGTTGCACTGGAGAAGACACATTACATACATGTGTGCGCAAGTGAAAGGCTCGGAGTAAAATCCGTTACACTATTAGTCAAACTTTCTTTCAGTGACATAAACTGGATTCAAAACGTGTTTGTCATCATGTCTTACCATAACCACCCAAAACGCGCGCCCAAACCGTCGTTTCGTCAGTTCCAGGTCTTCAACAGGCTGTGAGTTTCTCAAACAACTTTTCGGCCACATAGATTATGGATGGCCACAGTCAGAGACAAACTCCCCCCTCCAACGGTCATTGCCCAACCTGCCGGGAGCTGGCACTATTATTCATTTTACGTGGTTTATGGAATAATAGCGCTTTCTGGCGGCCGGTTTGGCTACAACAGTCAGTGTTTTTACAAGGAGGTTTTCACGCCTCGTTTAGACTTGTGGTATTTAATACCAGACAGGGAGAGGCGAAGCCACCAGGACGGACTCATTGTAATGGTTGGAATGGAATAAATGGAGCTGAGTCAAACGTGTGGTTTCCATATGTTTGATACCCTTCTATTTATTCAATGCCATTGCTTTATCTTGGCCAGGTCGCAATTGTAAATGAGAACTTGTTCTCAACTTGCCTACCTGGTTAAATAAAGGTGAAATAAAAATAAAATTCCAGCCCTTCACTTTAGCTAGCTTCTGAGCATGAGGCCTGTGAGAGAAAAAAAATGTAAACAATGGGCAATCTGGGATTTGTAGGCCTACATCCATTCCTGTACTTTTCAACTAATGATATAGCAATTGATTCTTAAAGAATCAAACTTATAAATGTCTCATGTGGTTAGTTCGACTGTCAATCAGAAAACAAAATATAAACTTTCCTCCATTGTTTACAAATATGCCCTTTTAATTCTTATTCTGTTATTTACTTCCCCGACCCTAGATGATGGTCTCTCGTAACAGACTAATGGATGTGGGATTTGGTTCTGGGTGCCTGAGATGATGGACAGAGAAGTGTTTAAACTAAACCAGTTTTCATACTATTCTAGTAATTGATTCACATGGGAATTCTGGGGCTGTTGTTTTCTAAGTAGCTAGGTACTTACATAGGCTCTTATTTACATAGAATACTCTGACCAAATAGCTGGGGTGGATTTAAAGAACTCTTGTGACACAAATTATTTGTAAAAGATAATTATAGATAATAAGAAAACCTTTAGGGAAGTGATTTTCAATGCTCAAAGGTTAAAAACATTACAATTTCATTGAAGGATTAATATTATTGCCATGGAGACTGAAAAGGAGAGGAGTGTTGGCAGACATTCTATTTTTGCTCTTTACATTGCTTTCCAGAATTGCACAGCCCCGAAAGGGCTACAAATTCCTCTGTGGCACAGCACGCTGTGTGCTCTCAACTGGGACATCCCAGCCCTCCTCTTCCCACCCAGGAGTGTAGTGTTACTCTTACTGTCTGGCCAAATGTACACACAATGATGCCACACCCCACTCCAGGGTCATGTCCCACTTTTTCTTTTTAAAGGTTTTTATAGTTTCAATGTCAGAATTGTGTTGTTTTTTTTTCATCCTAATTGAATATTGTATGTGTATGCATATTACTGTAAATATTGATCACATTCCCTGTATATGATCATATATTCTGATACATTGAATGTTTATTGTGAAACTGTTATACATTTTTTACCTCCTATTTCAGGCAGGGATGTCACTGAGTACTGCTCCTATATATAGGACCTTCCACCCCCACCTGGGATATGGATGCCTGATGAAGACCTAGGGGTCGAAACGTTGTTGTAAATAAATATCACCTGGGAGAATGAGCAACAGTGTGCAGCACTTTCCTTTCTGTTTTCCATGAGTTCGCCTACAATTCCAGGACCTGCGGAAAGTACCTAGATATGCGTATGTTCTTCAACTTTGGTACCACAACAACACTCCCACCCACCCCCCTGCACACATCAATATCAAAGCATTCCCTTCAATGTCAACATCCTAACCTGACTCCTCCTTGTCCTAAATAACTCCTGTGAGAAACACTGCGGATTATGACAAGTTTGCAAATATTCAGGTCACCCGTCAGTAGTACAATACTCCTCTGAAAATATTTGACTGATCGTCCAATGCATTCGATTTAAACAGTCCTAAGAAAAATGTAACATTGCATAGTTACTACTCCAGGGTAACTGTGTGTATTTACATGCTACATTACATAGATTATTCCACTGGTCCTCTGGTATAAATAAGGCATATCCTTTATAACAATTGTGTTTGCATTAGTTACAGGCCCAGTCCTCTGTTACCCTGTGTTACATGTGTTGGTTTGCTGAAATCAGACATTTTCAGCATGCCTAACAGTGCTCTGGTCTGACCAGAGACATGACAGCACACTGCATAACCTCTGTAACCCTCCAGTCTAGTCCATGCCTTTCCTATGAGACCTTCGCTCCTACAATTAAATCACAGTGAAACAACTCAACACTCACCAGAGAACTGTATCCTCTCTGTGAATGTAGCCACTAGCCAATGGTCAATCAGTGGTCAGTAAAAGCACAAGGGTTCTCTCTGTATATTCCTGTCAGTCAGTCAGTCTGTCTTTGGTTGTTTTGTCTCCACCTTACCCTGACAACCAGGACATAGGACAGAACTGGACTTAGTCTGTGATGTCACATCTTCTCCCCGCCCCCAGTGGCCAATTCTGGCCTATTCAAGAACAGCGGCTGTTAAAACTGAGGAGCGAAATAAGAACCACTCTGCCTGGCCTTTGACCCGCACGAGAGTGGATGAACTGGGCTGTATTTCAAAACCAGCAGCCACAGTTTGGACTGTTCTGTGCTCAGTTTTCACTGTCTTATTATATGCCCTATATGGTCTAGGATCAGCAAGCATTCTACGAGGGGAGTGGCAGAGGTGGAACATACAGTCCAAGGAGATGGAATGTATGTGTGTGTCTCTGTGGGTGGAAAAGACATTTGATCCCTCCTCACATGGGGGGCACGCAACCATGTGATTCTCCCAGGCCCAGTGACGTTCATGTACCACACAGTTTACAGTTGGTCATACAACATACTGTTCTCAAACTATGTCAGTAGGCTACTACTGCTACTACTACTACTACTACTACTACTACTACTACTACTACTACTTACTACTTACTACTTACTACTACTACTACTACTGCTACTACTACTCGTATTCTCCATATGGGCCATGGGGACTCCAATCAGCACATATGCATCCCTCCAATTTGTTGACTTGCATAGCTCAAATCTAAATCTCAAAAGGTCAGGGGTAGGCAACTAGATTCAGTCACGGGACAATTTTTATCGGACAGGATGGTCGGGGGCCAGAACATAATTATAATAATTTGTACACTGCAAATTGACCACAACTAAATACAGAAATAGACTGTACTTGAACATAACAATCATTTCATACCTTGATTACATTGAGACACCATCAAGTCTCTTTTGTTATTCATGGCAATACTTGGAACAGATTTCCTGAATAATTTTTTGTATTTTTTATTCATTGTTAATATAATCTTCTTCTTTTTTTAAATCAAAAACAAAAATATTTTTTGCAAAAAACTTTGGGGAGACAAAAGAAATAACGGTTTTGGCCTGCAGGCTGCCTAATGCCGACCTCTGGCCTAGGTTGTCATAAACCCTTAGTATATTCTTCACTGGGTTTCCCTCACACAAGCTTGAGAGCAGTAGTAGAGCAGTCTTTATTCTCCCCTGGGGGCACGTAGTAAAAACACATTGAACACATGACAATATACACAAAACAACTAATCAAAAAAATTAAGGGAACACTAAAATAACACATCCTAGATCTGAATAAATGAAATATTCTTATTAAATACTTTTTTCTTTACATAGTTGAATGTGCTGACAACAAAATCACACAAAAATGGGACATGGATTGTTTACATATTATTTAACTTATATTTCAATGTATCACAATTCCAGTGGGTCAGAAGTTTACATACACTAAGTTGACTGTGCCTTTAAACAGCTTGGAAATTTCCAGAAAATGTCATGGCTTTAGAAGATTCTGATAATCTAATTGACATCATTTGAGTCAATTGGAGGTGTACCTGTGGATGTATTTCAAGGCCTATCTTCAAACTCAGTGCCTCTGCTTGACGTCATGGCAAAATTAAAAGAGATCAGCAAAGACCTCAGAAAAAAAAAACTGCAGACTCTACAAGTCTGTTTCATCCCTGGGAGCAATTTCCAAATGCCTGAAGGTACCACGTTCATCAAACAATAGTACGCAAGTATAAACACCATGGACCACGCAGCTGTCATACCGCTCAGGAAGGAGATTCATTCTGTCTCCTAGAGATGAACGTACTTTGGTGCAGAACTGCAAATCAATCCCAGAACAACAGCAAAGGACCTTGTGAAGATGCTGGAGGAAACAGGTACAAAAGTATCTATATCCACAGTAAAACAATTCCTATATCGACATAACCTGAAAGGCCGCTCAGCAAGGAAGAAGCCACTGCTCCAAAACCGCCATAAAAAGACAGACTACGGTTTGCAACTGCACATGGGGACAAAGATCATACTTTTTGTAGAAATGTCCTCTGGTCTGATGAAACAAAAATAGAACTGTTTGGCTAAAATTATCATCGTTATTTTTGGAGGAAAAAGGCGGAGGCTTGCAAGCCGAAGAACATCATCCCAACCGTGAAGCACGGGGGTGGCAGCATCATGTTTTGGGGGTGCTTTGCTGCAGGAGGGACTGGTGCACTTCACAAAATAGATGGCATCATGAGGGAAAATTGTGTGGTTATATTGAAGCAACATCTCAAGACATCAGACAGGAAGTTAAAGTGTGGTCGCAAATGAGTCTTCCAAATGGACAATGAACCCAAGCATACTTCCAAAGTTGTGGCAAAATGGCTTAAGGACAACAAAGTCAAGGTATTAGAGTGGCCATCACAAAGCCCGGACAAATTTGTGGGCAGAACTGAAAAAGCATGTGCGAGCAAGGAGGCCTACAAACCTGACTCAGTTACACCAGCTCTATCAGGAGTAATGGGCCAAAATTCACCCAACTTATTGTCAGAAGCTTGTGGAAGGTACCCGAAATGTTTGACCCAAGTTAAACAATTTTAAGGCAATGCTACCAAATACTAATTGAGTGCATGTCAACTTCTGTCCCACTGGGAATATGATAAAAAAAGCTGAAATAAATCACTATTATTCTGACATTTCACATTCTTAAAATAAAGTGGTGATGCTAACTAAGACAGAATTGTTTTACTTGGATTAAATGTAAGGAATTGTGAAAAACTGAGTTTAAATCTATTTGGCTAAGGTGTATGTAAACTTCCAACTTCAACGGTATATCTATTGGAGGCATTCCTTAGTTACTACATACATTTTTTGGACTGATGAATAAGTACCCATTGATTCTTGAAGAATATAATGTATAAATTCCTCGTGAGCTTAGTTCAACTATCATACCCCATCAGAACCCAAAATATAAGCTTGTTTTACTCCAATGTTTGTAAACAAAGTAAATGTAAAGAACCACTGTATAGCCCAAAAAATGTGGTTAAAACGATCATTTTGATATCACGGATGGTCCTTGCATCCATAGCGTAGTCGATGGTTTGAGAGTGGTTGCATTTCTCCAGCCTCATCCCTCAGCTTGTTACTGAAACGGTGGCAGTGAGAACACTTAAAACTTCAGTTAAGGATTGCCGCTTTAAGAGAGCAAGCATGACTGTCCACCTGACTCCCAACGTATACAAATAAGTGACAATGTCTACACAAGTATTCTTAAGCCCATGTCTCATACAAAAAAATAATTAAAATGGCCGGTTGGACGTACTAACAAGTTCTCTAAAATAACGTTGGAGGTGGCTTATGGTAGAGAAATTAACATGAAATTCTCTGGCAACAGCTCTGGTAGTCATTTTCTGCAGTCAACATGCCAATTGCACATTCCCACAAACTTGAGACATCCTTTAAATGTGCCCAGCACAAGGTGCACCTGTGTCATGATCATGCCGTTTAATCAGCTTCTTGATATGCCACACCTGTCAGGTGGATGGATTATCTTGGCATAGGAGAAAAGCTCACTAACAGCGATGTAAACAAATTTGTGCACAACATTTAGCGAGAAATACACTTTTTTCTTGCATATGGAACATTTCTGGAATCATTTATTTCTGGAATCTTTTATGAACATGGGACCAACACTTTACATGTTGCATTTATATTTTTGTTCGGTATATTTTTCACTTCGCCAACCCTACAGAACAGTGGAGGCTGCGGAGGTGAGAACGGCTCATAATAATGGCTGGAACAGAGCGAATGGAATACCATCAAACACATAGAAACCATTGATACCATTCCACTCCAGCCATTACCACGAGCCTGTGCCTCAAACCTCCTGTGCTACAGAAGGCACTTACTGTTGATAAACCATCACACTGACGAGGTTAAACAAGATAGTCTAAATTAAATGACGGGGTCATCACAGCACCTTTTATTTTATTTTACCTTTATTTAACCAGGCAAGTCAGTTAAGAACAAATTCTTATTTTCAATGACGGCCTAGGAACAGTGGGTTAACTGACTGTTCAGGGGCAGAACGACAGATTTGTACCTTGTCAGCTCGGGGGTTTGAACTTGCAACCTTGCGGTTACTAGTACAACGCTCTAACCACTAGGCTTCCCTGCCGCCCCTGACAGAAATGTATAGAAAACAAGGTAGATCCTGGTTTCTAGGAAGGAAAGGTTTGTTGTGAAGGAATGGTTAAGGACAACCTACTGTAGCCACTGAGCACGACATATACATCACTATTCAGAGTGTTCAAATAGAGAAAGTTGTCATCCTGAGGAGGAACATTGAACATCATGACAAAAACACCTTCATTTAAATAGAAGAATCTCTTACAATCATTTAGGAAAAAACAAAAAACAACAACTCGTTAACAAATTGCATCTTAGACTTATTAAAATGTACAATTTTCTTAGTGCACTTGAACAGATTATTTTTTTGTTCATTAAATCATTTTAATAACAGTGATGAATGCTGATCAGGAGAAAGGTAGGGCAATAAGCACTTGTCTACACTTAAATGTGATACAAATTTAAACCAATGAGAAAAATAAACTTCTCAAAAACAATCCCAATTCTGTACCCTGTCAGACAGACTGGTGTGTCTGGAAAACAAATAGTGAATTCGGAAAGAATTCAGACCCCTTAACTTTGTATATTTTGTTACAGCCTTATTATGTAAACATTTCCCTCGTCAATCTACACACAATACCCCATAATGACAAAGCGAAAACAGGTTTTTCGAGTTTACCTGTGGTAAATTCAATTAATTGGACATGACTTGGAAAAGCACACACAGCTGTCTAAGGTCCCACAGTTGACAGTGCATGTCAGAGCAAAAATCAAGCCATGAGGTCGAATGCATTGTCAGTAGACAGGATTGGGTCAAGGCACAAATCTGGGAAGGGTACAAAAACATTTCCACAGCGTTGAAGGTCCCCAAGAACACAGTGGGCTCAATCACGCTTAAAATGGAAGAAGTTTGGAACCACCAACACTCTTCGTAGTGCTGGCCGCCCTGCCAAACTGAGCAATCAAGGGGAGAAGGGCCTTGGTCAAAGACGTGACCAAGAACCTGATGATGATCACTCTGACAGAGCTCCAGAGTTCCTCTATGGAGATGGGAGAACCTTCCAGAAGGACAACCAGCTCTGCAGCACTCTGCCAATTATGGCCTTTATGGTAGAGTATCCAGACGGAAGCCAATCCTTAGTAAAAGGCACATGACAGCCCGCTTGGAGTTTGCCAAAAGGCACTTAAAGGAAAGAAAGAAAACAAGATTGAACTTTTGGCCTGAAAGCCAAGCGTCACATCTGGAGGAAACCAGGCACTGCTCAACACCTGGCCAATACCTTCCTTATGTTGAAGCATGACATTGTAGCGTCTTACCCAAGACTCGAAGCTGTAATCCCTGCCAAAGGTGCTTCAAAAAAAGAACTGCGTAAAGGGTCTGATTACTTGTGTAAAAGTGATAATTATGTTTTTTATTTGTAATAAATTTGCTTTGTCATTATGGGGTATTGTGTGTAGATTGAGAAAAAAAAAAACTAGAATAAGGCTGTAATGAAACAAAATTTGGAAAAAAGTCAAGGGGTCTGAATACTTTCAGGATGCACTGTCAGATCAATAAATGCTATCACGTACCCTTTTGTATCAATCACTTTAGGAAATCGCCTCACTCTCGATCATAATCCGTGCTTCCCTTCAATCAATAGTGCACATCAAGTTACAGTGCACATCTCAAATCATGTTCAGTCAATCATAAGTAGGAAAAATCATTCATTGGTCCAAATATCAGCTTGAAAAAAAGCATAATAATCAGGTTTGGTTCATTCTGCTCTTGTGCTTATTCAAAGCAGAAAAGGGACATCTTACTCACTGAAGTCAGATGACCAATTCATATAGTATGTGCTTGCTACATCCTGTGTGAGAACTCTTATTGAACTGCCCCAAACACACATGAAAAAAGGGACTTAAGAGGAAAGTACTCAGTGCTATTGCAAGAGTAATACTGGTATCTGTAAGTCTCTACACACAGCCTAAAAAGCCACCAGGTGGCCACATAAGGTCTCCTGAGATCCAAATAGACCCCTCTGGCCACACCCTCAGAGGAGCAATGAGGAACATTACGTTAAGTGCTCATATATTAAATGTTTGACATTTTTCAGGAAGGAGGGTTTAAAATAAATCTGTGCAAGAAGATAAAATGTACTACTACATTTACTAAAATGGAGTTAAGACCAAACATTCAACGGCATATTGACGGAACCAAATAATATGCTTAGAATGAATCAAACTGCAATGAATCCTTAAAAAGTATATCTGGTGGTCACCGTAGTGTTTTGACTTGAAATCGGTTTGCCACATAGGAGTGTTACACATCCCCTCATTTCCAGTCAGGCAGTGGGTGCTTGGGAGTGTTTGTGTGTCTCTACATTGTGGCTTGGGAGTGTTTGTATGTCTCTACATGATTCCACAGCAGGGCTCCTTGGTGTTGTTGGACGTGTCCTCCTCTGGGGCTCGTAGTTTGAGCAGGGGAGGGTCCCCACTGGCTGGAGTGAAGTACACAGTGCTGGGAAATGCCACCTCTGTGCTGGGGGTCTCCTGGGCGGCTCGGGAGGGGGTCACCTCCTGCAGAGGGGTGGGAGAGGGAGGCTCCTCCTCTGAGGGAGGGAGTAGAGGTGGGGCGGGGTACTTGTTGAGCTTGGCCGCAGCCCGCTGGCGTTTCAGGTCCGCTAGAGTCTGGTGGGATTTCTCCAGGGTCATGTTGTCCCTTTCCCCCCCAGACCCTGAGGCAGGGCTCAGCTGGTAGGAGGCACTGTGGTCCCTTCGGCCTCTACTCCACTGCTCCCCTGGGACAGACGCCGAGAGGGCAAGGGGCGTCCCACCGTTCCCCAGACTAGACTTCCTCTCCGCTCCCTCCTCATTCTCCAGGCTCGACATGGTACCTGCAGCCTGAGAAAGCCAGAGCAACAGAATTAATATGACACATTCACCTATCAACTCTGAATCATATCCTCTATTCTCAATGTCGACTGAACATGGTAGCAGTTTGTCCTGGTGTTGTTGCTATGACAGAAGTAACAGTACAACGCACCATGGCAACGTGATGGTGGAGCTCGTTGTCCGTCTGTCTGTCCTCGTCGTCGTCCTGCGGCTCGGCCTGCCGGCCTCTCTCCTGCCACACCATGGCCTCCTTGTGGTGCTCCCGCCGGTACAGGCTGGAACGCTCATTGACGCTCACACGCCGCACCACCTTACTGCTCAGACAGGGGGCGACAAACACACTGTAGACACAGCTACAAACTGACAAGAGGCTGAGGCTTTGCCTGTGTCTTAACAAAACCCTCATCTGCTCTTAACCTTCCATCTTTAAACCTTGAACTAATTCTCTCTATTGTTCAACCCCCCCTCACCCTCTGCTGCCAGTGCTGGAGGCTCGTCTCTGCAAGGTGCCCTTGTGTCGGTCATGACTCTTCATGATGGCATCGTGTTTGTGCTTCAGCTCCATCAGCTTGACTCTCACCTCCTCGTCAGCACACACATCTACCACAGACAGAAAACACAACGGAGTCAGGACATGTCCTCCCCATACAGTTAACCCCCACCTCCTCATCAGCACACATCTACCACAGACAGAAAACACAACAGAGTCAGGACATGTCCTCCCCATACAGTTAACCCCCACCTCCTCGTCAGCACACATCTACCACAGACAGAAAACACAACGGAGTCAGGACATGTCCTCCCCATACAGTTAACCCCCACCTCCTCGTCAGCACACATCTACCACAGACAGAAAACACAACGGAGTCAGGACATGTCCTCCCCATACAGTTAACCCCCACCTCCTCGTCAGCACACATCTACCACAGACAGAAAACACAACGGAGTCAGGACATGTCCTCCCCATACAGTTAACCCCCACCTCCTCGTCAGCACACATCTACCACAGACAGAAAACACAACGGAGTCAGGACATGTCCTCCCCATACAGTTAACCCCCACCTCCTCGTCAGCACACATCTACCACAGACAGAAAACACAACGGAGTCAGGACATGTCCTCCCCATACAGTTAACCCCCAACCACAACTGCTCCCTGGGTGCCGATGACGTCCATTAAGGCAGCTCCCCGCACCCCTCTGATTCAGAGGGGTAAATGCAGAAGACATTTCTGTCGAATCCTTCCCCATTCAGGCTTACATTTTGATACATGGTGATGCTGTGTGTAACATTTGATTTGAGGACTATTATCTATCAAGATAACAGGTAATAAGTCAACCTATACAAGGGTTCTGTGTCATTGCCCATCACATCCCCACAGTCTAACTACAGGATGTAAAAAATAAAATCATCTAAATTACCAGCACTTGACCCCCACTTCTAGCTCTGACTACTGACAGCTACGTTATTGAGGAAAGGTCTACTTTCTCTGCCTGTGATATGTGGTTGTCCCACCTAGCTATCTGAAGTCTCTCTGGTTAAGAACGTCTGCTAAATGACTCAAATGTAAACATGTGATGTTGTTACCCAACGGCGTCTCTTCCAGGACAGACTTGGTGTTGAGACTGGCCCCATGAGCCACCAGCTGCTCCACCATCAGAATCTAGGGAAACAGACACGCCAGTACGTTCAGGTCAGTGAGCCAGCCATTTAGCATAACATGACCGTTGAGAAAGGGGGCTGTTCTCAGAGTGCTACAATACTGACCTGTCCCCAGCAGGAGGCGGCGTGGAGTGGTGTCCAGCCGTCCGTGTCCTTCTGCTCCACCTTGGCCCGGTGCTCCAGTAGCAGCTCCCCCACCAACAAGTAGCCGTTAGCCGCCGCTATGTGCAGCTGGAGGGGAATTGTTAGTCAACCTTTCATCCCAGTGGTGAAGTGAAGATATGATCATAATACAGGACTAGAAAATCTCCCCAGCCAGGTATGTTTTCTCCCCAGCCAGGTATATTTTCAGGGTTACAGCAGGGGTATTCAAATCCAAAACCACGAGGTTCAGAGTACCGCTGGTTTTCTGTTCTACCTGATAATGAATTGTACCCACCTGGTGCCCAAATCTAAAATCAGTCCCTGATTAGAGGGGAAGAATAAAAAAAATTAAAAACATCTATTTGAATGTGAGTGTCTCACCAGCGTGGCCCCGTTGTCATCCTGAGCGTTCAGGTCCGCTCCATTCTGAACCAGCACTCGAAGATCTGTGAGCATATTCATCTCCTTAGCCCCACGACACCGGTTTATACGGTCCTGGGTTATACCTGCAGACACACAGCAAGTCAGAGTTCTTCCACACAGACCATTGTTGATTTGACATGGACTGGGTTTCAGTAAGGCTCAGAGGGGATTGCAACTTCCAGGTACAGTTGAAGTCGGAAGTTTACATACACTTAGGTTGGAGTCACTAAAATTTGTTTTTCAACCACTTCAACCACTTGTTAACAAACTATAGTTTTGGCAAGTCGGTTAGGACATCTACTTTGTGCGTGACAAGTAATATTTACAGCAATTGTTTACAGACAGATTGTTTCTCTTATAATTCACTGTATCACCATTTCAGTGAGTCAGAAGTTTACATACACTAAGTTGACTGTGACTTAAACAGCTTGGGAAATGTTATGGCTTTAGAAGCTTCTGATAGGCTAATTGACATCATTTGAGTCAATTGGAGGTGTACCTGTGGATGTATTTCATGGCCTACCTTCAAACTACGTGCCTCTTTGCTTGACATCATGGAAAAATCAAAAGAAAATCAGCAAAGAATAATTGTAGACCTCCACAAGTCTGGTTAATCTTTGGGAGCAATTTCCAAATGCATGAAGGTACCACGTTCATCTGTACAAACGGGGGAGGCTTGCAAGCCGAAGAACACCATCCCAACTGTGAAGCACGCGGGTGGAAGCATCATGTTGTGGGGGTGCTTTGCTGCTGGAGGAACTGCTGCACCTCACAAAAGAAAAATCGATGGCATCATGAGGATGGAAAATTATGTGGATATATTGAAGCAATGTCTCAAGACATCAGTCAGGAAGTTAAAGCTTGGTCGCAAATGGGTCTTCCAAATGAACAAGCATACTTCCAAAGTTGTGGCAAAATGGCTTAAGGACAACAAAGTCAAGGTATTGGAGTGGCCATCACAAAGCCCTGACCTCAATCCTATAGAAAATTTGTGGGCAGAACTGAAAAAGCGTGTGCGAGCAAGGAGGCCTACAAACTGACTCAGTTACACCAGCTCTGTCAGGAGGAATGGGCCAAAATTATCGTGGGAAGCTTGTGGAAGGCTAACCGAAATGTTTGACCCAAGTTAAACAATTTAAAGGCAATGCTACCAAATACTCAATTAGTATGTAAACTTCTGTCCCACTGGGAATGTGATGAAATAAATAAAAGCTCAAATAAATGGGGATCCTAACTGGCCTAAAACATGGAATTTTTACTAGGATTAAATGTCAGAAATTGTGAAAAAACTGAGTTTAAATGTATTTGGCTAAGATGTATGTAAATTTACAACTTCAACTGTAGCTATGGTTACAGGGTTGTGGCTAAGGGCTGTAGCCATGGTGAGAGGGTGAGTGTATGGTTAGAAATGTAAAGAGAGGTTGAGTCTGGTTGGTTTTTAGTCTCCCTACTGACCCTGCTCTGCCATGACCATCTCAAGCAGCTCCAGAGTGGCCTCGTCCTCGCAAAGGTCATAGGGCATGTTGCCATCAGCGTTGACAGCCAGCATCTCTGCTCCACTGCACACAGACAAGGAGAACGTTACACCAGAAGCACACACATCGTTATCACAGCCTACTTGGAAATGATAAGGATGTCTGAACTCTACAATAGTGTCTGAAGAAAGGGAAGAAGTGGTTGAACTTCACCCAGAGGAATGGATCAAAACTATTTGTCCATTTTAAAGCCCTCCGCATTCTGCACAGTACATTGGAACTGTGTAGATTAGTGTGTCGTGTTGAGGTGTTTATGTGACTCACGACTGCACGAGGAGCTGCACCAGGTCTGTGTGTCCACAGGTGGCAGCAGCGTGAAGTGGCGTCCACAGCTCACTGTCACAGGCGTTCACACTGGCCCCGGCATCCAAAAGACACTGTACCAGCTCCACAAAGTCATCAATGCAGCACTGCAGGGGGAACGCAGACACACACAACGGGCATAACACACACACACACACACAAACGGGCATAACACACACACACACACACACAACGGGCATAACACACACACACAACGGGCATAACACACACACACACACACAAACGGGCATAACACACACACACACACGGGCATAACACACACACACACACACAAACGGGCATAACACACACATACACACACACAACGGGCATAACACACACACACACACACAAACGGGCATAACACACACATACACACACACAAACGGGCATAACACACACATACACACACACAACGGGCATAACACACACACACACAACGGGCATAACACACACAACGGGCATAACACACACAACGGGCATAACACACACAACGGGCATAACACACACAACGGGCATAACACACACAACGGGCATAACACACAACGGGCATAACACACACACACACACACACACACAACGGGCATAACACACACACACACACACACACACACACACACACAACGGGCATAACACACACACACACACACAACGGGCATAACACACACACACAACGGGCATAACGCATCACACACACACACAACGGGGATAACGCACACACACACACACACACACACACACAAACGGGCATAACACACACATACACACACACAACGGGCATAACACACACACACACAACGGGCATAACACACACACACACAACGGGCATAACACACACAACGGGCATAACACACAACGGGCATAACACACAACGGGCATAACACACACACACACACAACGGGCATAACACACACACACACACACACACACACACACACAACGGGCATAACACACACACACAACGGGCATAACACACACACACAACGGGCATAACGCATCACACACACACAACGGGGATAACGCACACACACACACACACAAACGGGCATAACACACACATACACACACACAATGGGCATAACACACACACACACACAATGGGCATAACACACACAACGGGCATAACACACACAACGGGCATAACACACACAACGGGCATAACACACACACAACGGGCATAACACACACACAACGGGCATAACACACACACACACACACACACAACGGGCATAACACACACACACACAACGGGCATAACACACACACACACAACAACGGGCATAACACACACACACACACAACGGGCATAACGCATCACACACACACACACACAACGGGCATAACGCATCACACACACACACGCCCAACGGGGATAACGCATCACACACACACACACGCCCAACGGGCATAACACACACACGCACAACGGGCATAACACACACAACGGGCATAACACACACACAACGGGCATAACACACACACACAGGTTTACGGTCAACTGCCGAGTAAACTGAATTTGCACAGGTTCAGGCCTCCAGCCTTTTACTAAGTAAACACATGACATTTTGTCTGGAGGGAAGAAATACTTCATGACTATAAAGAGAGCACTGTGCTCTCTAGTGCCACTCTTACACATTTACAGTGTGTGTGTGTGTGTGGGGGGGGGGGGGGGCTAACATGTAGGGTGTGTGTTTTACTTCTAAGGAGAGCAGTGTCTTTTCTTGTTGGTGTGTTGGTAGACGTTTCCAAACATCCCAGTAGTGCTATGAAGGGCAATCTATCCTTCCCAACGGTCTAGGAATGTAAGAGCCAGCCCAAAGCAGAGCAGCAGTTACATGTGTAGCTCTAGAAGCAGTGTGAAAACATTCTACAGTGTTTACATAAACTGTGATTTTAGATCGACACCCCACACAGACAGACAGTACTTACAGTGTTGAGAACCACACTAAACATAAAACACACACACAGACAGTACTTACAGTGTTGAGAACCACACTAAACATAAAACACACACACAGACAGACAGACCTTACAGTGTTGAGAACCACACTAAACATAAAACACACACACAGACAGACAGTACTTACAGTGTTGAGAACCACACTAAACATAAAACACACACACAGACAGACAGTACTTACAGTGTTGAGAACCACACTAAACATAAAACACACACACAGGGTGACCAAGCGGGCAGACGTCGGACTGTGTGTGTGTGTGTGTGTGTGTGTGTGTACCTGGTGAAGGGCAGTGAGTCCGTCCTCGTTGTACAGATCTGGACTGACTCCACCGTTCAGCAGCTCCCTCACTGCAGAGAAACACATTGCCATTATTCACTAGAACTCCAGTAAGTCACACTATGAATCTTAGTTAAGTGATATTGCCCAAGAAGCCGGTGTTTGGAGGATATTGGAACGGTGTTGTTAGGACCGAGTCGAGAGACACAGCAAGGTTTATGCAAATCTCTGCAGTTGGAAACCAAATACTAGTCTTCAAATCAAATTTGATTGGTCGCATACACATATTTAGCAGATGTTATTGCGGGTGTAGCGAAACGCTTGTGCCCCTAGCGCCAACAGTGCAGTAACATCTAACAATAAACAATCCACACAATATACATGTCTTAAAAAAAGAGGAAATAATGTCTAGATGAGTTTTACAGTGGAGATCAACTTTTAGGCATTGCCTGTCTCTGGCTGGGCTGATGAGACAGTGGATTTCACAGTGATATGGAACACTAATGTGTTAAGAGTCATAGCTTTAGCCAGTGGAATCGTCTGGAATGTGGTTTTAACCAATCAGAATGCAGGATTTGACCCACCTGTTGTATAAATTTCAGATAACCTCTGCTCTTGCAACGCAATCAAAAGTTTAAGTTTCCGCTATAATTAGCCATAATCAGGTGTGCTAACAATAGCACCATTGAAACCAAACGCCCGTTCTGATAAGCCTAAAAGTGTGATGCGTCTCACGTAAAATATGCATGAATGATTTCTTGTGTAACTTGTGTTTATAGAGCGGTCGTGCTGTGCAACTGCCCTGCCACCTAGTCATGTTACTTTGAAGAACAGCAGCCATGAAAAACAGTGAGTGTTAACTACAGGCTTTTCTAAGGGGTAGTGGGAATTCCTTTGGTAGAATAAAACCTCTATGGCCCGTTTCCCAGACATGGATTATCCTAAACCTAATCCTGGATTTAAAAGCACTTTTAATGAAGAGATTCTCCATTGAGCATGCTTTTTTAACCCAAGACTAGGCTTAAAAATCAGTTTCTGAAACCGTCCCATAGTCGTGTGCTGACTGACTCACCCTCCTCCAGGTCATTGCGGGCTGCAGCCTCCAGCAGAGTGATGTTGTTGGGGAAAACCACCCTGCGCGTGCGCCCCTTCTTGTTGCTTTTCTGTCCGGCCTTGCCCGCGCCGCGGGCCATGTCCTTGTCCATCTGGGCCCAGCCTTTTAGCTGCTGGGCACGCCGCTTCTGGGCATGCTTCAAGCGCTCCGTGGCGCTCAGACGCCCAATCGTGGCCATCTCACAGAGCAGCTCACCGTGCTCCGCCATGCCACGCCAATGCCCACCCCCTCCCCCCTCTGTTGTCCTGTTTCACTGGTCTGATCTGGTTCTGGATTTTAGCAGTAGAAAGTGAAGAAAAATAACTTTGAACCATATTTCAGTCCTTAAATCCATATCGCCGCTAAAAAAATTATTATAAATCTATATAGTTCCATTATAAATCGCCACTTTTGATTTGTAATGTATTTTCTTGCTAGGAAGCGTTAACTGGTACTCGCCATCCTACCACTTGTTCTCCATCTTCTTCTTAAATAATGAGCCAACATGTTCTCAGCACTTATTTCCATGAATGATCAAAACTCATTTTATCATGCTTTCTCTAGACTCTCTGCAGCCGACATGTGGTGAGCAATATGTTTGGAACATCAAATGCAAATAAAATCACAGTATCAAATCACAATAACTATAGAATCATGAGAAACACAATACATATCGGCACCTAAGTATTGTATCGTGAGGTCCCGGTATATAAAAAATACAAATAAAAATATCAACGAGGTAAAAACATTTTTAAAATAAAGACATTTGAACTAATACTGCACAGAACCTTAATTCAGAGTGCAATAGTATGAGAGAATGGAAGGGCAGAGGTTGGTCAGAGGTGGGGGCTGCATGGGATTGGATCACTTGTCAGTCTTCTAGTCCTGTAATAGGCCAGTGCAGGTGGTGCTTCAGAAACCAGGAAGAGTCCGGCATCAAGGCGTGTCAAGGATCCATTGTGCTGCTGAGAATACATAACATTCTACCTCCCTCCCCTGACACCTGGAGACAGAGAGAGAGTTCACTGTTACCGTAATGTACACAATCTTGAACCAGTCCCACTCTCCCTCCCTGCCTGAGGAAACCGGAGATGGGACGCCATTCATTAATGATTGACACACCCTGCCTGCCCTGCGCAGCACCACCTCGGCTTCAGCACAGCACGCTCTGTGGTTGGTTAGTGTGAGAGGACGGATCAGGGAGGGATGTTGTAGGGTGGTAATTAGTTGGGTTGTAGTACTTGACACTTGTTTGGGTGCTAAGTGCTAGGCTAGCAGTGGCCCTTCTGGCTGTCCTCCCTGTTTATCCAGGTATGTATCATCTCACACCAGTTTCGCAATATTTTCTGTATTAGGAGGACATGTCATTTTTTTAATGCTTTTCCCCTGCTGCCGCCCCGACTGGTAGGGCCTGCTGCCCTGCCCAGTTGATAATTGCCTCGAAACTGAACCATAACTAATTTCACACACGCAGTATAACATATTAAATTAATGAATTAGTAGAGATGTGATGATACCAGTATCACAATAGTTTTCAGTGGCAAAAATGTAAACATGAAGCAGACCTCACTCAAGGTCCCTTTAATAACCTACTGTATTTAACATATTGTGCTGTAGTTTAGAAAATAAATACATGTGACTCTGGATGACTACATAATGATGTTTGTTTCCAATGTTAGGGCTGTTCTCCTAAAGACGTTAAATCAGCTTTGTTTTTTTGTTTCCTTGCCACGATACTAAGTCGTATCGCGATACTGGTATCGTCTCGGCCATACACGCCAGCCGCTCTTTCCAGGCATCTCATCCATTATTTAGCCTGGCCTGTGAGTCGCTGAGAGGAAGGTCAACTAGACGCACTCAGGGAGACCGAGATAGCAGGCAGGACCAGGGAAACAACACCAAACTGAGGTCTACCTGAGGGGTGGACGAGGACAATACATCAAAGATCTGGCAGGACCAGGGAAACAACACCAAACTGAGGTCTACCTGAGGGGTGGACGAGGACAATACATCAAAGATCTGGCAGGACCAGGGAAACAACACCAAACTGAGGTCTACCTGAGGGGTGGACGAGGACAATACATCAAAGATCTGGCAGGACCAGGGAAACAACACCAAACTGAGGTCTACCTGAGGGGTGGACGAGGACAATACATCAAAGATCTGGCAGGACCAGGGAAACAACACCAAACTGAGGTCTACCTGAGGGGTGGACGAGGACAATACATCAAAGATCTGGCAGGACCAGGAAACAACACCAAACTGAGGTCTACCTGAGGGGTGGACGAGGACAATACATCAAAGATCTGGCAGGACCAGGGAAACAACACCAAACTGAGGTCTACCTGAGGGGTGGACGAGGACAATACATCAAAGATCTGGCAGGACCAGGGAAACAACACCAAACTGAGGTCTACCTGAGGGGTGGACGAGGACAATACATCAAAGATCTGGCAGGACCAGGGAAACAACACCAAACTGAGGTCTACCTGAGGGGTGGACGAGGACAATACATCAAAGATCTGGCAGGACCAGGGAAACAACACCAAACTGAGGTCTACCTGAGGGGTGGACGAGGACAATACATCAAAGATCTGGCAGGACCAGGGAAACAACACCAAACTGAGGTCTACCTGAGGGGTGGACGAGGACAATACATCAAAGATCTGGCAGTATGAAGACAAGCTGTTCCTGACACCCTCCTCTGCAGATGACAAGACACTTCATAATAAGTAGACTTGCTTTAGGGACACTTTTGTCACTGTGGCCACAAACTATATTTAGGATGACCTGGCCATTGTCAGCGCCCAGACCACAGTGTAATGATTTCCTTGGATTCAGAATGTTTACTCACCCTCACACACTAATAAAGTGTCCCCGTCAGGGCACATGAAACACACAGCATACAGGTATTCCTATTCAAATATATTTACTGCAGCATACAGGCCAGGGCCAGCCCCCCCCCTCCCCTGACTAAGCAGCCGTATACACACACAAACCAGCTGCTGACGCATAGGCTAACAGGCTATAGGCTAAATCACCATGGTAAACCAGTCAACTGTGGCGGTCTAGTGTCCACACACCACAGAACAGTTTGTAATCAGTGAGCATTAAGTAGCGTAACCCTTCAAGGCCTACTTCCCCACCACAGTGAACACGGAGAGAGAAGACTCATCCTTTACAGACACTTAAGGAGATTTGGAAGAGGAATGGATAGAGGCCATGTCCCCCACAATCCCTTTAGGGACTTTACTTCAGGAGCAGAAGAAAGCACTATAAACTATTTAAAAACAAACCGCAATGCCACCGAAATAAAACTGCAATCAGCATTTACAAAATACAGCACCACACCAGTTGTATGCCTATATTTTAAATGAACTTTTTGCATTGAAAACAGTGATGTAGACATGAGAACTACTGGTCTTCATGTCTATGTGTTTGTCCTCAATCCCACAACCTTGTTCATAAAACCGGTTTCCTGTGTTTGCTGTTCGCACTAGGAACACACACCATGTGAACCAGGGATTTAATAACTTTCTATGCATGTGTGTCATCACCCATCTTTTTGCCCCTCTGTACTGCTGAAAGTCACGAGCCTGTTCAGTTGCAGAGTGAACACTGATCTGTGTGAGCATGACAGAAGTGCATGTGTCTGCATGTCTACATCTTTGCACGTTATGTTGGCCTAAATCACAAAACCGCTAACTTCCCCTTCCTGCCTAATCTCACGGTTTTTGGCTGACAGTTCTCCCAGTAATGCTGTCAATCAACATGGAGATAAGAGGTGAAGGGGGTTATCATTACAGTGGGGCAAAAAAGTATTTAGTCAGCCACCAATTGTGCAAGTTCTCCCACTTAAGATGAGAGGCCTGTAATTTTCATCATAGGTACACTTCAACTATGACAGACAAATGAGGAAAAAATCCAGAAAATCACATTGTAGGATTTTTAATGAATTTATTTGCAAATTATGGTGGAAAATAAGTATTTGGTCAATAACAAAAGTTTCTCAATACTTTGTTATATACCCTTTGTTGGCAATGACAGAGGTCAAATGTTTTCTGTAAGTATTCACAAGGTTTTCACACACTGTTGCTGGTATTTTGGCCCATTCCTCCATGCAGATCTCCTCTAGAGCAGTGATGTTTTGGGGCTGTTGCTGGGCAACACAGACTTTCATCTCCCTCCAAAGATGTTCTATGGGGTTGAGATCTGGAGACTGGCTAGGCCACTCCAGGACCTTGAAATGCTTCTTACGAAGCCACTCCTTCGTTGCCCGGGCGGTGTGTTTGGGATCATTGTCATGCTGAAAGACCCAGCCACGCTTCATCTTCAATGCCCTTGCTGATGGAAGGAGGTTTTCACTCAAAATCTCACGATACATGGCCCCGTTCATTCTTTCCTTTACACGGATCAGTCATCCTGGTCCCTTTGCAGAAAAACAGCCCCAAAGCATGATGTTTCCACCCCCATGCTTCACAGTAGGTATGGTGTTCTTTGGATGCAACTCAGCATTCTTTGTCCTCCAAACACAACGAGTTGAGTTTTTACCAAAAAGTTCTATTTTGGTTTCATCTGACCATATGACATTCTGCCAATCTTCTTCTGGATCATCCAAATGCATTCTAGCAAACTTCAGATAGGCATGGACATGTACTGGCTTAAGCAGGGGGACACGTCTGGCACTGCAGGATTTGAGTCCCTGGCGGCGTAGTGTGTTACTGATGGTAGGCTTTGTTACTTTGGTCCCAGCTCTCTGCAGGTCATTCACTAGGTCCCCCCGTGTGGTTCTGGGATTTTTGCTCACCGTTCTTGTGATCATTTTGACCCCACGGGGTGAGATCTTGCGTGGAGCCCCAGATCGAGGGAGATTATCGGTGGTCTTGTATGTCTTCCATTTCCTAATAATTGCTCCCACAGTTGATTTCTTCAAACCAAGCTGCTTACCTATTGCAGATTCAGTCTTCCCAGCCTGGTGCAGGTCTACAATTTTGTTTCTGGTGTCCTTTGACAGCTCTTTGGTCTTGGCCATAGTGGAGTTTGGAGTGTGACTGTTTGAAGTTGTGGACAGGTGTCTTTTATACTGATAACAAGTTCAAACAGGTGCCATTAATACAGGTAACGAGTGGAGGACAGAGGAGCCTCTTAAAGAAGAAGTTACAGGTCTGTGAGAGACAGAAATCTTGCTTGTTTGTAGGTGACCAAATACTTATTTTCCACCATAATTTGAAAATAAATTCATAAAAAGATCCTACAATGTGATTTTCTGGATTTTTTCTCTCATTTGTCTGTCATAGTTGAAGTGTACCTATGATGAAAATTACAGGCCTCTCATCTTTTTACGTGGGAGAACTTGCACAATTGGTGGCTGACTAAATACTTTTTTGCCCCACTGTACATTAGTTCAGTGTTATTTCCTGATAGTTGCTGGTTGAAAACACAATCTACACAGGAACTTCAAATCAGCAGGTTTCCATGGTGACATCACCATACATTAAATTGGCTAATAGACCAATAACGAGTTCCAAACCCCTCTGCCAGTAACAACTTGTTTTCAGTTTTCCCCACTAACACCACTCCCAGACAGTCCTGGCAAAATACTTGCTTGAGAAATATTTTTTAGCTAAAAAGCCATTTTTGCCCATTTTAATGGAAATCTATTGAAGTAAAGCTCTTAACTGTTACCCAGAAATAATTTGATGTTGATATAAAACTGCTGTGTGGGGACTTTTAATAGCCACTCATCCCTCACACACTCTTTCTTGCAGGTAGTAATTTCTGTGTAGGGTTGGGGTGGAGCCAGTCTTCGGCAAGAACAAGCTGTGAGGTTCAGAGGTGGGAGGTTCTGGGTGGAGTAGAGCGAGGAGTGCATTCTCACTGCTTTTTAAAATATTCTCTGAGTTTAGAAGACACCGTGGCTGTTATTGAACTGAATCTCCTGTGGGCCTGTCTGCTCGGCTAAAGTACTGTAAATATACTGTTCTGTCTGTCTCAGACTTGCTCGCTGTTCGACTGACTGGCTGCGACTTGGTTTGTTTTATTTGTCGCATTTGAACTACAACAGATGAGCAATGATGTCCTTCCGTCCTAAAAGCTCACTCTGCAACTAACTCTATAAAGGACTGTGTGTACACACAGGGTCAAAGTTCAGCGATATGTGCCTACATGTTTCCTGTCCCCGGGAGAGGCTTGAGAGATCATATCTATGGTTTGTTATGTATTTCAACTATCCCTTTCAAAATGACTTATGAGCCACCAGGTTGTTATATTCACAGAAATATGAGCATGATCTCTTCCTATCCTTGTCAGATTTGATTTGATCAGTTGATATCTAGGACTATTCTACTGGCTATCCAGGGTGAAATTAGACACTTTGTGTAGGTTTCATGGAAATTGAACAAGTGTGATTATATAGGCTAAGCTTCATGTTCACTTATGGTCTTGATGAGGTATACAGTGGGGCAAAAAAGTATTTAGTCAGCCACCAATTGTGCAAGTTCTCCCACTTAAAAAGATGAGGCCTGTAATGTTCATCATAGATACACTTCAACTATGACAGACAAAATGAGAAAATAAATCCAGACAATCACATTGTAGGATTTTTTTATGAATTTATTTGCAAATGATGGTGGAAAATAAGTATTTGTTCACCTACAAACAAGCTTTCTGGCTCTCACAGACCTGTCACTTCTTCTTTAAGAGGTCCCTCTGTCCTCTTCTTGTTATCAGTAGAAAAGACACCTGTCCACAACCTCAAACAGTCACACTCCAAACTCCACTATGGCCAAGACCAAAGAGCTGTCAAAGGACACCAGAAACAAAATTGTAGACCTGCACCAGGCTTGGAAGACTGAATCTGCAATAGGTAAGCAGCTTGGTTTAAATAAATCAACTGTGGGAGCAATTATTAGGAAATGGAAGACATACAAGACCACCGATAATCTCCCTCGATCTGGGGCTCCACGCAAGATCTCACCCCGTGGGGTCAAAATGATCACAAGAACGGTGAGCAAATATCCCAGAACCACACGGGATAGTGAATGACATGCCGAGAGCTGGGACCAAAGTAACAAAGCCTACCATTTTTTTTTTTTTTTTACCTTTATTTAACTAGGCAAGTCAGTTAAGAACAAATTCTTATTTTCAATGACAACCCACTGTTCCTAGGCTAACTGTCTGTTCAGGGGCAGAACGACAGATTTGTACCTTGTCAGCTCACTTTGTCAGTCCAACACTTTAACCACTAGGCTACCCTGCCGCCCCGGGAGTAACGCACTACACCGCCAGGGACTCAAATCCTGCAGTGCCAGACGTGTCCCCCTGCTTAAGCCAGTACATGTCCATGCCCGTCTGAAGTTTGCTAGAGAGCATTTGGATGATCCAGAAGAAGATTGGAAGAATGTCATATGGTCAGATGAAAACAAAATATAACTTTTTGGTAAAAACTCAACTCGTCGTGTTTGGAGGACAAAGAATGCTGAGTTGCATCCAAAGAACACCATACCTACTGTGAAGCATGGGGGTGGAAACATCATGCTTTGGGGCTGTTTTTCTGCAAAGGGACCAGGATGACTGATCCGTGTAAAGGAAAGAATGAACGGGGCCATGTATCGTGAGATTTTGAGTGAAAACCTCCTTCCATCAGCAAGGGCATTGAAGATGAAGCGTGGCTGGGTCTTTCAGCATGACAATGATCCCAAACACACCGCCCGGGCAACGAAGGAGTGGCTTCGTAAGAAGCATTTCAAGGTCCTGGAGTGGCCTAGCCAGTCTCCAGATCTCAACCCCATAGAAAATCTTTGGAGGGAGTTGAAAGTCCGTGTTGCCCAGCAACAGCCCCAAAACATCACTGCTCTAGAGGAGATCTGCATGGAGGAATGGGCCAAAATACCAACAACAGTGTGTGAAAACCTTGTGAAGACTTACAGAAAACATTTGACCTCTGTCATTGCCAACAAAGGGTATATAACAAAGTATTGAGATACACTTTTGTTATTGACCAAATACTTATTTTCCACCATAATTTGCAAATAAATTCATTAAAAATCCTACAATGTGATTTTCTGGATTTTACTTTCTAATTTTGTCTGTCATAGTTGAAGTGTACCTATGATGAAAATGACAGGCCTCTCATCTTTTTAAGTGGGAGAACTTGCACAATTGGTGGCTGACTAAATACTTTTTTGCCCCACTGTATCTCAGTTCATATATGCAACCAGGCATACTTCCAGATAGTAAAACAAACTGTCTTCTGGCAGCAAGCAGATGACAGTTTATCATACCTTTTAAAAATGGGTGCCACTAGGTAGGCCTACTGAAAGTTTGACATGTCACTCCCTAACTCTACCCAGTAAGTATTCAAGTTAGTATAGGAATGCGTCAGGTTGGGTATCACCGGCAGGAGTGGAAAAAACCCCTGGAGGCCAAAAATGGACATGCGTTGGTTCTACTTTTTTTTAAATAAATAAGCTTTTTATTTGATTCCATTGTCCTCCATGTGTTGCTGAATCTCTTCTCTACCTCAGTAGTACACACTACCAGCTTATAGGCTTCTGGGTGGCCTAGTTTGCTCATCTGCATTCATGTATCATCAGTGTACTTTGAGTTTGGTCGGTGAATGCTTGGAACTTAACATGAGCCACCTTGTCAATGACTCAGCCTGGACAGGGAGGGCCGGTGGTTCTGTGGAACAAATCACTCAGTGACTGGCCCTCACTATGAATACTCACACACATATTTGTTTGGTGTGGTTTAGTCCCCAAGAGAAAAGGCAAATGACTTACACATTTGTGCATACATGAGTTACAGAGTAAGGCCTATAGAGTAAGGTATTCAAAGGGACTTTATAGGCCAAAAACAGGGATTACAGTGAACCTGTGTTCCACATAGGCCTAGGCTTAGTAACAAACAGGCCTAAGTATTGGTTAGGGAGACAAATTTAATCTAAAAATGAGTTTGAAATCTGATTAAAGCAGCCTTATAGGCGATAATGATAAATCCAGCAACATATCAATTGGTAGTGGTAGTTGACCATACATGTTGGCTAGATTTAGCTTGGGCCTAAATAGCATTCCTGTCCCATCAGAGGACAGGAAGAACCAAACCCATGTACATTGTATCCCTGGCTTTTATATAGGCTAACAATGCTGAATCAATGGTGTTCTGGAATGATCCTGCCACCTGAACTACTGCCCAGTTGTCTAATCTCCTGGTCAATTTTCCTAAAGGCCCCCCCATCCCCAGCTTTAAAATGGTTAAATGAGCAACTAACACATGACACTTCAGAAGTCCTGTCATGTGTGGACTGGAGTGACCTTTAGCCATGTTAGACACAATCACTCAGCCTTCCGAGGCTACAGGGGAAGACAGACGGAGGAAGACAGACGGGAGAGCAGAGGGAAATTAAGGCAAGAGGATGTGGAGGAAAGACAGTGAAGGAGGTAAAGAGGAATGGGAAGGCAGGAGGGAGGGAGGGAGACAAACCCAAAGGCAATATTTTAATGGGTTTCGTTCAGTAGGTGGCAAAAAAGGAAGAGGAAATGTCAAAGTCAGGGTGCAGTAGTTATAAACTCCTTCAAGGCTTATCAGCCCAACCGTCTCACTGTCTTATCATTAGGCTATACAGTAGTTAGAGATAGATAAGTGACAGCCAGATTTGTGAAAACTGAACATTGTCCCCAGCAGTTAGGTCTACATCGATAGGCAGAGAAAAGCGGAGCTAGTATTGTTTATCCTATGGTTGGATAAGACGTTTGGTTAGGTATGGTTCCCTCTCCTTGCTGTATGAAGTCTGTATTGTTCAGACAACATAACGACCTTAGAGTGGCAAGACCCTCTTTCAAAAGAGTTAGCAAGATTTAAAGTCAACCAAAAACCAGTCAGCCACAGAGCAGAAGTTTACGTAGGCCAGTGTGTGTACCATGTTGCAATGTGGCCTAAACTATTGTGTTAATCTCCAGAATCTTTGATAGTGTACACATGTGAGTGCAGCAGTGTGCACTACTCAAGTTCATGCAGTAGGTGTAACCTCTACCTCTCGTCTGCCAGATCTCTCTAAAGTACAATAAGAAATGTGAACTGCTTCCTCTCTTTCAATAGACTGTTTCTTCATGAAAACAAAATCAAATGCTAATTTATGCAAATCCAGGGAAATAGGAACCACTATGACCAGTATCATAAATGTTTGCTGCACGGACATTAACTGTAGGGACAGCCAACATAAGGTGCAAAGTGCGATTGTCATTTTAATTCTTATAACATAAATTCTAGGCCTGATATCCTGTTGGTCCTTGACACACAAATATAATACACCAAAATTTCATACAGTCAGACCTGGAAAAGAACGCATGGACAAGATACATAAATGCAATAGACTTGAATTTCTATTCTAAAGTAAGGCATTAAAATGTATACATTATCTATGCTTATTTACTTGGTACCTGGCAAAACAACAGTCTTACAGTGCTAGCCTACTGAAAAATGCAAGTAACTTGTTGCATGAATAGAACATGTTAACAACTGTCTACAATCATGTAACAAGTTATCCTCCTAAAATAACAGGAAATGTCTGATGACTGACCAATACATTAAAAACTTTGAATAGTAAGCAAGCAGAATCATTATGAAAAATCTGTTTCACTGTGGGTAGATGTTAGCAGATTTAATTAGCACGCTACAGGTAAGAGACTAGCATGCTAGGTGCCAGGTTACACTACACGCAGTAAGTAGCTAGGTAGCTGTCTAGTTCAGCCAAAAGTCTAAATCTAATCCTCCAGTCACATAAAACTATGCAGCTGGTTAGCTGACGTACTAAATTAAACTTGGTCATCGGCAAACGTTTCTACATCGCTTATCATAAACGACCTGCTACATCAAACATACCGCTCGCTCTCCGTGGCCAACCTGTGCGTCATTGCCATTTTGTAATGCCTTCCATGCAAATTAATTAGGAAACCAAGCTATCGCTAGGCTGCTAACACAACTCACTTACCTAACCTCATTCAGTCGCGGTAAAAGTTTGCTTTGCGTAGCTCAAATGTCGACTTTCAAATGTATTGGCGATGAAACACAAAGCATGTTGCTTACCTATGGAGTTCATTCAGTCTGACAGAAGCGCGAGCTCGTGTTCTCAGGCCGTCTGAAACCGATCAGCTGCTTTCTGTCCCCAACGCCAGCTCCCCAATGTTTCTCCAGCCCTCCGGGGAAATGCTTCTCCATAACAACCGCTGCGCTGTCATATTCTTCTTCTTCTTTTTAAGGTTGTTTGGCAGAATACACCTATTGGTGTAGGTCTATTGCCGCCATCTACTGCACCGGGTATTGAAACAAAATATATTTCATTGCGGGATGGGGTGGGAACACGAGGCTATACAAAATGTTAAAAAAACATCTCACTCCTTCAGTCACAGTTCAAATCCCATCCATAAACAGGCTCCGGTGCATGTAAAGATGGAGCATTCATCGACAGCATTCCTTGTAATGCCTCTGCTGTAAAAACATTATTTATTTTTTAATCCCACAAATCCCAACAAAATGCTCAGCTCCTATTACCATTATTTCTTAAACTTCACTAATTTATTCCACTCTTCTCACCGCCTCCGGATAGGACATGCTGGACAGTCCATATTCTTACCGCCTCAGTCTCCTTCACCCGAACAGGACACTTCAGAAATTCGGGTGCATATTCACCAACGCAATTACAGAAGCCTCCCGAGTGACGCAGTGGTCTAAGGAAATGCATCGCAGTGCTAGAGGCGTCACTACAGTCCCTGGTTTGATTCCAGGCTGTATCCCAACTGGCCGTAATTGGGAGTCCCATAGTGTGCCGCACAATTGGCCCAGCGTGTTAGGGTTTGGCCGGGGAAGGCCGTCATTGTAAATAAGAATTTATTATTCGCTGACTTGCCTAGTTAAATAAAGGTAAAATAAACATGTGGCTCAGCTGGCATACGATACCCCGCTCATCTACATACACGTGACCAAATACTTTGCATTTATCACACTGCGTGGGTTTTGGGCATGAAGGCTCTCACATGGTATCACATAAAATCAAAATACACAGGTGAATGGAGAAGAGACTTCATATATATATATTTTTTAAACTATAGAATGGATGGAGTGGGCTTCTTCGCGCCTTCTACTACGCGGGTCAGTCGGAGTGCACCAACCACTTGATCCAATTCTTCACATATATCCTTTGATTTCACTTCTAGTGCCACCCCAGAGATAACACCCTTGATATGCGCTCTGCTTCGAAAAGCCACACACGTCACATTCCAATCCGATATCTTCTTGAGGCGCAGAGCACGCTCCTTCTGTTCCAAAAATACACACCACAAAGAAAGTGCGCACCTCTCGCTACTCTCATCTACGCCACCTCAAACCACAATTTCTATAGACTTCAATCGGATCTCCCAGGTAACAACGTCGATCCAAAACCTTTACTCCGACCTAAAAATTGTCATAACTACGCTTGGATTTACTCGAGTCCACTAGCAATTTACTTCTCTTATTTCCTTTTGCATTTTCCACTGTAATCCAATTCTTCTCACTCTCATCTCCACTTGACACGCCATCTGATTCAAACATAACATCGGCTGTTGTCATTGAAAGGTGCCACAAGAGGACGACATTGCTCAGACCAAACCCTGTAAATTAAAATACTGTGCGCTTAGTGCAATATTTATTATGTAACATACAGTGCATATCAACTGTAACTATACAGTAAAATGACCTTCACCAAACTATTTGACAACAAAATCCTAGCTACCTAAACTTAGTCTCACATTTTCTGACATTTCCCTTTAAAATCATTCAAAAGAACAGCTGTATGAAAATAACTAGTCCACCCCTTCTCTTGCTTCATAGAAAGGGGAAAGAGGGATAACTAGTCAGTTGTACAACTGAATGCATTCAGCTGAAATGTGCATTTAACCCAACCACTCTGAATCCACGTCTTTGGTGCGGGGAACAGTGGGTTAACTGCCTTGCTCAAGGGCAGAACGACAGATTTTTACCTTGTCAGCTCGGGGATTCGATCCAGCAACCTCTCAGTTACTGGCCCAAGGCTCTAACCTCTAGAAAAAATATATAGGTGTGTTATATTTTATAATAGTGAAAGGGGAGGGTATTGTATCTATCAGAGAATGAAGATAACACACCTGAAGTGATCTAGCTAACATGTGCTAGAAATGTGTTTAAAATGTAGTAGGCCTATTCTGTTTATGTGACGGTTCCACTGACAGCTCGGGGTTGGTTGGACTGATAGATAATCCTGGGAAAACTCCCAGGCCAAGACGATCTGCTGCTGAGACCCGCAGACAATGATGACTCAGTAATCTGTTGACCTCTGCTGACCTCCCTGGTCAACACTGGAGTAACATTCTGCAGTGATTTGGACACAGATTTTTTTATTTGATTTACATTTAACCTTTATTTAACTAGGCAAGTCAGTTAAGAACAAATTCTTATTTACAATTACGGCCTACCAAAAGGCAAAAGGCCTCCTGCGGGGACAGGGGCTGGGATAAAAAATAAATAATAATAATATATATATTTTAAACATTTTTTATCCCAGCCCCTGTCCCCGCATTAGGCCTTTTGCCTTTTGGTAGGCCGTAATTGTAAATAAGAATTTGTTCTTAACTGACATGTTCTTAACTGATATATATATATATATATATATATATATATATATATATATATATATATATATATATTATAGGACAAAACACACATCACGACAAGAGAGACAACACCACACTACATAAAGAGAGACCTAAGACAACAACATAGCAAGGCAGCAACACATGTAGACACAGCATGGTAGCAGCACAACATGACAACAACATGGTAGCAACATGTTTTTTTTTAAAGAAACACAACATGGTAGCAGAACAGAGAATGGGATGCTTCTCTTGTTGTTTTTTAGGAATGATGCATCCTGAATTATGTTTTTTCTCAATTGTTCTGTGATCGGTAGGGAAATTATATTTTATTGACTGTGCTTGTTGAAGCAACATTGTCTAGAGGAGGCTCAGGAAAAGAAAGATTTGCCATCATCTCATGATGTGTACCGATTCAAGATAACTTAAATAGGATGTTGGGATTGCATGGTTATTGTTCATGTGGATCATCCATGCTGTGCAGTCCCCTCCATTTCTGTTTCTCAAACTAAAGATTTTGTCTTAGTCTTATCCAAACCAGAGGATTGTGCATCCTGACTGAGAATGTATTTGAAAGGTCTGTAGATGATTCAGACATGGAATTTGTCCCTTATTGGAAAGCTTCAGTGGGACAAAGACAGCGACTCCTCTCTCCCAGCAGGACTAAACCTACTCTCTTTAGTCCATCTCAGTATCGGGGAGTATCTCAGAGAAGCTTAAAAGGATTACAGTGGCTTCAGAAAGTATTCACACCCCGAGACTTTTCCCCCATTTTGTTGTCATACAAAGTGGGATTAAAATGGATTTAATTGTAATTTTTTGTCAATGATCTACACAAAATACTCTACTGTCAAGGTGGAAGAAACATTCAAACATTTATAAAAAATGTGAAAAATACGACGCTAATATATCTTGATTTAATAAATTCAATTCCATTACCCCCTGAGTCAATACATGTTAGAATAACCTTTGGCAACGATAACAGCTGTAAGTCTTTCTGGGTAAGTCTCTAAGAGCTTTCCACACATGGATTGTGCATCATTTGCCCATTATTCTTCTCAAATTCTTCAAGCTCTGTCAAATTGGTTGTTGATCATTGCTAAACAACCATTTTCAGGTCTTGCCATAGATTTTCGAGCAGATATAAGTCAAAACTGGCCACTCAGGAACGTTCACTGTCTTCTTGGTAAGCAACTCCAGTTTAGATTTGGTCTTGTATTTTAAATTATTGTCCTGCTGAAAGGTGAATTAATCTCCCAGTGTCTGGTGGAAAGCAGACTGAAGCAGGTTTCCTCTAGGATTTAGCCTGTGCTTAGCTCCAATCCATTTATTTGCCCCAAACATAACATTTTGCATTCAGGACAAAAAATGAATTGCTTTAACACATTTTTTGCAGTATTACTTTAGTGTGTTGTTGCAAACAGGATGCATGTTCTCCAGAGTGAAAGCAGCGGTTTAAGGCACTGCATCTCAGTGCTTGAGGCGTCACTACAGACACCCTGGTTCGAATCCAGGCTGTATCACAACCGGCCATGATTTGGAGTCCCATAGAGCAGCGCACAATTGGCCCAGCATCGTCTGGGTTTGGCCGGTGTTGGGCATCATTGTAAATAATAATTTGTTCTTTACTGACTCCAAAATAACACAATACACTATTTACCATTAATTTCTATTGGGCATCAAATCATCTCAAACACAACCAAACAAGGTGAATCCAACAAATGTGTAGAGTTACAAGCTGGATGATGTCATTGCATGCTATGAATATGGCACCAAATACTTATATTTTTACTACTTTAATATGAGTACAAGTGAATTTGTCCCAATACTTTTGGTCCCCTAAATTGGCGGGACTATGTACAAAATATGCTGTGATTTCTTAAACAGTTCACGTGATATGGATGAAAATATCATCCAATTAAAGCTGACAGTATGCCATTTAACCTCATAGTCATTTCAAATCTACACTTTTGGAGTATAGCGCCAAAATAAGAAAAACTGCTTCACTGTCCCATTAATTAAGTAGGGCACTGTATAATCTATTACCCTTAATTTTCTAATTTTAATAGTCATCAAGGAGCAGTACTGAAGTATTTATTTTGACCTGAACATGTCTACTCAAATGTACATACATATCCTAACAAGTTTCTGAACAGCAGACTACAAAATATTAGTTGGTCTTTATAAACTATATCACGTTGTTCTTCTATAAATACCCAAATAAACTAAAATATTTAGTTTCATAGTACTCTGAAATTGTGTTTAGCATGGAATTCCTGTCAAAACACAATTCATAATAGGAAGCAGGAAGAGTTGGTTGATTACAACTAATTGGAAACGAGAGGTCACATTGGAGCAATTAGACCGTGTACCAGCCGATTGCTAGCCAGGTGAGGACAGCATGAATGCACGACGGTCTCCTGTACCTTTTCGATATTATCTTCACTCCAATATCTGATCTGAAACATTTGACTGCTCATTTCTACATGGTAAAATCGAAGACATAAAAAAGTCAGGCCTAGGTGATACACTCAACAGGCTAAAACGCGTTTTTCCACTTTCACATATTGTAGGAAACATGTATTTATTACGTGCAAATTTCTCCTCATATTGGTCTGCCTAACTGTCAGAGTTAATGAATTGAAATGTTCCCTTGGTTAGACAGCCTTCATAATAATGTCATGTAACGGCTTCTGCATAGCCTATATTTAAATTGAACCTGTGCATAAATCGGACAATAGCTCGTATTTACAAGGTGCGAATGTCCCCATCACTTGGCGATCATGGATGGTGTTCAACCCTCCATTGTGTTTTCCTCACATGCTGAATAGTAGGCAATCCCAGGAACGAGACGGGGTCAATCTGGCTAATCCAACTTGTTTTGCTGAGAGGTAAGGGCTATGGCATTAGCACTACATTAATTTACACAAAAGAAACTGTCTTTGGACGTGCACTGCATGTTCTCAAGGGACTTCCTACTGTGCGCTCCTGCACCCTCAACTCGGTGTGCTCCTGCACGGTCCCTGGGTTTTTGAGAACTCTCAAAAATGTGTATTTGCTCTTGAATACGAACATCGATCCTAATTCTGGTGAAACCACGCAGGCTATACCAGTGCCTAGTCTGCCTGTTTGTTTTCTCCGATTATGCAATATCTACCATATTTAAATAATACGATTATATTATCCTTCTAATAAATATGGTATACAGGACCTTAATCGGGCAGTTACCATTGACTAATGTGATCGATTAGATTTTGTCCGGTGTTGACAATTTGTAACAATGAAGAAATCAGCAACACAATGAGGTAATCTTTCAGTTGACATTTTCTGTCTTCTGTCAGTATGTGTTTTAGTGGGCCAGGCCATTTAATCCCTCAATGTTTGTATATTAGCGGTCCTATGTATATTGAATGAAATGAAAGCCTCAATAAAAATACCTATTGGTTTATTTTTCAATCTGCTTTGTGGGACCCTCTCGTTCTACTTCTCCCCGCTCTCAATTGTCCCCTTTATATGGGGCACGTTGGCGACTGATGTAGTGGCATTGGAACATCACAATCTGTGCTTACTGTAAGCAAGTTTTAAAAATGAAGGAAAGAGAGGAAGTCGGGGGGTACCTTCCTCACTGGGATCCCCAACACCTTGTGTAAGTGGGGCTAATGATTCAATTCATTCCAGTGGACTGATAAATAAATACATTTGGATGTTTCTCTCTGCGGATATAAGAAGTTCACTCCTGTGCGCACCTGATGCGTAAAAGTTTTGGAGCGGATTACCAAAATTAACGTTGTGTGGTAAAGAGGCATGTTTGTCCGAGGGGTTATTTACAGGTTTTACTGTCTCTTTCTCACACACAGACCCTCCCTAGCCGCCCGGGGCGATCATTCATTCTGCCCGCAGATAGCGCTCCATTCTCTCATCGATTACACAGCGGGATTTACATGAAACTGTTAATTGTTTGCTCTTCAAATAGGCAGCCAGCCAGCGGCCTGGAGCCAGCAGTCTGCCAGGGGTTAAGGGCCGACTCCCTCCCTCTCCTGTCCGATCGTGCAGCCCGATCTGTCCCCAGGTTGATCAGCATGACAAAGCACCGGGGGGGTCAGAGCATGCTGGCACCACCCGCTCTCTACCTGCGCTCGCCTAGCCTGGAAGGCCACCAAGATCATCAACTTGACTTCCAGATCCATCCTCTGAGCAACACAGCGCGGAGCTCTCCAGCCCAACACTGGCCCTACTTCCCAATCCAGGCGTCAGTCCAACAGTCTCCACGGCTCGAGAAGCCTGCCCCTGACCAATTCAGCCTGGCCTCAGCGCCCATGGATAAAGCGACGCCGCTAGACCAGGAGCAATCTTGGGACGAGGAGAAAAATGCGAAAAGTGGAAAGAAAAATGCGAAAAGTGGAAAGAAAAAAAACTATCAGCGCTACCCCAAACCACCCTACTCCTACCTCGCAATGATTACCATGGTCATCCAAAACTCTCCAGAGAAGAAGCTTACTTTGTCTGAGGTAAAGTGAGTTTGTGTGTGGACATGCGAGTTTAGAATGGTACATTTTGGCCAAAATACGAACGGTTGTGTCAATTTTGGCCAAATTATGCATGGTTATGTGTCAGTTTTGTCTTAAATCGTGGTTCTTTTTCCGAAAATAAAGGTTACATGGGTTTGAATTATTTTAAAACCATGTCTAATCGGGGATGTTCTCTTATGATACGTTTTTTTTTAAACTGTTGGGTTAGGGATATGCAGTTCTATTGCAGTAAACCAACAGGACAATCCTTTGACGCTTAACAGAGTAGTAACACTGCCATGCTTTTCTTGGTTTGTTTTGTTAAGGATAGCAGCATACAGTGAAACCAGACACTGATGTATCAGCTGGGGTGGGTTGAGTTGATAAGAAGTATAGTCAAGGATTGTGCAGTCCTACAGTGTATCTTAGGTTATTTATTCTAGGCCTATGAAAATGCTGCATGATGACAGTGAATGATTAATGTAAATAAGTTCAATGTATGCCTACAATCATGTGGTGTGTTAAATCGTATATATCTTAATATAGTCTGATAATGTGTCTGTTTTAATGCAGACACCAATTGAAGTAAATGGACTCCCTTCTCTCTCCCCAGATTCTAAAGGAGATTAGTACACTTTTCCCTTTTTTTGAAGGGAAATACAAGGGCTGGCGGGACTCAGTGAGACACAACCTCTCTTCCTACGACTGCTTTGTTAAGGTGTGTCTTATTACGTGTCTTTATTGGTTTGTCAATCAGTGGGCTCAAAAAGGCACTTTTGATTCTAAAATCCAAACAACCTACAAGTAAGTATACTCTCCCATCTGTATGTCTTTAGACAATGAAGCAAACACCTTTAATTCAGCTCTATACTCCAGCATTTTTGATTTGAGATCAAATGTTTTATATCCTTTTTTGAGGGTTTTTCCTCATACCTGTTTTGCTGCCATGTATTAAAGTAGTCAAAAGGCCAGTATTTGGTCCCAAATTCCTAGCATGCAATGACTACATCAAGCTTGTGACTCTCTAGAAATGTGTAATTAATGAATGGTAAAATAATGTTTTGTAGTCACTTTTATTGTAAATAGGAATGTTTCTGAACACTTCTTGATGGATGCTACCATGATTACAGATTAGCGTGAATTAATCATAAATAATGATGAATGAGAAAGTTGGAGGCAAATATCATACCACCCCCCCCCCCCAAAAAAAATGCTAGCATCCCCTGTTATTGGCAATGGTGAGAGGTTAGCATGTTTTGGGGGCATGATCTTTGTGCACACAAAACATATTCCAAAAAACACAACCAAAACGAACTTCAAATGCAGCCAACAAGTTTGTAGAGTCACAAGCTTGATGTAGTCATTGCGTGCTTGGAATATGGGACCAAATATTACACTTTTGACCATTTGTCCAAATATTTATGACCCCTTCAAATGGGGGGGACTTCAATACAAAAAGTGCTTTTTATTTCTAAACAGTAAAAATATTTTAAAATACCCTCAAAAATAAAGGGTGACGCTCTGTCGCCTCATACTGTATATAAAACGTTTGATCACAAATGCTGGAGTATTGAGAGAAATTAAGTTTGAGCTTCACTGTCCAAATAAATACAGAATAGATTTTATTTGTAGCCTACCAAGGGTCACTGCAGTGCTTCATGAATCTTTAGATCAAGTAAATCATTCTAGCTATTCTGAGTTTTGTGAAACTGGGGCAATCCTGTCTGACTGGTTTTCAGGTTGTACTATACTCTTGATCTCACTGCTGTCTGTCACTCCTGGTCCCTGTAGGTATTGAAGGATCCTGGTAAGCCCCAGGGGAAGGGCAACTTCTGGGCTGTGGAGGAGAGCCTTGTGCCCCTGGAGCTCCTCAAGAGACAGAACACTGCCGTGTCGCGCCAGGATGAGACCATCTTCGCCCAGGACCTCGCCCCTTACATCCTGCATGGGCACCAACATAAGCCAGATGCAGAGCCCCCGGCCCCACCGCCACCAGTCACTGCTCTACCCCCAGGCCCACCTGTCACTGCTCTACCCCCAGGCCCACCTGTCACTGCTCTACCCCCAGGCCCACCTGTCACTGCTCTACTCTCCTTTCCCACCAGACAACACTCCTCCCTTCAGGAGGAGCTGTACCGGCCCAAGCTGGACTCATCCTTTGCCATTGACTCCCTCCTTCACAGCCTGAGGCCGGCCAGCGCTGCAGGAGAGCCTGGCAGGGACTGCTGGGGGGTGGAGCTCCACACTCGTCCACACCCTCGCCACTCCTCCACTGCCTGCAGCGCCTCAGCCAGCCCCGCCTCCTCCTCCTCCGATGAGGACTGGAGGGGCGTGTCGCAGGGAGGGAAGCGGGTGCCTGAGGGAGAAGCGGGATCAGATGGGTACGAGGACTGCAGACTCCCTCCACACAAGTCTGCCCGCAGAGTCTCCGCCCCTCCCTGGGAGCTGCCCACCTCGTATGCCAAGTACACACCGCCCAACGCCGTGGCCCCGCCCAGCATGCGGTTTAATGGGGGCCCTCTGATTCCACTAGGGATGCCTCTGTATGGCTATGGGGGGTCTCCTGTCACATCCAGTCATTTTGTAGGTCATGCCTACTGGCCCCTCTTACCCAGCGGTCGCCCTCCCCTCATTATGGACTTGGACGCTATGCTCCAGTCAGTACCGCCCAATAAGAGTGTGTTTGATGTGCTGGGTCCACCCAATCAGTCGTCTCACCAGCCTGCTGGTCAGTATACCCTACAGAGTGGGACCCCTCTCAGGTGTCATCCCCATTATTGACTATGACTGTCAAACCAGCACCAAATATATTGTAAGTGCAATGCAAGGATACTACTGACCTATTCGTACAAGCTTAACCCGTGGCTAGAAATGTGTCCACTCTATCAATTGGTCACTTCTAATTGACAGGTCATAGGATTAAATGTTTACAGAAGACAATTGTACATTCAAATGTGCTGCTAACATCTAACTCGACCATACAACCACTGTTTACCTCAGTCTTAATACAGGGATTTATTTTCACTATTGTATATATACATTTTCTTTTAAGAATTCTCTTTGTTGCCTACCTCAACTATTCAATGTTTTTCAGTGGAAAATGTCATTTTTTTCCCCTCCTGTCTTTATGGTTGTATTTAAGATGTAATTGTAAAACTGCACATCAAGCCAGGTTATGGAAAGGGCATTATTGAAAAAGTTGACTTGTCTTTTACAGGGTATGACTTTTTTCCCAGTCTTGAGTGTCAATGTAGGAAGAGGCAGGGTGCTGTTCATTGCTCATCCAATGCCGAGAGCCTCAAGTAGGAAAACAAAGTGAGGTTTAGAAAACCTCAAAGTGAAGAGTGCGCTGTTTGTATTTGTGTGTGTGTGCGTGGTGTGTTGGTCATCTTGTCTCATTGGTTTAGAGACCAGTGGATCACCCCCCTTTTTTACTCCAGTGAAGTTGTTTGTTCAGATGGTGCAACCTAAATTAAGTGTTTGTTCCTGACTTGAGTAAAGTTGTTAGCGTTAATGGGTTCAGCGTTCCTTGTCAAATACCTTGTATTCTTTGTCCTTTAGAGCTGTGCCAGTGTTACAAGACAATTGGATCTTACCTTCTCGTCTCTATTTGCAGTTGACAAAAGTTGAGCTTCAATCCCCCAGCCAGCTCTAAAGGGCTTATTTGTATACTGTGAAGGATAACTTCTAGACTGGAGTCATGTCTACAATTTGATCTAATTCACCCATTTTTAAAAGAGCTATTAAAAAGGTAAACAGTATACAAAACTGGTGCTTGAGTAGTCATTCCTGATGCCCTATGTCAGTCAGGGCTGTAGCTACCAGCCACTGTATCAGTCAATACAGTGTGGGTGAGTGCTCAGTGGTGACAAGGAGAGGCAGACTTGCTCTTTGGGTGTGACCAACATTTTTACCACAGGAATTGTGATTTTTCTTGTCTTTGATCCGCGGTCCCACTCCAACCAACCTCCTGCGGCTGGAACAGCAATGCTCACTATCTCTCAATCTAGTCTCCATGCATGCTTGCCCAGAGCCTGTACCCCTTCCCCTGGAACCCCCCCCGGACCTCTCAGCCTCACCGCACCCAAACCCTCCTGCTGTCTCCTTATCTCCCAGAACACCCTGTAATTCATATTGGGGTCTGGGCTTTAGTTTGAGGGGATACTGTAAACCTAGGCACCATGCAGGGGTTAGTGTTGTAACTGAGGCCTGTGAGCACAATCAATGTACTCATTCCCATAGCTCACAGACCCGTCATGACACGGGTTATTTTGTGTAACATGTCATGTGGTGCTCTGAACACAAGGTGGCAGTGCAAGAACAGCAAACTAGAGGGGTCAGTCATTTTGGCGTGTGTGTGAATTTTGATAACTACTTTCCTTGGTTCTCTGGGAGACTCAATTGCATACTCCTTGCTGCCTCAACGCATTGGATGAGCAATGAGTTTTGAGAAGGAGAGTATGCAATTGGGATGCTCCCTGATGTCAGGGCTGTGCTCGAACTGCTACTGTAAAACCTCCTGAATGTTTTAAATGGTGTCATTTTTCAATAAATAAATGGCAAGCTTTCAAATGTGTTCAATTGGGATCACATCTGCATGTATCCAGCTCCAAACTAGTTGTATAATAATGGAATGAAAGTCAAAGTTCCACACAACAAATCCAATGCAGCAATTTACTGTATCCATCTGATCCAAAGGTCGGCTAATCTTCGTTACATCAACAGATTTGAAGAGTAATGTTTCAAGTCTAGTTAGTTAACACCCTTGAAGCCATACAACTGTATAATCTAGTGTTGCTTTTACATCCTGTTTCTAATCAGTTGTGGTGAGAGGCAGTAGACTAGATGTCTACAGATAGCTTTAACACACTGCCTAAGCTTAAAGGAAAATACAACAAACGATACTGTTGACACAGGTCAGGTTAACCCTTGACCTGAATGAATCTAGGCCTAAAGGTTTACTGTCTTCAGAGGATTAAACTTGTTTCATTAACTCCCCTACCGGTGAAACAATTTCCATGTTTGTCTCTGTGCAAACTCAAAAGTACTGTAAAGGACATACCACTAGCATCCTATAAACACCGTAGTATGGGTTGTTGACTACAGACATGGAAAAAAAGGCATTGTTCAAGGCCTAAAAACGGGACATGAATGCATTAGCATTTTAAATGTTGTCTCCATCTTTGGCAGAGTCTCTCAGCACATCTCATCTTAGTGGAACTGTTTTTCTAGGTCTCTTTCCCCTCCAGCCCTGGCCTGTCCTCATACACCCTCCTGTGCCATGCGATACTCAAACACACTGCCCCTCTCAGAGAAGTTGTCATTGAAGCGCCTGCGCTTTTTAAGGAGTCTTCCATCCCCAGCTGTTTGCTTGTCCTCCTCACCATATCCACCTCCACCAGGTGTGTACAGGCAAAACATATCCTGCAACACAGAAACACACATACTCAGAACAAAAGACAAGATGAGTACAATGCAAGAACACTAACAGGCCCATAGTGGGCAGTACACCACACCAACAGTCCCATACAGATGTGCCACACAGACAAACTCTGACAGCCATGACAGTAGTATAGTCTCACCCCAGGTTCCAGGCTCACAGTGGTCTTGGCCCCCAGGTTGAGAACCCTTCCATCTGCTCTGTGGAGCTGGTTCAGGCCTGATGCCCCACAGTCACCCCCTAAGAGAGAGAACAGAATACAATGAACAACAAACCATAGAAGATGTTATGACTAGAAGACATGCTACAAGACAGCTACTCAATCAAAACTACACAGACATTATCATACTAATAAAGGTCATTGGAGAGGTCATAGGTGAGAGATTACCATGGAGACCATAGGGTCGGGTGGAGCGCCTCTCTGTCAGAACTGACAGGACCACCTTATTCCTGAACAGGAGCTTCCGGATCACCCCGTCGCCCCCACGGTACTCCCCTGCCCCCCCCGAGCCGGGCCGCAGGGAGAAGTGCTCCAGAACCACAGGGTACCTGAGAATCAGATCAACAGGACAGAATAAATGATTGCTAGCCAACTAGGTTAAAGACAACTACAATGGAACTGAATGTTAAGGCATTGCCTTTCTCACTGTAGAAGGTTAAAGCCTCTATTATAAATCCTCCACCCACCTCTTCTCCAGAATCTCTGGGTCGGTGATGCGTGTGTTAGTCATGTGACTGTGGACACCACTCCGCCCAGTCCAGCCTGGACCAGCACCTGCTCCCCCGGCAACCGTCTCGTAGTAACCGCTCCCCTCGCTGCCGAAAGTCACATTGTTCATGCAGCCCTGAGTGAGTGAGTGAGTGAGTGAGAGAGAAGAAACGAGAGAGGGAGGGCTGGTAACACTCAAACATCAAGACTATTGCTCCATCTGGAACTGTAGCAGGACTCTCCAGTAGCAGCTCTCTCTCCTACCTGTGAGGCAGCGCAGACCTCGAAGGCACGGAAGATGACATCAACCACCCGCTGTGACGTCAACACATTCCCCCCCACGACAGCGGCATTCTGGGAAGGCTGGAGAATGGAGCCGCTGGGAATGATGACCTTGATTGGAGTGAGACAGCCCTGAGAGACAGTGGTTTAATTAATACATTCTCCATATAGAGAGACTGTTTCACATATCATAATAATATTATTATTATGTTGCCTCATTCTACATTCAGTGCAGACATGTCATTAGAAGTGATCATATCACCTAAAGGGCAACTCTTCCATACAAAAGAAACCTAAAGCTGTTGGTATACTGAGCCCAAACTTCAACGTTGCAGTATCCATGATCCCAGCATATGTTTCCCATTACTGACTTTGTTCTGTGGTAGATTGAGATTGTGAACGGTGTCTGACCTGGTTGAGGGGGATGTCTTGGCCCACCATGCAGCGCAAGCAGTAGATGAGGGCAGAGAAGGTGATGGCACGAGGGGCGTTGCAGTTCCCCCACACCTCTGTCCCCGTCCCTGTGAAGTCAAATACTGCACTGCCCTGGGAGGTACGATAGCGAGATACAGGGATAGAGAGAACGAGAGAGAGAGAGGGATCAAGGGATAGAGAACGAGGGATAAAGAGAATGAGAGAGAGACTGCCCAATGTATGACCATATTAGAGAGACATATTTCCCCCAGATTACACAGATCCACAAAGAATTCGAAAACAAATCCAATTTTGAAAAACTCCCATATCTTTTGGGTGAAATTCCACAGTGTGCCATCACAGCAGCAATATTTGTGACCTGTTGCCACGAGAAAAGGGCAACCAGTGAAGAACAAACACCATTGTAAATACAACCCATATTTATGCTTATTCATTTTATCTTGTGTCCTTTAACTATTTGTACATTGTATATATATATATAATATGACATTTGTAATGTCTTTACTGTTTTGAAACTTCTGTATGTGTAATGTTTACTGTTAATTTTTGTTGTTTTTCACTTTATATATTCACTTTGTATGTTGTCTACCTCACTTGCTTTGGCAATGTTAACACATGTTTCCCATGCCAATAAAGCCCTTGAATTGAATTGAAATTGAAATTGAATTGAGAGAGAACGAGAGAGAGGAATAGAGGGAACGAGAAAGGAGCAGTAATGTTGATTAACATTAACAGTAGTTGTTGCCCAGTCTTTGATGGTGGGTAGCACACTGGTTGCCAGATCTGTCTATTTCTACCAACACTTCTCTCGTATTCGTAGGCCTGACAAACACGAAAGAGCAAGAGGAGTTTGCTCCAGTACAAACAAATCTGGTGCCCCAGCCATGCTAGATGGGTAGTATTAGATCTCCACCCACCTCGTTCTCATTAATCTGGACCCGCAATCTGATTGGTGTTCCATCGTCCATGAAGTCCTCTGCCTCCACCTCCAAGGAGCCCGTCTGTTTCTGCCAGCAACGGGCAAACTCTTTCAGCATGTCTCTCACCGCCAGCTCTGCATTGGTCTGGAATCACACACACCCACACACACACATTACACAAAGACAAACACCTGAACAGGAATGCTGACCACTCCGTTTATAATGTGATATGACCTTAGAATCCAAATAAAGCTAATACAATACAGCCCAACTGAAAGAAGCAATCTCACAGTGACGTCCTCCTCACCTGGATGTACCCCATGTAGGCCTGCACCACAGCCAGCCCATAGCTGTCAATCAACTCCCCCACCAGCGTGCTCCCTCGCTGATTGGCTGCCACTTGAGCTCGCAGGTCTGACAGGTTGTCATGGAGATTGCGAGTCCCAGAGCAGTCTGGGTACTGAGCCGGAGCCATGAGGGCTTCAGTTACAGCTGACAAAGGAGGAGAAAGAAATAAAGCGAGAGAGAGAGAGAAGGAAAGATCAGTACAATGCCATGGAAACGTTATTTCAAAACAGATTCCTGGAGTGCTTTGAATTCCTAGGATTTAAGCCAGTCAGACAAGTCTCATGGTGTGTTTAGTGAATCTCAACATATCCTATTGTGACTATAGCTTTACACTGAAAGCCACTGCTACCAACATCTCCTGGCTACAACACATTATACAGCCAACTGATAACAACACACAATCTCAATGACTGCCAGTGCCAAGCAGATATTACAACATATTGGCTCTCCCTTTCATAAGGGTTCCTCTCCGTAGAATTTCCTCACCCTCCTCCTGGAAGACTCCAGCAGTGACCAGTTTGAATGAGGTGAAGACAGCACCCTCCTGCTGCAGGGAGGTGGAGTGGGGGGGCATGGAGCCCGGGGTAATCCCCCCGATGTCTGCATGGTGCCCCCTACTGGCCACAAAGAACACTGGCCCACTCACACCACTCCTGAACACCTGAGAGGGACAGAGAGCGCGATATATAGTGATAAGGGGCTCCAGGCCCCCCCACCCCGGGCTCCAGGCCCCCGACTCCACCTCATGTTTCTAGGGACTATTATCAGTGAAACTCACCGGAGTGATGACAGTGAGGTCAGGGAGGTGACTGCCTCCTGCACATGGATGATTACTCAGAATCACATCACCTTCTTTCATGATGCTCCCTATGGATTTGATCTGTAGATGACAAGGATAGAAATAAGGAAAGCGGGACAGAGAGACATGACAATATACTCTTCCTGGCTTAGTGTGAGAATGTCTCCAATTCCCCAAATACTTGCTTAGTATGTTTTGCAGACTTTGAATAGATTGTTAAAGCAGTGAATTGTCATGCTTGCAGTGATCGTCCAGACCTGGTATTGGACGGTCTCCTGCATGGCTCCCAGGTGAACAGGGATGTGTGGTGCGTTGGACACCAGGCCTCCGTCAGGACCAAACACAGCGCAGGAAAAGTCCAGACGCTCCTTGATGTTGGTGGAGATGGAGGTTCTCTGGAGCACTCTGCCCATCTGTTCTGTAGATGCATGAGACAATGGGGCATTTAATGGAGATTTCAGGGAAAACTTAGTGGTGGTTTGCTGTTTTCAGTTAGTTACCTTTCTGTTACTTAAATGGCAATGGTACAGTTGAAGTTGGAAGTTTACATAAACAGGTTTTAATGACCTAAGTGTATCAACCACTCCACAAATTTCTTGTTAACAAACTATAGTTCTGGCAAGACGGTTAGGACATCTACTTTGTGCATGACACAAGTCATTTCTACAACAATTGTTTACAGACAGATTATTTCACTTATAATTCACGGTATCACAATTCTAGTGGGTCAGAAGTTTACATACACTAAGTTGACTGTGACTTAAACAGCTTGGGAAATTCCAGCAAATGATGTCATGGATTTAGAAGCTTCTGATAGGCTAATTGACATAATTTGAGTCAATTGGAGGTGTACCTGTAGATGCATTTCAAGGCCTACCTTCAAACTCAGTGCCTCTTTGCTTGACATCATGGGGAAATCAAAAGAAATCAGCCAAGACCTCAGAAAAAAAAATTGTAGACCTCCACAAGTCTGGTTCATCCTTGGGAGCAATTTCCAAACGTCTGAAGGTACAACGTTTATCTGTACAGTCGTGGCCAAGAGTTTTGAGAATGACACAAATATTACTTTTCACAAAGTCTGCTGCCTCAGTTTGTATGATATTTGCATATACTCCAGAATGTTATGAAGAGTGATCAGATGAATTGCAGTTAATTACAAAGTCCCTCTTTGCCATGCAAATGAACTGAATCCCACAAAAATATTTCCACTGCATTTCAGCCCTGCCACAAAAGGACCAGCTGACATCATGTCAGTGATTCTCTTGCTAACACAGGTGTCAGTGTTGCCGAGGACAAGGCTGGAGATCACTCTGTCATGCTGATTGAGTTCGAATAACAGACTGGAATCTTCAAAAAGGAGGGTAGTGCTTGGAATCATTGTTCTTCGTCTGTCAACCATGGTTACCTGCAAGGAAACACGTGTCGTCATCATTGCTTTGCACAAAAAGGGCTTCACAGGCAAGGATATTGCTGCCAGTAAGACTGCAACTAAATCAACCATTTATCGGATCATCAAGAACTTCAAAGAAAGCGGTTCAATTGTTGTGAAGAAGGCTTCAGGGCGCCCAAGAAAGTCCAGCAAGCGCCAGGACCGTCTCCTAAAGTTGATTCAGCTGTGGGATCGGGGCACCTCCAGTACAGAGCTTGCACCAGGAATGGCAGCAGGCAGGTGTGAGTGCATCTGCACGCACAGTGAGGCAAAGACTTTTGGATGATGGCCTGGTGTCAAGAAGGGCAGCAAAGAAGCCACTTCTCTCCAGGAAAAACATCAGGGACAGACTGCAAAAGGTACAGCGATTGGACTGCTGAGGACTGGGGTAAAGTAATTTTCTCTGATGAATTCCCTTTCTGAAACAAATCATTCTCTCTACTATTATTCCGACATTTCACATTCTTAAAATAAAGTGGTGATCCTAACTGACCTAAGACAGGGGATTTTGATTAAATGTCAGGAATTGTGACAAACTGAGTTTAAATGTATTTGGCTAAGGTGTATAAACTTCCAACTTCAACTGTAAATGGCAATGATTTTCTCCATGACAAGTTTGACACTCCCTAACCCTCATTCTTCTGCATCCTCGACTCCCATCCATTTCCCTCTCAGCTATCCACCGGTTATCCTCTATCCGTTTTCACACTATCCTCCCCATCTTTCCCATCCCCCTCCCTCGGTCCCTCCTCCCTGGGTACTAACGTACCTGCGATGCTCATGAAGCGATGGGAGAAGATGGACAGCTGCACAGTGTTGAGTTCAGTTCCCAGGAGGCAGTGGGGGTCGGAGCCCACGGCGATGCACACATCACCCCCTTCTGTCAGATGGGCCACACAGCTGGGCTCCACCAGGATGGTGCTGGGAGGAAACAACCCAATGACAGCGTCTAAAACAGTACTTACAGAGGACATTACTCTGGTCTATAGCAGTGGTTCTCAATCCTGGTCCTGAGGACCCAAAGGGGCAAACAAAATGTATTTTTGCTCTAGCACTACCTACCTGATTCAAATCATCAAAGCCTGATGAAGAGTTGATGATTTGAATCAGGTGTGTAGTGCCCAGGGCAAAAACAAAAATGGTCACCCCTTTAGGTCCCCAGGACCAGGATTGAGAACCACCGGGCTATAGAATGCCAGCATCATCTAACCCAACGGGTGTAATTCAGTGGCTATTTTAGGCTTGAAAACTAATCTGAATTTAGTATTTGCAATGTCATTATTTGTAAATACTCCAAGGTAGCCTTGTCCCTTCTCCCTTCCTGACACTTAAATGATACAGCATGACAAATACACACCTGTTCTTGTCTATGATGATGGCTGGACCGGGGATATTGTGGTCACATGGCAACTCCTCCCACAGGTAAACACTTGTATCCAGGTAACCATCCTCAAAGTAACACTTGGTTATCTTAGGGATGGAAATGAGGATATATTTGTGAGGATCCCAGGATGGAGCCATACATTAAATATACTGTAATACTACTTGGTACTCACATAAAAGGAGACTGTATTCACAGCCCCGTAAACACAGGTGAAAAAATTGACATTACTTTGAGATGTACAGTAAGGAAACTGTGCTTGTGATGATTTGTGACCCTCCAAATACTAATCTCTTTACCGTAGTGGCTTTGAGAATTCCAGATCCCATCTTGGTGTTGGTCACAGATTTGATTCCGGACTTCCCAGAGCCCCTGACTCTGATGTCATCCACAATGATTGGCCGGTCTGGGATGGTGAAGCCAAACTCCTGCAGGTAGCTGGGAAGGAGAGAGAGGGAGAGAGGGAGGGAGGGGTAGAGAGGGAACATGAGGGCTCCGTGAGATGGTTGTAGATGTAAGATCATTGGTTGTTATCATGAAGGAACATTAAGGAGTGAGGGGAAAGGTTCATGTGCTCACCGCTTAGTGAAGGCACTACGGAAGTCCCCTGACTTACAAGACCGAGAGTTGCCGGGGTAACCTGTGGCTGTCACCATAAGAGCACAGTCTGTTTTCTCGTAACGCAGGTGGAGGAAAACCTCAGTGGTTATCTGAGAGCTGAGAGAGAAAGAGAGACAAGAAAGCATTGGTTCCTTCTTAATTATAACCGGTGGTTTGAGCCCTGAATGCTGATTGGCTTAAAGCTGTGGTATATCAGACTGTATACCACCGTTATGACCCAAAATGACTTTTCACTGTTTTAATTATGTTGGTAACCAGTTTATAATAGCAATAAGGCATCTCAGGGGTTTGTGGTATATGGCCAATATACCACGGCTAAAGGCTGTATCAAGGCACTCTGCATAGCGTTGTGCATAAGAACAGCCCTTAACCGTGGTATATTGGCCATATACATTTACATTTGACATTTAAGTCATTTAGCAGACGCTCTTATCCAGAGCGACCACACCTCCTCGGGCAGTATTTCTTAATTATAGAACCCAGACGATTGAAAAGAGTGTGTGTGTGTGTGTGTGAGTGCTCATGTGTCTGACCTGCTGAAGCCGCGGTCTCTCAGGGTCTCTGTACAACGCTGGGTCAGCTGCTCCACCCTGTGGTCCAGCTCAGAGAAGGAGCGAGGGTTGTACTGCAGAGAGCACGGCTCTTGGACCTCCTCCACCACATCAGCCAGCGCCAGGCCGTAGGCCGACAACACACCACTGTACCTGGGAGAGAGAGAGACGGATGGAGAGATGTACTATTTTATTTTTCAATAAACTTGTGTAACACCTAAAGAGAAGGAGGAACATTGATTGAGTTTTATTTAATCTAGTGCTGAGGGATTAACCAATGTATTTCTTTTTTGTTATTAAACAACTAACTGACCGACGTCGTTTCAATTACTTGAATTCAATTTAGTTTGGGTTTTTTGTGAGCCCAACATGCCGCTTCTCTAGAGAGAAATCAAATCATTCACAATATATCTTTTTTTTACGTTTTATTGAAACTGAAGTCGAAAAGTGATGTTTTTTTTCTTCGAACAGACTTTAAAAAGCACTAATCTCTCAGCAGAAGGGAAATGTACCTAACGCCAACTTCTACACTATAATACACAGCGTCTAGTGAAAGTATACACACTCCTTGCAGTCTTCACATTTTGCTGCCTTATCTACAAAGGAATTCGATTACATTTTTTTTTCTAGAGAGATATACACAACCTACTACACATTTACAAAGTGAAAGAAAGTTATAGATAACAAACAATAAAGAAACAAAGATGTTTTGATTGTGTAGGTCTTCACAGCCCAGAGCTAACACTAGGTGAAAGCACCGTTGGCAGCCATTACAGCTGTGAATAATTGAATAAGATTCACTCGCACTCAACTTTTCCCCTTACTAGCACTGACTGTTAGCTACTTTATTGAGGAAAATGTACTTATTATGACTGAGGTTGTCCCACCTAGCTGAATGCCCTAAATCTCTCTGGATAAGAGCGTCTGCTAAATTACTAAAATGTAAATGTAAAATGTACAGTAACGAATCAAACTGTCAAATGACATCGTGAAAGGAACCAACAACAAGCCTAGCATTTTCATGCCAGCCTCTCTTGCTCACCCTCACTTTCTCTATCTGTCCCTCCTTGGAATACACAACCACATGTGTAGACAGGAAACAGGACTCCCTACTCAGACATGTGTAGACAGGAAACAGGACTCCCTACTCAGACATGTGTAGACAGGAAACAGGACTCCCTACTCAGACATGTGTAGACAGGAAACAGGACTCCCATACAGGACTCAGACATGTGTAGACAGGAAACAGGACTCCCTACTCAGACATGTGTAGACAGGAAACAGGACTCCCTACTCAGACATGTGTAGACAGGAAACAGGACTCCCTACTCAGACATGTGTAGACAGGAAACAGGACTCCCTACTCAGACATGTGTAGACAGGAAACAGGACTCCCTACTCAGACATGTGTAGACAGGAAACAGGACTCCCTACTCAGACATGTGTAGACAGGAAACAAGACTCACTTGTGAATGAAGACGGTCTTCATACCTAAAGCTTGTGCGATGGCACACGCATGTTGCCCACCTGCTCCACCGAAACATGCCAACACATGCTGAGAGGTGTCATGACCCTTAGCCTACACAGAAAGACAGAGAGGGCAAGCGACAGGGGGAGAGAGGGAGAGTCTTTGGAAAAGGCAGCAGAAACTTCTGTTCAACATGGAATTATCAGCAACATCAGAGCACTGCTGTAGTCTAACAACAAACTCCGCTGCTGTAGTCTAACAACAAACTCCGCTGCTGTAGTCTAACAACAAACTCCGCTGCTGTAGTCTAACAACAAACTCCGCTGCTGTAGTCTAACAAAAAACTCCGCTGCTGTAGTCTAACAAAAAACTCCGCTGCTGTAGTCTAACAACAAACTCCGCTGCTGTAGTCTAACAACAAACTCCGCTGCTGTAGTCTAACAACAAACTCCGCTGCTGTAGTCTAACAACAAACTCCGCTGCTGTAGTCTAACAACAAACTCCGCTGCTGTAGTCTAACAACAAACTCCGCTGCTGTAGTCTAACAACAAACTCCGCTGCTTATTTTGTATGTGAAAATGGGACTAATTCAAGTATTTCAACTAATGTCTCTAGTGAAACACCATACTACACAAAAAAAACATCAATATAATCCCTCCCATCAATACCTGTGTCAGTGCTCTGATGGGACGACACATGGCCTCGTTGGCCACTCTGATAAAACCCATAGCAACCTCCTCCATGCTCATCTCTGATTTGCTGCTCATGACCCTGCTGTTGTTTGAATGGGCGCTTCCGTCGGCGCTGCTCTGGGATTGGTTGGTGTAGAGGAAGTGGTTAATCTCGTGGGTGAGCTGTTGGAAGTGCTCCATGGTTTCCTCGTTGGACAGAGGCTCGTCCTCTCCAGGACCAAAGATCCTGGGGAAGTAGGAGGGGAGCAGGCGGCCCAGAGCCAGGTTGGCATCCGTCACAGTCAGAGGACCACCTATGAAGATCATATAGGAATACCTGGACATTACATCAGGCCTTTGACCACACTACAACTCACAGATTGATGTCTTCTCTGTAGTATTACCAAACCATAAGTGTTCAGAATATAGGCAATGCTATAAATAGCATACCATACCAACAGTAGCAGGAGAAAACTAAATGCTTTTGTAGGTTACTACAGTACTTCACTTGAGCTGTATCCAGAGCTGTTACATAATCTCACATTTCTGTTGGAATTTGGGAGTTATTCCAACTTTTTTAAGCCTTCCCCCTCAGCCACACCATCTTTCTACAGATGGGGTAGGGAAAAGGGACCAGGGAGGAAAAAGCTTCGGCCGTACAGATGTTAAAATGTCTGTACATTTTAATTTAACTGAGTGGAAAGGATTAAGGATAGAAATCTGTACCCGGGAGAAAAAGGGTAACAGCTCTATTCAACAGAGAAAAGGAGAGGAAAGAAGAGGAGCATGTGTGTGAGACAGAGAGAGGGACAGAGAGAGGGACGGGGTGGGGGGCAGTATTCCTACCCTTTCTGTAGCAGGCTGGTCCTGGATGGGCACCAGCTGACTCTGGACCCACAACAAACAGCCCTGACCTGGGAACAAAGAGGGGAGAATGAGGGGTCATGACTATAATGTCACATTTCCCTCCCTGTGGACTTACTGGACTAGATTGACTTCCACCACATACACAGTCATTCCCTGAGGAAGTTATACATTGCCATCCAATGTTTGTCTAATGAGTTCCTAGGTAGTAACTGTGGGTTAATGGTTTAGCTATTGCAGAACAGTCTGAGCATAAATCACAAACACGAGAAAATAGATATTATACTTCCCAGCAACAGACTGTGTACAGTGAAGTCTATGTAAACATACAGTATGCTGAAAGTATTTTTATTTTTTACCTTTATTTAACTAGGCAAGTCAGTTAAGAACAAATTCTTATTTTCAATGACGTCCTAGGAACAGTGGGTTAACTGCCTGTTCAGGGGCAGAACGACAGATTTGTACCTTGTCAGCTCGGGGGTTTGAACTTGTAACCTTGCGGTTACTAGTCCACCGCTCTAACCACTAGGCTACCCTGCCGCCGCATGCTGAAAGTATGCCGAAAGTCCATATTCATACTATGTGTGAACCTGTTGTCCTGACTGACCTGAAGAAGAGGCGGGAGCCACCGCCTGCTGCTACGGTGTTGATGTCTAGCTGTGGGGCCTGCAGGGTGACGCCAGCCGTGGTGGCCTCAAACACGTGCTCATAGTGACCCGCGTAGCGACTCACATCTGTAGACGTGCCTGAAGGGGGCACAGAGTGGCCCAGAGTAGCTGTTAGGGGCATGAAGTGTAAAAGAGCCCAAGTTTCCCTAAATGATGGAACGCTAGGACTTCCTCAGCCCAGTATTAGTGAATAATGTGAGATTTAGTCATCAAGGGCTTCAAAGAAGCCTTTGTCTAACATCCATCAGTACCATTCCTGCTTCCTGCTATGATCGTTTCCTTTTAAACCCTTTAGTTCACACCTCTCTCTCTTCTCAAAGTCAGCCACCCTTTAAGGCGTCCGCATGCTTCCCAGCCGAAACAGTTTGGAAGAGTTTGTGCATATATTATGACAACATTTTGTGATGTTTTCGTTTGTTTGACTTCGGTAAGGGTTTTTTCAGCTGTTCAACCACACAATTTTTTTCCCGGGAGGCAAGCCGAAGTCAGTAGTGATAGAAGAATTTGTATGTTTAAGATAATGACTAAAGTATTCCACCCTGAAACCATATAATTGTATGAAATGTGTTAGAGTCATAATCCAATAATGTGTGTGACTAGACTTTTTAAGACTAGGCCATTGTGTTACTATTTTCTCAGTGTGGGCAGGGTATAGTTGAGACATTCAAGGACAACTGAACTGTCGACTTGTGATAACGGTGAAACTAATAACTGGAAAGAGGCCTCCCCACACTAGGGAGGTGAAAAACTGTTAGAAATGGCTAGGCTTGCAGAAGATGATGAAACATGTTGCAGAAGTGTGATAAACAATGTATGTGAACTTTGGAAAAATACAGCCCACCTAAAGAGAGGTGGAGATTCTACTGATGGGAGTTCATTTGTGTGTGTGTGCTACAAAAAGATTATGTTCTCATTTTGAAGACAGAGCGCTCTCTGAATAAAGGACTGATCTATTGCAGACTGGGACTTTGTCTAATTCTTCATTAACCAGAGCCTTACAAAGCTTGAGTGATAGTTGAGTATAACCATTGAGATAGCTAAATTCTCGTGATAGGTAGTCAAAGTCTATCTGTTGATGATTGGTCAACAGTTTTTAAAAAAATTTATTTTACCTTTATTTAACTAGGCAAGTCAGTTAAGAACAAATTCTTATTTTCAATGACGGCCTAGGAACAGTGGGTTAACTGCCTGTTCAGTAGGGATTCTTCAATAAAGTCTTTGTTGTCATTCAACTCATTTTCATGCAAATGTTTTCATTGAGAAATACTGCAACAAACATTTTAGATGTAAAAATGCGCGACTAAGATCCTCGGCAAAAAGGTCAAAATTTATCACCGATTTTGTGAGTCATCTTCGAAAAATTCTGACTCTTTGCTAGGAAGTGTATACTGGCTACGGAGTCTCAACATGGACAAACAGTAGTATTTGTGCTTTTTTCTCATTTTTCATGCGAAGGTCTTTTAAGGGATTATGTGAGTACACTCGTTCAGTTCATCTAGACAACTTCAGCTAGCCGCCAACTGAACAGAAGCATGCTGACGCCTTTACCCACTTCCCCTGTCCTCATGCTATATAGGCTGCATATGGCCCCTCCCCCCCTTTACCCTCTTCCCCTGTCCTCATGCTATATAGGCTGCATATGGCCCCTCCCCCCCCTTTACCCTCTTCCCCTGTCCTCATGCTATATAGGCTGCATATGGCCCCTCCCCCTTTACCCTCTTCCCTTGTCCTCATGCTATATAGGCTGCATATGGCCCCTCCCTCCCTTTACCCTCTTCCCCTGTCCTCATGCTATATAGGCTGCATATGGCCCCTCCCCCTTTACCCTCTTCCCCTGTCCTCATGCTATATAGGCTGCATATGGCCCCTCCCCCCTTTACCCTCTTTCCTTGTCCTCATGCTATATAGGCTGCATATGGCCCCTCCCCCCTTTACCCTCTTCCCCTGTCCTCATGCTATATAGGCTGCATATGGCCCCTCCCCCTTTACCCTCTTCCCTGTCCTCATGCTATATAGGCTGCATATGGCCCCTCCCCCCTTTAGCCTCTTCCCCTGTCCTCATGCTATATAGGCTGCATATGGCCCCTCCCCCTTTACCCTCTTCCCTGTCCTCATGCTATAATAGGCTGCATATGGCCCCTCCCCCTTTACCCTCTTCCTTGTCCTCATGCTATATAGGCTGCATATGGCCCCTCCCTCCCTTTACCCTCTTCCCCTGTCCTCATGCTATATAGGCTGCATATGGCCCCTCCCCCCTTTACCCTCTTCCCCTGTCCTCATGCTATATAGGCTGCATATGGCCCCTCCCCCTTTACCCTCTTCCCTTGTCCTCATGCTATATAGGCTGCATATGGCCCCTCCCCCCCTTTACCCTCTTCCCTTGTCCTCATGCTATATAGGCTGCATATGGCCCCTCCCCCTTTACCCTCTTCCCCTGTCCTCATGCTATATAGGCTGCATATGGCCCCTCCCCCCTTTACCCTCTTCCCTGTCCTCATGCTATATAGGCTGCATATGGCCCCTCCCCCCTTTACCCTCTTCCCCTCATGCTATATAGGCCTCCCCTCCCCCTTTATGTCCTCATGCTATATAGGCTGCATATGGCCCCTCCCCCCTTTACCCTCTTCCCCTGTCCTCACGCTATATAGGCTGCATATGGCCCCTCCCCCTTTAGCCTCTTCCCCTGTCCTCACGCTATATAGGCTGCATATGGCCCCTCCCCCCTTTACCCTCTTCCCCTGTCCTCATGCTATATAGGCTGCATATGGCCCCTCCCCCCTTTACCCTCTTCCCTTGTCCTCATGCTATATAGGCTGCATATGGCCCCTCCCCCTTTACCCTCTTCCCCTGTCCTCATGCTATATAGGCTGCATATGGCCCCTCCCCCTTTACCCTCTTCCCTTGTCCTCATGCTATATAGGCTGCATATGGCCCCTCCCCCTTTACCCTCTTCCCTTGCCCTCATGCTATATAGGCTGCATATGGCCCCTCCCCCTTACCCTCTTCCCTTGTCCTCATGCTATATAGGCTGCATATGGCCCCTCCCCCTTTTACCCTCTTCCCTTGTCCTCATGCTATATAGGCTGCATATGGCCCCTCCCCCCTTTACCCTCTTCCCCTGTCCTCATGCTATATAGGCTGCATATGGCCCCTCCCCCTTTACCCACTTCCCTGTCCTCGTGATATATAGGCTGCATATGGCCCCTCCCCCTTTACCCACTTCCCCTGTCCTCATGCTATATAGGCTGCATATGCCCCCCCCCCCTTTAGCCTCTTCCCCTGTCCTCATGCTATATAGGCTGCATATGGCCCCTCCCCCCTTTACACTCTTCCCCTATTCTCATGCTATATAGGCTGCATATGGCCCCTCCCCCCTTTACCCTCTTCCCTTGTCCTCATGCTATATAGGCTGCATATGGCCCCTCCCCCTTTAGCCTCTTCCCCTGTCCTCATGCTATATAGGCTGCATATGGCCCCTCCCCCTTTAGCCTCTTCCCCTATCCTCATGCTATATAGGCTGCATATGGCCCCTCCCCCCCTTTACCCTCTTCCCTTGTCCTCATGCTATATAGGCTGCATATGGCCCCTCCCCCCTTTACCCTCTTCCCTTGTCCTCATGCTATATAGGCTGCATATGGCCCCTCCCCCCCTTTACCCTCTTCCCTTGTCCTCATGCTATATAGGCTGCATATGGCCCCTCCCCCCTTTACCCTCTTCCCCTGTCCTCATGCTATATAGGCTGCATATGGCCCCTCCCCCCTTTACACTCTTCCCTTGTCCTCATGCTATATAGGCTGCATATGGCCCCTCCCCCTTTAGCCGTTTCCTTCTTTTCCATTGTGCCCCCCACTACATCCTGTGCTCCTCCTCACCCCCCATGTCGAACCCAATGACAGGCTTGTTCTCTGTCTGGCTGTAGGAGGTGACGGCGTAGCCCACCACCCCCCGCGGGCCCAGACAGCACAGCCCGGGACCCACAGAACTGCTCCATGGGAGTGAGGCCGCCATCAGACTGCATGAAGAGAACACTCACACCCTACAGTTGAGAGAGAGGCGGAGGGAGTACAGGAGGTTGAGAGAGGCAGTCTTTTCAAGGTGTGTAGCTATACAGAATGTAAAGCTACACAAGAGTATGATCTCTCTGCACACCTATGAGTGCTCAGTAAATACAGCTACACAACATTATGTTAACATAACAAAACACATTTATTTACAAAAACACTGACTAACCTCCAGTCCACCTCTGAAGCCAGAGGTGAAGCCTTTCAAGTACTGGCGGATTTTAGGTGTGAGGTAGGCATCGGCGCATACGGTGTACCCGCGTGGCACTGCCCTCACCATGGGCATGACCTCACTGGACAGGGACACTTGGGTGAAACCCAGCCTGCGCGCCAATGACCCAACAGCCTTCTCATGGGCAGACCACCTGACATACAGAGAGAGAGAGACTTCTCACATCAGATTCATTCCATTATGTTCCTGTCCAACATATGAACTCAGCAAAAAAAGAAACATCCCTTATTCAATGAACCATAAACAATTAATGAACACGCACCTGTGGAAAGGTCATTAAGACACTAACAGCTTACAGACGGTAGGCAATTAAGGTCACAGTTATGAAAACTTAGGACACTAAAGAGCCCTTTCTACTGACTCTGAAAAACACCAAAAGAAAGATTCCCAGGGTCCCTGCTCATCTGAGTGAATGTGCCTTAGGTATGCTGTAAGGAGGCATGAGGACTGCAGATGTGGCCAGGGCAATAAATTGCAATGTCCATACTGTGAGACGCCTAAGACAGCTCTACAGGGAGACAGGACGGACAGCTGATCATCCTCACAGTGGCAGACCACGTATAAAAACACCTGCACAGTATTGGTACATCCGAACATCACACCTGCGGGACAGGTACAGAATAGCAACTGCCCGAGTTACACCAGGAACTCACAATCCCTCCATCGGTGCTCAGACAGTCTGCAATAGGCTGAGAGGCTGGACTGAGGGCTTGTAGGTATGCTATAAGGCAGGTCCTCACCAGACACCACCGGCAACAACGTTGCCTATGGGCACAAACCCACTGTCGCTGGACCAGACAGGACTGGCAAAAAGTGCTCTTCACTGACGAGTCGCGGTTTTGTCTCACCAGGGGTGATGGTCGGATTTGCGTTTATCGTCGAAGGAATGAGCGTTACACCGAGGCCTTTACTCTGGAACGGGATTGATTTGGAGGTGGAGGGTCCATCATGGTCTGGGGCGGTGTGTCACAGCATCATCGGACTGAGCTTGTTGTCATTGCAGGCAATCTCAACGCCATACGTTACAGGGAAGACATCCTCCTCCCTCATGTGGTACCCTTCCTACAGGCTCATCCTGACATGACCCTCCAGCATGACAATGCTACCAGCCATACTGCTCATTCTGTGCGTGATATCCTGCAAGACAGGAATGTCAGTGTTCTGCCATGGCCAGCGAAGAACCCGGATCTCAATCCCATTGAGCACGTCTGGTGAGACCTGTTGGATTGGAGGGTGAGGGCTAGGGCCATTCCCCCAGGAAATGTCCAGGAACTTGCAGGTGCCTTGTTGGAAGAGTGAGGTAATATCTCACAGCAAGAACTGGCAAATCTGGTGCAGTCCATGAAGAGGAGATGCACTGCGGTACTTAATGCAGCTGGTGGCCACACCAGATACTGACTGTTACTTTTGATTTTGAACCCCCCTTTGTTCAGGGACACATTATTCAATTTCTGTTATTCACATGTCTGTGGAAGTTGTTCAGTTTATGGCTCAGTTGTTGAATCTTGTTATGTTCATACAAATATTTACACATGTTAAGTTTGCTGAAAATAAACGCAGTTGACAGTGAGAGGACGTTTCTGTTTTTGCTGAGTTTAGTACTGTGAGGCAAACTGCAAAGTTGACTCACTAACTCGTACAGTGTTTTCTTGAAAAGCCTTTCAGTGTTCTCCATCCTGTTGAAAGGTTGTGTGGTCATCAGACCTGGCATTAAGCCGGACAGTTCTGAAGGTGCCTTTACAATGTACTTACATCCAGCGACTTTAAATTACTTTACAGTTTGAAACGGAGTAGAAAGAACCCTGTAAATCAATAAATGAGAACTCCCAGAATGCATGTAACAACGGAGAGAAACTCAACTTTCGAGATGGCAGGAGAAAAAGCGCAGTGAAGGAGAAGAGGGCCAGTCTTCCTTTACCCTTCTCAGACTGACTGTTCATGACCTTCCACATCTACTACAGTGATCTAACAACAAAAAAAACAGGTAATCTGACACCAGGCACTAGACACACACAACGACAATCTTTAAAGATAGTAAACTGGGAGAAACTCTTGCTGTCTGGGTTGGCAAGTATACTGACGTGTAGGAGTGTAGCAGCAGAACAGCCAGGCTGTGGATCCCCCGGGACAGGACTCCTCTCAGGTCGTCCTCCACACGCTGCATGTCCAGCTCACGCCACACCTCCAGGGAGTCCCCTGTACTGCCTGGAGGACAGAGACACAGGGCAGAGGTAAGGGACAGGTATATGTGTATGTGTGGATGCAAATTATTAACCCAAGCAGTTACCACTCAAACCTGTCATAAACTTGACATACAGGAGGCAATAGTCCTGTGGGAAATTTGCATCTGAAAATTGTATATGTTGAAAAAGCTCTCCTTGTCAGTCATTGTCTGTGCCTCAGTAGGAGCAGGAAACATATCCATATCATTTCCATATCTTGCAGGATATGGTCAAGAATACTGCACTCTCTGTGTTTAAATTTGTGTAATAATTAGTTTATTGTAAAATGGGTATTGTAATAGACTAAATGGTAAAAGACCCAATGCAGCTGTTTTTATCTCAATAGTAAAAAAATAAACAAAAATAGCTTCTTAGCATAGAACAATTTCTCATGAAAGAATTTTACTAAGACTATCTGGGAGTGGTTTGAGTGGGGAGGGAAAACTGAAAATGTGCTGATATTGGCAGAGAGGTGATGTCACCAGGCAGGCCACAATTCCATCCCACCCAAACAGGCAAACATTTCAGGCGGTCTTTTCAAACAGCTCTTACACTAAATCTTCCTTTTCACAGTATTATTCCAACCTCATATTCCAACCGGTTTTCACTTTGTCATTATGGGGTATTGTGTGTAGATTGAGGGGGAAATATTATTTCATCAACTTTAGAATTAGGCTGTAATGTAACAAAATGTGGAAAAAGTCAGGGGACCTGAATACTTTCTGAATGCACTGTGTAGTGGAGTCTGTGTAGCTGAAGGCCTGGATGTTATTGAGTTACTCCTGTGTAGTGCTGTTACCTGTGACAATACGCTTGGGTTCTTTCCTGGGTAGCTGGCAGCCATCTTGTCTAAGGACAACCCTCTCATCAACCTCAATGACCTCTTCATACAGCACGTCTGGAACAGCCACCTCCTGTCTCACACACACACACACACACACACAAAGAGCGTTAAGTTACTCTAACTTGCAAATAATCTAGACTCCCAACTTTATACTTTTAATAAAACAACTCAGTATTGACTATCCATGATGGAAGTTGATATTGGGTAAGAGCTGGCTGTCCTAGAAAAGGAAAAGTTGGGAAATGGTATTAGTCATCACTTACATATAAACCTTAGGACCTCCAACTAAAAATGATCAGAGGGCAGGGTCTGGTCCCAAAGGTGCAGCGGACAGCACAAAGCTGTTGCAATATCATTGGATATATGCTAGGTCAGTATGTCACCACAGTGACCTTTTCGACAGTCAAAGTTCACTCGGACCAACAGTAGAACACAGGTCTGGGGACAAACTCCAAGACCAACCCCCATGCGTGTACCTATCCTCCCATTACCTGCCCATGGAACCGTTTTTCTGAGACAGCTGCATGTTCCGTGTCTGCACAGAGTGTTTGTTTATGCACATGTATCTATGTGTGTTTTTCATTCTATGCTGCCACACATCTTCCAGTAAGCACAAGGTGTATTCATTCAGTCCCTGTTACGTCCCTCCCAACCCCTTAGCGCTCCCTGACAGGCCCACCTGTCCCTGCTAACAGAATGTAGATCATGTCTGTACTGTGAGCCCAGCAGGAGATGGGAGGGTGCAGCTGTAGTTCCAACAGGTCTCACACAGACCTACTGAGGAGCAGTGATACACTCCAGATGTGCAACCTTACACTCCCATTACAACACAACTAAACACGTATACACAGTAGAACAATGTCAAAGTATTCATTTAAGAAACAGAGACAATTGTGAGCTCTGCCTCTCAAACCCTTGATGCAATAAATTGGGGACTTTATCTGAAGCAGTATTAGATCCTAATTTAAAGAATCACTTACTAACTTTGTAGGCTTAGTATAAACTTGTTGTGAAAGAGTCTACCTAAACATTACTGAATCATTTGAAACGCTTCAATGATAAGAGTACATTATTCCATTACCAAGCAACATAGTGGAAAAGTGCCGACTGCCACTTGCGTATAGTATAATCAGCTCTCAGTTAACCGTCCCATTAGCACGGCCGGTATGGAATTGTTCAAGTGAGCATTCATTCATTCATCAATACATTAGTGTCAGTCTCCGACAAGGCAGGACATGACCCCCACCTCACCACCCCAAACAAAGGGCCCTCAAAGCAAAAACTCTATTGTGCTGTAGCATCAACCCAGTCTCCATTCCATAGAGAAGCACTAACCAAATCGAAGAGCTTTGGCCGGGCCTGGGTGCCAATATGCAACAGATCCTTGAACCCCTTTGTGACCAGGAGGGCAGTCCGCTCTCCCTGCCTCTCCAGTAGGGCATTGGTCGCCACTGTGGTGCCCATCCTGATCCAGCCAATCAGGGATGTCTCCACAGTCTGTTCCCTGGGAAATGCCTGCCCAGTCTCCTGTGAACATAGCAGGATGTAGTCGGGGGAGGGGGGGTTAGAGAGGATCACACATTAAGCACTGGTTTACCTCTTGTCTGCTGACGTCATGTCTGATCTCAGCTTGTCACAAGCTTTAACTAAAACTACTCTTCCGGCTCTCTTAATTTCTCCATAAACTACCTCTCTCTCATCTGTCTATTCCTTAGTCCTTTAATTCCTCTCCCCGTCTCTCCAGAGTTCCGTCTCACCTCCTCCAGAACCCTGCGGATCCCCTCAGTTGGAGCGTCTTTGTAGTTCTGGGGGTCGTGGGACAGCAGTTTCAGGACCCTCTCCCGGCCGTCAGGTAATCGGGCAAAGACGTCGGTGAAAGTACCACCACGGTCGATAGCAAAGTCAAACTTCCCTTCAGTCTCTGTCATCCTGAAGAAATTAAGGATGGACAGAGAACTGCTGCTCCTGAAATTCTGGACAAAACTACTCACTCAAGATGCAGTAATCTGGTTTCTGGAGAGATAGAGATATTTACAGTACCAGTCAAAAGTTTGGACACACCTACACATTCAATTATTATTATTATTTTCTACTATTTTCTACATGGTTTAATAATAGTGAAGACATCATAACTATGTGATAACACATGTAGAATCATGTAGTTAAAAAAGTGTTAAATCAAAATCTATTTTATATGTTAAATCAAAATCTATTTTATATATTAGATTCTTCAAAGTAGCCACCTTTTGCCTTGATGACAGCTTTTCACACTCTTGGAATTCTCTCAACCAGCTTCATGAGGTAGTCACCTGGAATGAATTTCAATTAACAGGTGTGCCTTGTTAAGAAGTTAATTTGTGGAATTTCTTTCCTTCTTAATGCGTTTGAGCCAATCAGTTGTGTTGTGACAAGGTAAGGGTGGTATAAAGAAGATAGCCCTATTTAGTAAAAGACCAAGTCCATATTACGGCAAGGACAGCTCAAATAAGTAAAGAGAAATGACAGTCCATCATTACTTTAAGACATGAAGGTCAGTCAATGCGGAACATTTCAAGAACTTTGAAAGTTTTATCAAGTACATTTGCAAAAACCATCAAGCGCTATGATGAAACTGGCTCTCATGAGGACTGAAAGGAAGGGAAGGAAGACACAGAGTTACCTCTACTGCAGAGGATATGTTCATTAGAGTTAACTGCACCTCAGATTGCAGCCCAAATAAATGCTTCACAGAGTTCAAGTAAGACACATCCCAACATCAACTGTTCAGAGGAGACTGTGTGAATCAGGCCTTCATGGCTGAATTGCTGCAAAGAAACCACTACTAATGGACACTAATAAGAAGAGACGTGCTTGGGCCAAGAAATACGAGCAATGGACATTAGACCAGTTGAAGTCTATCCTTTGGTGTGATGAGTCCAAATTTTTGATTTTTGGTTCCAACTGCCGTGTCTTTGTGAGACGCAGAGTAGGTGAACGGATGATTTCTGCATGTGTGGTTCCCACTGTGAAGCATGGAGGAGGAGGTGTGATGGAGCTTTGTTGGTGACACTGTCTGTGAACTATTTAGAATTTATGGCGCACTTAACCAGAATGGCTACCACAGCATTCTGTAGTGATACGCCATCCCATCTGGTTTGCGCTTTGTTTTCGACAGGACAATGACCCAAAACACTCCTCCAGGCTGTGTATGGGCTATTTGACCAAGAAGGAGAGTGATGGAGAGCTGCATCAGATGACCTGGCCTCAACCCAATTGAGATGGTTTGGGATGAGTGGGACCACAGAGTGAAGGAAAAGCAGCCTACAGGTGCTCAGCATGTGGTTACTCCTTCAAGACAGTTGGAAAAGCATTCCAAGTGAAGCTGGTTGAGAGAATGCCAAGAGTGTGCAAAGCTGTTATCAAGACAAAGGGTGGCTACTTTGAAGAACCTAAAATATATTTTTATTTGTTTAACACTTTTTTGGTTACTACATGATTCCATGTGTGTTATTTCATGGTTTTGATGTCTTCAGTGGTTCCACTACTGCATGTGCCACAGCAAATATATACCATATGCTACCAGAAGATTTGAAGAAATAAGTGCACTTAATAGTGGTTTTGCACATATTACAATATTATAGCCCATTATGTATATTATGTGTTTACTAGACTACGCCGAGGAAGCGCTAACTGGAGAGCAGTCTGGTGAGGACGGATGCAGTTTGTATCGCAGGCATGCAGTCTTTATCAATCGGCAATATTGTGCACTATTCTATTCATACAGAAAACTGTCATGAGCAATACATTCGATAAATCAATGCAGCAATTACTATATTATTATCCTAATTGCTTTGGTCATAAATGACGGATTGCCCCATTTATGTAGGTCGTTCATAAGTCACTGATCCACGAGCGACCACTTTGTACTGCGGGTGTAGTGGTAGGTTGGCATGGCTTTAATACATTTTTCTCGGTCAGTTTTCAAAAGTTGAGTGGGTAATTTTCCGATCTTTAGGGCTACTTACGAGTCTTCTTGCTCTGGGTTTATCACTGATGATCCGATGTGTCGCAAATCCTTGCCAGTCGTCTATCGTCCTTTGCCGTTCTCCTTCCTCACTCTCACCTCAATGCTGGAGATCTCTGCTCTGGTTACCAAAGTAAGTATGGTTTCTAATTTACTAAAGACTACACTCCACCCCTTTGCCTTTGGGCTCTACTTCTTCGACATGGCTGTCCGCAAACAAACGTTTAGGCTACGTGCATGACGCCACCTACTGTGCTGGAATATACGATCAATTGTGATCTGCCCAATTCTGTACTACCATTCAAATAAAATTAACCCCCTACCCCATTAAACTTGATATATTTCATGCTGAAAGATTCCACCCTTCAGATTATTCAGCATGTCAACAACCATTTCTACTGTAACATATGTTACCCTCAGTCTCCACAATAACCGTCAACATGTTATTTCTGCTTCCCACGACCCGAGTCATTATCAAAGTGTCCTTTGACACCGCGCGTTCATGGGCGCAAGATTTCTGAACAGGCCTCAGAACCATGCCAGGACCAGCAAAAACACCAGCCCGACATTAGGTTCACTTAGTTGAGGAGCAGCTGTGGAAGCTCCATCATTCCACTCTGTACTTCCACCCATCTGTCTTACACCCTATGCATAAGACTCATTTTATATCTATGAACCTTTCAAGCTGCTCTCTGCACCTGACATCCACCAAATGATGCACTATGTCCCCCCCCCCCCAATTACATCACTTAACCTTTTTTTATTTTACCAGGTAGGCTAGTTGAGAACAAGTTTTCATTTACAACTGCGACCTGGCCAAGATAAAGCAAAGCAACTCGACACATACAACAACACATAGTTACACATGGAATAGACAAAACATACAGTCAATAATACAGTAGAAAAAAAGAAAACAAAAAGTCTATATACAGTGAGTGCAAATGAGGTAAGATAAGAGAGTTAAGACATTGCTCCCACATTCAACTGAATCATGTTCCCCTCCACACTTGGAACTATCAAAATAAATAGTCGCACACTCCATGTGTAATCTCCCAGCAATTTAATGGGTATTTACCAACGTTTCGCATCACTGTGCTGCACCCTGAGGAAGGCACAGTGACCCTGAGGAAGGCACAGTGACCCTGAGGAAGACACAGTGACCCTGAGGAAGGCAGTGACCCTGAGGAAGGCAGTGACCCTGAGGAAGGCACAGTGGTGCCAAAACGTTGGTAAATACCCATTAAATTGCTGGGAGATTACACATGGAGTGTGCGACTTTCTTTATTTTGATATTTTATAGTTTATTGTCCGTTAGTCAGCACCTCCACACAAACTATTACTCTTTAACCGTTTCCTACTGATCAACCTTTTGGCCTCAATCACTCTTCCTCCCTTCACATGTTCTTTAATATCATCTGTGGACATAGATATCGGACCCCAGTGATGACTCCTCTCAACCTGCATAATCACCAGGGACATGGTTTTTAATATCATCTGTGGACATAGATATCGGACCCCAGTGATGACTCCTCTCAACCTGCATAATCACCAGGGACATGGTTTTTAATATCATCTGTGGACATAGATATCGGACCCCAGTGATGACTCCTCTCAACCTGCATAATCACCAGGGACATGGTTTTTAATATCATCTGTGGACATAGATATCGGACCCCAGTGATGACTCCTCTCAACCTGCATAATCACCAGGGGTTTTAATCTTCTTCCAATTAAGCTTTTCCATTTGCAGAATCTTTCAGGCTCTGGAGGAGATGTTCACAAGCTGCAGGCAGGGTAGCCATCTCCGTGTGTTCACAAGCTGCAGGCAGGGTAGCCATCTCCGTGTGTTCACAAGCTGCAGGCAGGGTAGCCATCTCCGTGTGTTCACAAGCTGCAGGCAGGGTAGCCATCTCCGTGTGTTCACAAGCTGCAGTCAGGGTAGCCATCTCCGTGTGTTCACAAGCTGCAGGCAGGGTAGCCATCTCCGTGTGTTCACAAGCTGCAGGCAGGGTAGCCATCTCCGTGTGTTCACAAGCTGCAGGCTGGGTAGCCATCTCCGTGTGTTCTCGAGCTGCAGGCAGGGTAGCCATCTCCATGTGTTCTCGAGCTGCAGGCAGGGTTGCCATCTCCGTGTGTTCACAAGCTGCAGGAAAAGTTGCCATGTCCGTTATTTTCCCCATGGCTTTCTCAGAAATTGGGCACCTTTGAAAATTATGTTGTGGGTGAAAATGTATTGGTTGCCGGTTTTTGGGCTACTTCTAAATTTCCCCGTGGCCGCCATGGCATTACTCAACAACAAAAACGACTTCACTGTGACCTGCTGTTGCTGACTATCCGGTAGTGAGCAGGCTGTTACTGAGTGTGTTACTGAGTGACTGGGGTGGAGGCCCGGAGGAGCGTGTGTGTGTGTTGAGAGAGCGCTGCACATAGATTGTAGGCGCTACAGCAGGCAACTGAGTCAGAGAAGTACGCTCGCATGTCGTGACAACTGTTTTACCAGTTGTAGGTAGGCCATTTAGATAGAAATAGGTGTCTAGATAATGACAAACTTCTTTCCCATAAAACATTAATGCGCTAGAACTGATATAGTGGCGACAAAGCACTGTAAAATGCACTGTAGGGCACTAGATCGGGTTAGATACATTCGCTCAGAGGACGTTTAAAGTAAACTGCATTCCAATGTCGATTTTTGTGGAAAAATGTATGAAGCAAAGGGTTTTATAAAAGCATGCTTAGTTCGTGGCTCTCGAGCTCTGCGCAAATTCAGATTTGAAATGGAAGTTATGGAACTCCCTTGCATGCTTCTTTTATGGGGAAAAGGTCCACAATGAAACTGACATTAAATGTGGAGAATGATACACTTGCAACTTTTGCCAATTCATTTATATGCCATTGTAGGCAACTAGTAGCATACCATTTGATACAATACATATGTTGAAATTACAATCTCTGGAGTTTTGTGCCACTTGTGTAGCCTATTCAAAATATTGTCTATAACTTCCGTTTATTGTTGTTTTAGCCCGGTGTTATTATGCAATTATTAATGCCCATGTTTAGTTAATTAAATGGGAAGTTATCAATTGTGATCATGGTCACAGCTCTATCACAAATGTATGAGTCATTGTGGACTTTTCCCTGAAATTAGATGTTGGTCTATCAGAGGCTACTGTGGGCTACCTGCATGTAGCTCAGCAAACAAAGGCAACATTACATTGCAATTATACACCAGATTTTAGTCAGTAGCCTATGCCTATTGAAATAATAAGTCAATCTCGCAAACAGGGCATTTATAACGGTTTGTAGTCTTAACATCTGACACATAACAATGGCACAGTTGCCAGAAAATAGCCTAACATTAGTTTTTTGAATTTCGGCCAAGTGTTCCTTGCAAAGAGATTTTGAGATCCTCTGTCCAACTCTCATCACTCAAACTCTCCTGTCAGATTTATCTATAGTTATGCGCATGCAGATGTATTTAAGCAATAAGGCCCAAGGAGGTGTGGTATATGGCCAATTTACCACGGCAAAGGGCTGTTCTTATGCACAAACCTCAGCCATGGTATATTGGCCATAGATCACAAACCCCAAGGTGCCTTATTGCTATTATAAACTGGTTACTAACATAATTACAGCAGTAAAAATGAACGTTGTGTCATAGGTCTGATATACCACAGCTTTCAGCCAATGAGAATTCAGGGCTCAAACCACCCAGTTTATAATTAAGCAATAAGGCACCTCTGGGATTTGTTGTATATGGCCAATATACCACGGCTAAGGACTGTTCTTACAATATACTACAGCTAAGGATTGTGTCCTAAGAACAGCCCTTAGCCATGGTATGTTGGTCCTATAGCGTACCACACCTCCTTGGGCCTTATTGCTTAATCATAGTAGTCAAACAAGTTAAATCGACATCCATTGATGGAAAATGATCTGGCGAGTTCTCTATATTTTCTCTTGGGACATATTCTTAAACACAAAATAAGAAATATTTTGATGGAAAACCACATTTAACTTCTTAGCCTCCGTCATTACAAATTATGTCGATATTCCTTCTTTATTCACTCGATAACGTTATGGAAAAAGGGTTTATTGGATAAATGTGGCAACTCCTCTCTTTCTGCCCCAAAAGATATTGGGCTAGATTTCAGACCTTGTGGACAGTTTTGAGAGGTCATTAGGCTAGAAATCCGAAAACCCTGGCTGCAGAGCACCAAACTAGCAGTTCCGACCCACTCAGGCTTCGAACACAACGACAGTGTATTGCATTTTGGTACACCAGAATTACATTGCGTTCGGTGTGGTGCATACCTTGTGTTATGTATGCCAGAAATGGTAGCAGAAGGTGAATGTTGAACTTTTGTTGCATACATATCCAGATGATGATGCATACTATCTTGCGCAATGACACTCTCTGTGTTTTCGAATCATTGCTTATAACTGCACTAGGATCTGACAGCCTTCCTGTGTAGATTACGAAGATATAGAGCTGCTGTGTGAAGCTTCGAACACACCGACAACGTCCTTGCGCAAAAAAATATGCAGCATCATCTGGATTCTGCTACCATTTCTGTCAAACCTGTCTGCATGTCCATGATAGCTTTCTAAAAACTATAGTTATGCTAGGTAATGGTTTGGCTTATCATGTTCATGTCTATGTAGAAGAAGACTGTAGGAGGAAGTGGAGAGGACTCAGAGACAGGTATCAGAGAGAGAGAAGGGCAGAGAAAAAGAAGAAGAGGTCTGGGTCAGCAGCTTCAGGCCAGCAGCCTTGGCGCTTCTGCCACATTCTTTCTTTTCTGGATCCATTTATTGTGCCTCGGGCAACGAGTGGCAATTTTACAGCCAGACCCTCTACGTCACATATGTCAGAGTCAAGGCCCGCGGGCCACATCCGGCCCGCAAGAAGGTTTTTTACGGCCCCTGGGATGATCTTGATTTATTATTAGAACCGGCCCGCAGCAAGCCGGCAGCCCGCAGATCTTTTACACGCACCAATACTACATTTCCCACAATGCAAAGGTGACGCACCGAGCAGTAGGCTGCTTCATTTCAATATTTATTGGCACAGCAGTCGTCAGCATCACAGTAAAATTAACTTTCAGATACCCATCAAAAATGGCAAAACGGAAGGTGGATACTGAGAACCGGGGTTTCAAACAAGGTGGGAGTCGGAGTATATGTTCACGAAGGTAGCTGGAAAACCTGTGTGTCTTCTGTGTGGAGAAAGTGTGGCGGTACTGAAAGAGTATAATCTGAGACGACATTATGAAACGAAACACGCGGACAAAAACAAGAATATGGACATGGAACAAAGGCTACAAAAGGCAGAGGAATTAAAACGAGGCCTCAAATCTCGACAGGCTCTGTTCAAAAAAGCCAAATCACAAGGCCAGGCTGCTGTCAAGGCCAGTTTTATTTTGGCAGAAGAGATCGCTAAATCAGCCCGGCCATTTACGGAGGGGGATTTCATCAAAAACTGCATGATTAAAGTTTGTGACGAAGTTTGCCCAGAAAAAAGGCAACTCTTTTTAAATGTGAGTCTGAGCAGAAACACCATTGCCGAGAGAGTAGACCAGTTGTCCATCAATCTAAAAGAGCAGCTTGTGAAAAAGGGAAAAGATTTTATTGCATATTCCTTGGCTGTGGATGAGAGCACCGACATTTCTGACATTGCCCAGTTGTCAATTTTCATCCGCGGAGTGGACTCCAACCTAAGCGTGACAGAGGAGTTTTTGGCTTTACGTCCTATGCATGGCACAACTACGGGGCATGATTTGTATGAAGAGGTGTCAAGATGTGTAAATGAGATGGAGCTGCCTTGGGAAAAACTCGTGGGTTTGACAACCGACGGAGCACCTGCGATGTGTGGACACAGGAGCGGACTGGTGGCGAAGATACGGGAAAAGATGCAAGAGGAAAACGCGACAGGTGAGCTGACAGCTTATCATTGTATCATACACCAGGAAGCGTTGTGCGGTAAAGCCTTGAAAATGGAGCATGTAATGAGCATCATCACGCGCACAGTTAACTTTATCAGAGCCAAAGGTTTGAATCACCGCCAGTTCAAGGCATTTCTGACGGAGTTAGAAACGGAGCATGGTGATTTGCCTTATCACACAGAGGTGCGATGGCTAAGCCAGGAAAGGTGCTTCAAAGATGTTTCGAGCTTCGTGAGGAGATTTGTCTGTTCTTGGACAGCAAAGGGAAAGACACAACACAACTCCGAGACGAAATGTTTCTGTGTGAAATGGCTTTTCTGTGTGACATTACGAGTCATCTGAATGCAATAAACTTGCAGCTGCAGGGTCGGGATCGTGTCATCTCTGATATGTACAGTACAGTGAAGGCATTTAAAACCAAACTGACTCTGTGGGAGACGCAGATGCGGAAAGAAAATTTGAGCCACTTTCCCAGCTGCCAGACCATGAAAGAGAAGCTCTCTACCAGTGCGTTCCCGAGCACACAGTTGGCTGATAAAATAGGTATGCTTGCCGCTGACTTTCGACGCCGATTTGCTGACTTTGAAGCACAAAAAGCAGGTTGGAACTGCTCGGTAACCCATTTGCTGTTGACGTGGAAAGCTCACCACCAAACCTCCAAATGGAGTTGATTGACCTCCAATGCAATGATGCACTGAGGGCAAAATATGCGGCAGTGGGTGCTGCGGAGTTCGCCCGTTTCCTCCCCGGCACAATGCCCCAGCTGCGCATCCAGGCTGCTCAAACGTTGTCTATGTTTGGCAGCACATACCTGTGTGAACAACTGTTTTCTTTGATGAACCTGAACAAAACATCACACAGAAGTCGACTTACTGCTGAACACCTCCACTCAATTCTGAGGATTTCTTCAGCTCAGAGCCTTACCCCGAACATTGATGAACTTGTGGAAAAGATGGGACACCACCAAGTATCACCCTCAACCTCAAACAAGTGAACATTACTGTGCAATCACATATTTAGAGTTTTTACTCAGTTCAAGTTTAAAAGTTAAAATTTAATATTTGTTTTCACTGCATGTTACTTCTCCTTAAACAAAGTGTTGTTTTTGATTAATAGATTTTTGCACTTTATTTTTTTGTATTTCAATCCAATTATATTTAAAAAATATTTCAGTTGAGTGGATGATAGAAAATTGCTATTATTGTTTTTATAAAATATAGTCTACTGATGGTGCCTTGAATACCGGTTTCTTTCATTTAATGTTCATGTTATGGGGATATTTATATAAAGGAAATTTGTCTTTTGTGTCTGTTGAAAATTAAAGATTACTGACAGAGCCATAAGAAAATATTGCTTTATTTATCTGATCATATTGTAATATATTTGTTAGGTTTTCAGTAGGTTCAATTAGGTTCACTAGACTATATGCGTCATTTAAAAATTTTTCAATGAACATTCGAACAGTCCGGCCCTCGTCTTGTAGCTGATTTTTTTATTTGGCCCTCCGTCCATTTGACTTTGACACCCCTGCTCTACGTCATACACAAGTGTGGGCACCACCGGTGCATCAAGATCCTCTACGTCATTTACAAGTGAGACCCACGCCTCTACCGGTGCAGCGAGACCCTCTACAACGTCTACAAGTATGACCACCACCGGTGCAGCGAGACCCTCTACAACGTCTACATCATCCACAAGTATGACCACCACCGGTGCATCAAGACCCTCTACGTCATTTACAAGTGAGACCCACGCCTCTACCGGTGCAGCGAGACCCTCTACAACATCTACATCATCCACAAGTATGACCACCACCGGTGCAGCGAGACCCTCTACAACGTCTACATCATCCACAAGTATGACCACCACCGGTGCATCAAGACCCTCTATGTCATTTACAAGTGAGACCCACGCCTCTACCGGTGCAGCGAGACCCTCTACAACGTCTACATCATCCACAAGTATGACCACCACCGGTGCAGCGAGACCCTCTACAACGTCTACATCATCCACAAGTTTGACCACCACCGGTGCAGCGAGACCCTCTACAACGTCTACATCATCCACAAGTATGACCACCACCGGTGCATCAAGACCCTCTACGTCATTTACAAGTGAGACCCACGCCTCTACCGGTGCAGCGAGACCCTCTACAACGTCTACATCATCCACAAGTATGACCACCACCGGTGCAGCGAGACCCTCTACAACGTCTACATCATCCACAAGTATGACCACCACCGGTGCATCAAGACCCTCTACGTCATTTACAAGTGAGACCCACGCCTCTACCGGTGCAGCGAGACCCTCTACAATGTCTACATCATCCACAAGTATGACCACCACCGGTGCAGCGAGACCCTCTACAACGTCTACATCATCCACAAGTATGACCACCACCGGTGCAGCGAGACCCTCTACAACGTCTACATCATCCACAAGTATGACCACCACCGGTGCATCAAGACCCTCTACGTCATTTACAAGTGAGACCCACGCCTCTACCGGTGCAGCGAGACCCCCTCTACAATGTCTACATCATCCACAAGTATGACCACCACCCTCGGTATGACAGCAGAGACCCTCTACAACGTCTACATCATCCACAAGTATGACCACCACCGGTGCAGCGAGACCCTCTACAACGTCTACATCATCCACAAGTATGACCACCACCGGTGCAGCGAGACACTCTACAACGTCTACATCATCCACAAGTATGACCACCACCGGTGCAGCAGACGAGACCACAAGTCTACAACGTGCAGCGACATCATCCACAAGTATGACCACCACCGGTGCAGCGAGACACTCTACAATGTCTACATCATCCACAAGTATGACCACCACCGGTGCAGCGAGACCCTCTACGTCTACATCATCCACAAGTATGACCACCACCGGTGCAGCGAGACCCTCTACAATGTCTACATCATCCACAAGTATGACCACCACCGGTGCAGCGAGACCCTCTACAACGTCTACATCATCCACAAGTATGACCACCACCGGTGCAGCCATGGAAGATGATGAAATGGAGGAAGCATCTCTGGATCTATGACCACCTGAGATTATTATGACCCTCACGGAAGTCACTGAGGACCTTGTTGAACAGGATGTGGCCGTGGAGACAAACAAGGCCGTCGAGGGGGGTGCAGCCCAACCTGATACTCACAGGAAGGAGGATGAAGATACCCTCTTTGACATGAGTCTGGTGCCAACCCTGAAGAGACTGTCTCAGCAAAGAAAAGGTTCAAATTCATCAGCTGCTTTCGATGCCGAGTTCAATGGTACTTTTTTTCCCTCCACAACACAAGTAGTGTTATAAGTATTGCGACAGTGAAGGTCATTTTTATGTAGGCTAATTGGTATTTCAGATCAAAGGATTAATATGAGGCAAATGTATAGCTGTTGTTTCTGGGTTAGAAAATATCCTAAAACAGTTTGCTGTCTAAATATTTGCCCGTCATATTCATCTTTTGATCTGAAATACAAATTCCATGAGTAAACAGCAAGAATTACCAACTTTACCACACTGTTCCAATATTTATGTCACTAACTACAGTATACAAGCAGTATTTAGTTAACATAAATCTCACCTTTTATGGTGTCATATTATGTGATGCATGTATGTGTTGTTTTTCTCTTCCCTTCCAGAGATGGAGTCAATTTAGCCAATCAGCTCAAAGGAAGGACAGGAAGAGGAGACTTGTCTGGTTGTCCTCCAATGGGTTTTGAGCGGGAGGTGAGAGGATGTAACGCTTCTCGTTGGTGGAAGGAGAAGAGGACCAAGGTGCAGCGTGGTAAGTGTTCATTTTAATACACAAAATAAACTGAACACTGAAATGACAAAAATAATAACGAGCGAGATAGAAAAAGTTCTGTAAGGAATACGCACTAAACAGAAAACAATCACCCACAACCAAAATGGGGAAAACAGGCTACCTAAGTATGATTCTCAATCAGAGACAACGATCGACAGCTGCCTCATACCAGGCCAAAAACAGAAATACAACATAGAAAAAAGAACATAGACTACCCACCCCAACTCACACCTTGACCAAACAAACACAAAGACATAATAAAGGAACTAAGGTCAGAACATGACAGAGGATGCGAGGAATCAAGGAAATGCAACTGAGATTTTCCAACTGTCCTCTATTGAGATTTTCCAATTTTATTCCGCTTACTATGTCCTTGTTAGTAGTTTCTCAATACTTAGGATAGCATTCATTATTAGTTGTACATAGATTGCATGAAAATTGACTGAATTGAAGCTGACACACCAGAGAATTCAGATGCTCTTGTTGTTCTTTTACAAGACTAAAGGTGAAATGTGTGTTTACCTGTATTGTGGCTACACATTCACTCTCCTCCACTCCTCTCTGTCCCTCAGGTCTCCAGTTCCCTGGCCTCTCTCTCTTTATGACCATGTCTGAAGTTCCCCTAGTATGTCTAGGCTTTATGAGTAGTGCCTGTATCTGTCTGCAGTTGTGCCATTTTTACACACACATACACAACTCTTTCAATAGTTAAAAAAAAAAATTCTACATTTTTACCACACACATACATACCTGTCACGTTCTTTCCTGTACTTGAATACTTATATTGTGTTTTTATAGTCAGTTGTTTCATTTGTTTATTAATATCTCATTTAGACTTAATCTGCTTATTTCTTCCCGACACCTTTACAGATCTAAGACAAGATGAAAGTAAAAACACATTCTCTTCCTTAATTGTTTTTTTTCTCCACCTGCATTTTGTCAGAGCAGTGAAGATGTAGGGCTATCACGAGGTTGGGTCTCAAAGGGAAGGAAGGCCTCGTCATCGACGAAGACGTGGGGAACAGGTCCCAGGTCTTCAGCCCCAGGGAGTGATGCAGGTGGTAGAATCTCCAGGGTGCCATCCTGAAGTGCCTGGCCAAAGGCAGAGTCCCGGAGGGACCCGCCATCACTTCCCTTGCCGTAAGCACCAACATCGACGACACGGAAACAGTAGAAGGCATCTACAACAGCCAAGAGTACAACTGAATATGTACCCTTGTAGTTGTAGACTTGCGAACCCAAGTACGGTGGAGCCTGGATTACTACATTTCCCAGCAATGGAGCCAAGACAGTTGGGTAAATTCCACCTTTCCAGGAACTAGTCAGCGATGGCCCTCCAGTCTTCCTCCTTGGGGACAGGCATGTATTCACCAACCAGACAGTCCCAAATGGCTTGTGCCACAGAGGAGACAATGCCTGCCACCGTGGACCGTCCAACTCCGAAGCTGAATCCAATGGTCCTGTAGGAGTCTCCTGTCACCAATAATCTGAAATATAATTAAAAATTGTGTGTAACTTGAAATTCCACCCACATATTCCACTACATTAGTTTATTATGCTCTACTAATTATATTGTAATACTCATAAACCATCATTAACAATGCCCTGAAACAGTACAATTCAATCTACGACTATCAATAAACTGTATCCCAGCCTAACTCTTACCACCGTTTTTTCTATCTAGTACCTAAAAGGGTTCTCCAGCTGTCCCCATGGGAGAACCCTTTGAAGAACCTTTTCCCCAAAGGGTTCTGATGAATGACTTACTGTCTTGAACAACAATGGGTCCTGGAGAAGACTAGCCTACCTTCATCAGGGCAGAAGGCACCCGGACGTTATTTTCATTTGGTAACATTGCATTATTAAAAATGATTTTAAACCAACTTTGGGAAAAGCTATAGTCCTAATAAACATTCTGTAAAAATACATATGTCACATAGGGGCTTTTAACTACAGAGCCCTTTGGCGAGCTTGGTTGCACATAAAATATATCTTTACGGTATCAAAGGCTTTAAACATTTACTAGAATTTAGCTTACCGGAGACAAATCGCCACGCGTTCAACTAACTCCCGGTAGTTGGTACCCATCCGGGCGATCCTGGCTCCAACTATCTGGAGCAGGTGATTCAACTCGCTTCGGTTCAGACGAAATCAACTTCGAAATTCCTCTCAAAATATTCGAAGCTCTTAAACGAAACGGTGGAACTCCCCTGCATGCTTTCGGGACTTCAACCATCTCTGGACCCACACAGACCTGCGCTTTCGGCGGGGCTACTCCCAGCCCAACAGCGCGATAAAAATCCCCTTCAACGTGGGTCACATTGTCGAAAGAGCCGACTCTCTGCTATCTTGAATTTGTATTATTGCATTTCGCGCCAAAACTATGCATTTGAGGTCAAATATATTATAGGCTCGCACAATAGATTTTTAGGTGTCATCGAATAAATAATATGTACGCTACTTATAAAATAAATTATGTAAAAAATGATGCAATCAAACTATTTTTATTATGTAATCCCATTTTTTTACTAGCTACTGATAAGGATCCTTTAGCTATTTGATTTTGAATTTTAAACCCCTTGAACTATACTGCTATTAGCCCATACAAACGCATTTAATAACATTCCCTACATTGTTCTTGTGTTTCTCCTAAATCTGAGAGATAAGGAGATCAAGAATTGATTGATTTTACCCCATATTTTTGGCATTAAAAAACAAGTCTCCATATATATATATATACACACTTCCATTCATTTTTTTCAACTGGTACCAGGGACCTTCAGATGAGTCTTGTGAGGCCTCGTGTTTAGTAGCTTTGACAAACTGTTTTAAGGCACAATGTCACACCAGCAGTTCCTGAGCAATTCCACAGATTCTTCCATGAAAACAGACAGTGTTTTCTCTGCCTTCATAATGAGTTTGTAATAGGAGCCAGTGAGTAATAAACAGAACCTTTAGTATTCACATCCGGTCTATGTGACAGAGCCTTATTCATTCAGGACAAAAACAGAACATGCCAAAGTATTCATTTCACATGAACACTCATGTACTTCCAAAATGGCTATTAATTGACACACAGCGCAATGTAGTTTGAAACAGATAATTTTTATTATGTTTCTAAGCAGAAACATTGCATTATTTCCGGTCAGAACACAGTACGCTCTGTTTCAACCACAGAACGCTGTGTCATTGGCATTAGACTTTAGCTTTGAGTGCTGAAAAGGTGAATGACACTTAGTTTAATGTGTCCCTGAAAAGTATTGCATGACTTTATAGAGAGATCAAAAACAAACAGGAAATGTGCAGAGCTGAACATGCAGTGAGATCCTCAATCCTTTGAGTGACATACACATTTGTCCTGCATGGTCAACATTGGCTTCTGGTTCCTACCATTCTAACTTGCTAGCTATCTGACTCTCACAACACACATCCTTTATTGTCTTTCTCAGTGACAGTTCTGACACTTTTGGTTGTTGATGTTGCAGCCCTTGCTGGTGTCACCCGGACCCTTAGGGGGAACAGAAACACAGACCGGTAGCAGACACAGATGGGAAATCTCTGCATTAGAGGTGAGCAGTAGAGCACAACCAAGCAGAGCTTGACTGAATGTAGCAGAGAGAGACAGGAGAGGCAGGCTCTTACCCCTGGCCCCCAGGGACACCCTCTGGTGACCGAGGAGATCTCGGTGTGACAGACAGTGCAACGCAGCCAATCACAGCCCTCATTTTTCTGCACAATGATAATGCACTGAGGGCAGTGCAAGGCCTCCCCGGAGAGGACCAGGGTCTGAGAGAGAGGGTTGTTTTCTGTGAATATGATATGAGCAATGTCTAACTACCTGAAAACCCTAACATTCCTTCTACTTGTCTTCAATGCTTGTTGAAATCAATCTACAGGTATAAAGTACATGTAAAAGTGTCTGATTGTGTGTCACCTTGAGCAGATCTCTGGTTCTGCAGGCTGCTGAGTCATTCTCCGCATGGCTGTTAGGTCATCCTGGTACTGTTTACAGTCCATCTCTTCATGGATCGCCTGCGAGAGAGAGGGGAAAGTAGAGGAGGTGGTCTTTTCAAATCATTGGTGAATGTAAATGTGATGTGTGTACCTTGCAGAGCAGGCAGTTGTGCTTGTTGCAGATGGGGCAGTGGAACACGTTGACTGTGTCCTCGTAGACACACCGTCCGGAGTTTTCTGGTCTGCATTAGCCAGTGTGTTATACAGAATGTCTATAATATCCAATGTACCAGCTTAAGTAGCTAGTATGTTTAAGTATACTGAACAAAAATATAAAGGCAACATGTGAAGTGTTGTTCCCATGAGCTGAAATAAAAGATCTCAGAAATATTCCATTTGTACAAAAATCTTATTTCTCGCTAAATGTTGTGCACAAATTTGTTTGAATCCCTGTTAGTGAGCATTTCTCCTTTGCCAAGATAATCCACCTGACAGGTGTGGCATAGCAAGAAGCTGATTAAACAGAATGGGCTGTCATGTCATCCTGGTACTGATCATTACACAGGTGCACCTTGTGCTGGGGACAATAAAAGGCCACTAAAATAAGCAGTTGTGTCACACAACGCCACAGATGTCTCAAGTTTTTAGGGAGCGTGCAATTGACATGTAGGGGGTCACTCGGGTCACTAGGCGGTCACTCGGGGTCGGGTCAATAGGGGTATATTCAGTAGAGTCACTAGGGTTAGGGTCACTGGGGGTAGGGTCACTAGGTTCACTAAGGGTAGAGTCACTAGGAGTAGGGTCACTCCTAGGGGTAGGGTCACTAGGGGTAGGGTCACTAGGTTCACTAGGGGTAAGGTCACTAGGGGTAGGTTCACTAGGGGTAGGGTCACCAGGGGTTGGTTCAATAGGGGTAGGGTCACCAGGTTCACTAGGGGTAGAGTCACTAGGTTCACTAGGGGTAGAGTCACTAGGGGTAGAGTCACTAGGGGTTGGGTCACTAGGGGTTGGGTCACTAGGGGTAGAGTCACTAGGGGTAGGTTCACTAGGGGTAGGTTCACTAGGGGTAGAGTCACTAGGGGTAGGTTCACTAGGGGTAGAGTCACTAGGGGTAGAGTCACTAGGGGTAGAGTCACTAGGGGTTGGGTCACTAGGGGTAGAGTCACTAGGGGTAGGTTCACTAGGGGTAGAGTCACTAGGGGTTGGGTCACTAGGGGTCACTATGCTCACTAGGGGTAGGGTCAATAGGGGTATATTCAATAGAGTCACTAGGGGTGGGGTCACTATGTTGTGTGTTACCCACAGAAACAGTGGAGAGGCTCTCTGAGCAGGACTCCTTCCCCAGGCTGTAAGTCCAGATAACAGATCATACAGTCCACAGCCTCTGGGTTGGGCACCGGGTCCTTCCCATCTAGCATCATCAGCAGGGCAAAGTTCTCTCTCTACTCTGCTTCTGTAGCCTGGGGAGGTGAGGATCCACAAAAACACAACAATTAACACACAGGCATTCATTTTATTCAAAACAGCATTTTACTTGCTTAATTAGTTAAATACACGTTTTAAATTCAATAAGATGTTTTTTTGTTCTACTTTCAGTCAAAATGCATTCATTATTAATGAAATTGTGCATTGAGAGTTAACTTTAATTGCTGTTTGTTTTCAATGTGTTTTGAACTTCATGACCCAGACTGAAACAAACAGGAACAGAGTGGGCAACACAGCAGAGTTGTTTCCCCCCTCTGAAACAGGTTTCAAGTGGTTGACACACTGCAAAAATGGCCTACATGGACTTGCAGTAGTTACAATATTTATTATAAACATGCAAAAATAGCACCTTTAACAATGTCCTATATAAAAAGATGAACATAAAATGCTTTCATTTGCTTAGACATACAGTATTTGTTTCAAACAAGGTCAGAGGGTAGGTAGCCACAATTCTGTCCTATGTAATGTAGTCACTGAGGTTGTGTCGTAAGACAAATGACTATTGCTCAGTAGCTTGAGAGAGACTGCATGGGTTGAAGAGAAGGGTATATCGTGTTACAGCTGAAAAATATAGAAAGTGTGTGTCAGTCTCTTTCTGTGATGATACGTGGAGCGTGCGAGTCTCTTTCTGTGATGATACGTGGAGCGTGCGAGTCTCTTTCTGTGATGATACGTGGCGCGTGCGAGTCTCTTTCTGTGATGATACGTGGAGCGTGCGAGTCTCTTTCTGTGATGATAAGTGGAGAGTACGAGTCTCTTTCTGTGATGATACGTGGCGCGTGCGAGTCTCTTTCTGTGATGATACGTGGCGCGTGCGAGTCTCTTTCTGTGATGATATGTGGAGCGTGCTAGTCTCTTTCTGTGATGATACGTGGCGCGTGCGAGTCTCTTTCTGTGATGATAAGTGGAGCGTGCGAGTCTCTTTCTGTGATGATAAGTGGAGCGTGCGAGTCTCTTTCTGTGATGATACGTGGAGCGTGAGAGTCTCTTTCTGTGATGATACGTGGAGCGTGCGAGTCTCTTTCTGTGATGATACGTGGAGCGTGAGAGTCTCTTTCTGTGATGATATGTGGAGCGTGCTAGTCTCTTTCTGTGATGATACGTGGAGCGTGCGAGTCTCTTTCTGTGATGATACGTGGAGCGTGCGAGTCTCTTTCTGTGATGATACGTGGAGCGTGCGAGTCTCTTTCTGTGATGATACGTGGAGCGTGTGAGTCAGTAGTCCTGGTCCAAGTTTTCCAGTAGGGACTCGTTTTGAGCACCCGCGCCCCCCCAGCTCTCATCTCCCTTAAAAATACAGAGAGACAGAAAAGAGTCAGCCTTTGAGAGCCCATCCTACCTTCCCATGTCATCTCAACCCTTACATTATCCTACTAAGCCTTTCCCTTAATAAACCTTTCAACTACAGTCATTCACTTTCAACTGTTTACGTGCAAGAGTGTGCATGTGTGTGTCTACATCAGAGAGTCCTACCTGTCCTGTTCGGCACTGTAACGGCTTTCTAATGGTGAAGGAGAGTCGGACCAAACTGCAGCGTGTCTATTGCGATTCATCTTTAATAAACAAACGTAACACACAACAAAACACTAACACTACAAAACGAAAACCGAAAACAGCCTATACAAGTGTCTACTAACCTCTAACCAGGACATCAAGACACACAGGACAATCACCCACAATACAACCAAAGAATATGGCTGCCTAAATATGGTTCCCAATCAGAGACAACGGTAAACACCTGCCTCTGATTGAGAACCACTTCAGACAGCCATAGACTCTCCTAGAACACTCCACTAAGCTACAATCCCACTATACACACATACCAAAATCCCAAGACAAAACACACCACAATACAAAAACTCTATGCCACACCCTGGCCTGACCCAATACATGAAGAAAACACAAAATACTTAGACCAGGGCGTGACAGGCACGGTCTGACAGCTTGCATCAGCACTATTTGAATGTGTTTACGTGTACGAGTGAGTGAGTGAGGGAGTGTGTGGATCTGTATGAGCTTAAAACCATCCTTCCTGCTGGTACTGTTGGACAGTTTCTTCTTCCTGCTGTATGCGGTGGACTCCAGAGGGTCTGGTTTGTGGCTTCCAGGAACAGTAGAACTCTGGACGCTGTACTGCAGATCTCACAGCCAGGCCGCATGGGCTTGTTTATGTACGCACAAGAGGGGCAGGCCCAACCCCGAGACACAGCAAGAGCGTCTTTGCAGGTGTGTAGATGGATATCTACTGTATGTCAACTTACAGCATCTAGGTATGTATCAGTTATGTTGAGGGTAAAATCCATTAAGCCGAGTCAAATAGTTATTCAATTATTACCAAGGGGTATTGTACTGAGCTTGTGTGTACCTGAGGGCCTGATTTCTTGGGACTAAGTGCGTCATTGAGTTGTGGCATCTCCAGGTTGACGAGGTCTTTGATTTCACTGATGTTCAGCCTCTCTGCCCCTGCTCCATTTGGCCCTGTTCCATTTGGCCCTGTTCCATTTGGCCCTGCTCCATTTGCCCCTGTTCCATTTGGCCCTGTTCCATTTGGCCCTGTTCCATTTGGCCCTGCTCCATTTGTCCCTGTTCCATTTGGCCCTGTTCCATTTGGCCCTGTTCCATTTGGCCCTGTTCCATTTGCCCCTGTTCCATTTGCCCCTGCTCCATTTGCCCCTGCTCCATTTGGCCCTGTTCCATTTGCCCCTGTTCCATTTGCCCCTGCTCCATTTGGCCCTGCTCCATTTGAACCTACAGGGACAGGAACAACGCTTGGTCAGGAGGGTGCCAACAATGGGTCCTTATGTCAATGTTGTGTGCGTGTTTAGCAGTCTCACCCTTGCTGCTGTGGCTCAGTCTGTGTGATAGGGTGCTGTAACCCCTCCAGTCCTGGGATGTGGGGCAGTTGCTGGGGGGCCCGTGAGGTGGGGTAGCACGGGTGAGGAGGGTACTCTCCTGGGCCTGCTGGAGCAGCTGCCATGTGAGACGGGCCTGGCAGGCGGAGAGGAGGTACAGGAAGGCCGTGTCTCCATCCCTGCGCACCCAATATGATGCCAGAGAGCGCTGCTCGGCACACAGACACTGGCCGATGACCCAGCGCTGCACCCGCGGATGGAAGCCATACTCCAGGAATACCTAGGAGACAGAGGGACAGACAGAAAGACAAATAAACGTTGACAGAAAGGTTCTCATGTTAAAACTATTTTATAGCTAAATACATTTTATAGAGGACTGTATTTAAATTTTAACTTTAAAAAAATGTATAGACGTTGTTTAAGCTGTTCAGACTGCAATACTCAAGCAGCAGGTCAATGGTCGTGTGGGGGAACACTTTCACCGTGACACAACAGGAAGATGAAGAATCCTCGACCACTACAGCCAAGATTTCACAAAAATATACAATCGTCATCAACTCCTAAAATATGCATTTCCTGTCTTACAAAGTTATATTCTGAATTCTTCAATAACTTTCTCTTCTTCTACCCAGGAGCTCTAGTGCTCTTAACTCTCTCCATAAGCTCTGTTTCTCCGTAGCTCCTCTCAGAGGGCTGGATCTTCAGCCCTGCCTGCTGATGAGCTAGGGCGGCAGCGTAGATGGAGGCCGCCTGGATGTCACCAGCCTCGATGACCCTGGTCAGGTCAGCACACATCTCCTCTATAGACCAGTGGAGACAAGGAAGAAACCAAGAGGCAGGGACAGTGAGCCATTGAAAAGGGGAGAAACTAGGCCTATCTACTAATGTACACACAACCGCTATTAAGTATTCACATGAAGCACAAGGGCAATTCGAAATTATGCCTACACTCCGATGTCACTTTAAAATGTATGCCAAACGAAAACCAATGATTGAAAAGTCAAACAAACTATACAATATGCACAAGGACTACTTTTAACAATTTCCACAGAAAATGTTACAAAGACGCATTTACTTGAAGAACAGTACAGATGCAAAGTTTGGTAACAGAATGACGGGCAGTGCTTTTTGTTCCATCATATAAAGTTGTATAGTTTAACTTTGCAATCATAGCTTTTCATTTGGCATACATTTTAAAGTGAAAAATCTGATTCTCAGCTTAATTCCTATAATGCAACCATATTGTGTAGGGCTTGGTAAGGCCTCCAGAGGCAGCTGTCTGTCATCGGTGGGAGGGCTGGCTGCCACTGAGGGGTCAGGAGACGAGGACTCGGGTTATTAGGGTTATTAGGGCACAGGAAGGCTAGGAAGAGAATTCAGTGGACAAACAGGTCAGAGAGAATAGAGGTACAGTGGCAAAAAAAGTATGTGAACCCTTTGGAAATAACTGGATTTCTGCATAAATTGGTCATAAAATTTGATCTGATCCTCATCTAGGTCACAATAGACAAATAGTCTGCTTAAACTAATAACACACAAACAATTATACATTTTCATGTCTTTTTTTAACACACCGTGTAAATATTCACAGTGGGGTGGGAAAAGTATGTGAACCCTAGAATTAAATAATTGGTTGACCCTCCTTTGGGAGCAATAACCTCAACCAAACGAGGTTTGCGGATCAGACCTGCACAATCAATGGTCAGGAGGAATTTTGGACCATTCCTCTTTACAAAACTGTTTCAGTTCAACAATATTCTTGGGATGTCTGGTGTGAACTGCTCTCTTGAGGTCATGCCACAGCATATCAATCGGGTTGAGGTCAGGACTAGGACTGGGCCACTCCAGAAGGCATATTTTCTTCTGTTGAAGCCATTCGGTTGTTGACTTACTTCTGTGTTTTGGGCCATTGTCCTGTTGCATCACCCAACTTCTGTTGAGCTTCAATTGGTGGACAGATAGCCTAACATTGAAAGACTAGCAGAGAGTGTGCAAATGTAAGACTTTAGCAGAGAGTGTGCAAATGAAAGACTTTAGCAGAGAGTGTGCAAATGAAAGACTTTAGCAGAGAGTGTGCAAATGAAAGACTAGCAGAGAGTGTGCAAATGAAAGACTAGCAGAGAGCGTGCAAATGAAAGACTTTAGCAGAGAGTGTGCAAATGAAAGACTAGCAGAGAGTGTGCAAATGAAAGACTTTAGCAGAGAGTGTGCAAATGAAAGACTTTAGCAGAGAGTGTGCAAATGAAAGACTAGCAGAGAGTGTGCAAATGAAAGACTAGCAGAGAGCGTGCAAATGAAAGACTTTAGCAGAGAGCGTGCAAATGAAAGACTTTAGCAGAGAGTGTGCAAATGAAAGACTAGCAGAGAGCGTGCAAATGAAAGACTTTAGCAGAGAGTGTGCAAATGAAAGACTTTAGCAGAGAGTGTGCAAATGAAAGACTAGCAGAGAGTGTGCAAATGAAAGACTAGCAGAGAGCGTGCAAATGAAAGACTTTAGCAGAGAGTGTGCAAATGAAAGACTAGCAGAGAGTGTGCAAATGAAAGACTTTAGCAGAGAGTGTGCAAATGAAAGACTTTAGCAGAGAGTGTGCAAATGAAAGACTAGCAGAGAGTGTGCAAATGAAAGACTAGCAGAGAGCGTGCAAATGAAAGACTTTAGCAGAGAGCGTGCAAATGAAAGACTAGCAGAGAGTGTGCAAATGAAAGACTAGCAGAGAGCGTGCAAATGAAAGACTTTAGCAGAGAGTGTGCAAATGAAAGACTAGCAGAGAGTGTGCAAATGAAATACTTTAGCAGAGAGTGTGCAAATGAAAGACTTTAGCAGAGAGTGTGCAAATGAAAGACTAGCAGAGAGTGTGCAAATGAAAGACTAGCAGAGAGCATGCAAATGAAAGACTTTAGCAGAGAGCGTGCAAATGAAAGACTAGCAGAGAGTGTGCAAATGAAAGACTAGCAGAGAGCGTGCAAATGAAAGACTTTAGCAGAGAGTGTGCAAATGAAAGACTAGCAGAGAGTGTGCAAATGAAAGACTTTAGCAGAGAGTGTGCAAATGAAAGACTTTAGCAGAGAGTGTGCAAATGAAAGACTAGCAGAGAGTGTGCAAATGAAAGACTAGCAAATGAAATGAAAGACTTTAGCAGAGAGCGTGCAAATGAAAGACTAGCAGAGAGTGTGCAAATGAAAGACTAGCAGAGAGCGTGCAAATGAAAGACTTTAGCAGAGAGTGTGCAAATGAAAGACTAGCAGAGAGTGTGCAAATGAAATACTTTAGCAGAGAGTGTGCAAATGAAAGACTTTAGCAGAGAGTGTGCAAATGAAAGACTTTAGCAGAGAGCGTGCAAATGAAAGACTAGCAGAGAGTGTGCAAATGAAAGACTAGCAGAGAGTGTGCAAATGAAAGACTAGCAGAGAGCGTGCAAATGAAAGACTAGCAGAGAGTGTGCAAATGAAAGACTAGCAGAGTGTGCAAATGAAAGACTTTAGCAGAGAGTGTGCAAATGAAAGACTAGCAGAGAGCGTGCAAATGAAAGACTAGCAGAGAGTGTGCAAATGAAAGACTAGCAGAGAGTGTGCAAATGAAAGACTTTAGCAGAGTGTGCAAATGAAAGACTTTAGCAGAGAGTGTGCAAATGAAAGACTTTAGCAAAGAGTGTGCAAATGAAAGACTTTAGCAGAGAGTGTGCAAATGAAAGACTTTAGAAGAGAGAGTGCAAATGAAAGACTTTAGCAGAGAGTGTGCAAATGAAAGACTTTAGCAGAGAGTGTGCAAATGAAAGACTAGCAGAGAGCGTGCAAATGAAAGACTTTAGCAGAGAGCGTGCAAATGAAAGACTAGCAGAGGGTGTGCAAATGAAAGACTTTAGCAGAGAGTGTGCAAATGAAAGACTTTAGCAGAGAGTGTGCAAATGAAAGACTTTAGCAGAGAGCGTGCAAATGAAAGACTTTAGTAGAGAGTGTGCAAATGAAAGACTTTAGCAGAGAGCGTGAAAATGCAGTATAGTGCATTGTATGTTCAATAATTAGAAAGTCAGTACATGTTAAGTGAGTAATTGTTCATGCTAGATGCTATAAGATGCTAAATAATCAATCAGATCAGTCAAAGGAGTATTTCTATTATGTGTATTCTGTACAAGCTCATAACGGTAGTTGTCTATGCCAATAGAGAACCATTGATATCGGAGAACAGAGAAGTGAAATTAGTCACATTCTCTCTCTCTCTCTCTCTCCCTCTCTCTCTCTGTCTCTCTCTCTCTCTCTCAATTTAATTTCAATTTAAGGGATTTTTGGCATGGGAAACATATGTTTACATTGTCAAAGCAAGTGAAATAGATAATAAACATTTAGTGAAATAAACAATACAAAATTAACAGTAAACATTACACTTACAAAAGTTCCAAAATAATAAAGACATTTCAAATGTCATATTATGTCTAAATACAGTGTTGTAATGATGTGCAAATAGTTAAAGTACAAAAGGGAAAATAAATAAACATAAATATAGGTTGTATTTACCATAGTGTTTGTTCTCCACTGGTTGCCCTTTTCTTCTGGCAACAGTTCACAAATATTGCTGCTGTGATGGCACACTGGTATTTCACCCAATAGATATGTATAGTTTGTCAAAATTGGATTTGTTTTCAAATTCTTTGTGGGTCTGTGTAATCTGAGGGAAATATGTGTCTCTAATACAGTCATACATTTGGCTTCGAGGTTAGGAAGCCAGTTTCCACCTCATTTTGTGGGCAGTGAGCACATAGCCTGTCTTCTCTTGAGAGCCATGTCTGCCTACGGCGGCCTTTCTCAATAGCAAGGCTATGCTCACTGACTCTGTACATAGTCAAAGATTTCCTTAATTTCCTGTCAGTCACAGTGGTCAGGTATTCCGCCACTGTGTACTCTCTGTTTAGGGCCAAATAGCATTCTAGTTTGCTCAGTTGTTTTTTAAAATTCTTTCCAATGTGTCAAGTAATTATCTTTTTGCTTTCTAATGATTTGGTTGGGTCTAATTGTGTTGCTGTCCTGGGGCTCTGTGGGGTTTTTTGTGTTTGTGAACAGAGCCCCAGGACCAGCTTGCTTAGGAGGCTCTTCTCTAGGTTCATTTATCTATAGGTGATGGCTTAGTTATGGAAGGTTTGGGAATTGTTTCCTTTGAGGTGGTTGTAGAATTTAACGGCTCTTTTATGGATTTTGATAATTAGCGGGTATCGGCCTAATTCTGCTCTGAATGCTTTATTTGGTGTTCTACGTTGTACACGGAGGATATTTTTGCAGAATTCTGCATGCAGAGTCTCCATTTGGTGTTTGTCCCATTTTGTGAATTATTGGTTGGTGAGCGGACCTCAGACCTCACAACCATAAAGGGCAATGTGTTCTGTAACTGATTTAAGTATTTTTAGCCAGATCCTAATTGGTACGTTGAATTTTTCGTTCCTTTTGATGGCATAGAATGCCCTTCTTGCCTTGTCTCTCAGATCATTCACAGCTTTGTGGAAGTTACCTGTGGCGCTGATGTTTAGGCCGAGGTATGAACCGTTTTTTGTGTGCTTTAAGGCAACAGTGTCTAGATGGAATTTGTATTCGTGGTCCTGGGAACTGGACCTTTTTTTTGAACACCATTATTTTTGTCTTACTGAGATTTACTGTCAGGGCCCAGGTCTGACAGAATCTGTGCAGAAGATCGAGGTGCTGCTGTTGGCCCTCCTTGGTTGGGGACAGATAACACCAGATCATCAGCAAACAGTAGACATTTGACTTCAGATTCTAGTAGGGTGAGGCCGGGTGCTGCAGACTGTTCTAGTGCCCTCAGCAATTCGTTGATATATATGTTGAAGAGGGTGGCTCTCTCTCTCTCTCGCTCTGTCTCTCTCTCTCAATTCAATTTCAATGTAAGGGCTTTATTCACATGGGACACATATGTTAACATTGCCAAAGCAAGTGAAGTAGATAATAAACAGTCTCTCTCTCTGTGTCTCACACTCATTATCTTTCTCTCTCACACACACACACACACACACACTGTAACGGCTTTCTAATGGTGAAGGAGAGTCGGACCAAACTGCAGCGTGTCTATTTCTATTCATCTTTAATAAACAAACGTAACACACGACAAAACACTAACACTACAAAACAATAAACGAAACGAAAACCGAAAACAGCCTATACAAGTGTCTACTAACCTCTAACAAGGACATCAAGACACACAGGACAATCACCCACAATACAACCAAAGAATATGGCTGCCTAAATATGGTTCCCAATCAGAGACAACGGTAAACACCTGCCTCTGATTGAGAACCACTTCAGACAGCCATAGACTCTCCTAGAACACCCCACTAAGCTACAATCCCACTATACACACATACCAAAAATCCCAAGACAAAACACACCACAATACAAAAACTCTATGCCACACCCTGGCCTGACCCAATACATGAAGAAAACACTTAGACCAGGGCGTGACAGAACCCCCCCCTAAGGTGCGGACTCCCGAACGCACCTCAAAACAAATAGGGAGGGTCCGGGTGGGCGTCTGTCCATGGTGGCGGTTCCGGCACGGGACGTGGACCCCACTCAATTACTGTCTTAGTCCCTCTTCCTCGCGTCCCTGGATAGTCCACCCTCGCCGCCGACCATGGCCTAGTAGTACTCACCCAGAACCCCACTGGACTGAGGAGCAGATCGGGACTGAAGGACAGCTCGGGACTGAGGGGAAGCTCGGGAGTGAGGGGAAGCTCGGGAGTGAGGGGAAGCTCGGGAGTGAGGGGAAGCTCGGGAGTGAGGGGAAGCTCGGGAGTGAGAGAAAGCTCGGGAGTGAGAGAAAGCTCGGGAGTGAGAGAAAGCTCGGGAGTGAGAGAAAGCTCAGGCAGGTAGATGGATCTACCAGATCCTGGCTGGCTGGTGGTTCCGGCAGATCCTGGCAGATCCTGGCTGACTGGCGGATCCTGGCAGATCCTGGCTGACTGGCAGATCCTGGCTGACAAGCGGATCTGGCAGATCTTGGCTGATCCTGGCTGACTAGCGGATCTGGCAGATCCTGGCTGACTGGCAGATCCTGGCTGACTAGCCGGTCCGGCAGATCCTGGCTGACTGGCAGATCCTGGCTGACTGGCGGATCCTGGCTGACTAGCGGATCTGGCAGATCCTGGCTGACTGGCGGATCCTGGCTGACTAGCGGATCTGGCAGATCCTGGCTGACTGGCGGATCCTGGCTGACTAGCGGATCTGGCAGATCCTGGCTGACTGGCACTTCTGGCGGATCCTGGCAGACTAGCGGATCCTTGCTGACTGGCGGATCCTGGCACACTGGCGGATCCTGGCTGAATGGCGGATCTAACTGATCCTGGCAGACTGGCAGATCCTGGCAGACTGGCGGCACTGGTGGCGCTGGGCAGACTGGCGGCGCTGGGCAGACTGGCGGCGCTGGGCAGACTGGCGGCGCTGGGCAGACTGGCGGCGCTGGGCAGACTGGCGGCGCTGGGCAGACTGGGAGCACTGGCGGCGCTGGGCAGACTGGCGACGCTGGGCAGACTGGCGGTGCTGGGCAGACTGGCGGCTCAGGCGGCGCTGGGCAGACTGGCGGCACTGGCGGCGCTGGGCAGACGGGTGGCTCAGACGGCGCTGGGCAGACGGGTAGCTCAGACGGCGCTGGGCAGACGGGTAGCTCAGACGGCGCTGGGCAGACGGGTAGCTCAGACGGCGCTGGGCAGACGGGTAGCTCAGATGGCGCTGGGCAGACGGGTAACTCAGACGGCGCTGGGCAGACGGGTAGCTCAGACGGCGCTGGGCAGACTGACAGCTCTGGATGCTTCATGCAGGCTGACAGCTCTGGCTGCGCTGAACAGAGGAGTACTGGTGCCTCTGGAATGAGGGGCTCTGGCATGAGGGGCGGTAGCTCTGACAGCGCCGGACAGGCGGGAAGCTCCGGCAGCGGCGCCGGACAGGCGGGACGCTCCGGCAGCGGCGCCGGACAGGCGGGAGGCTCCGGCAGCGGCGCCGGACAGGCGGGAGGCTCCGGCAGCGGCGCCGGACAGGCGGGACGCTCCGGCAGCGGCGCCGGACAGGCGGGACACACTGTAGGCCTGATGCGTGGTGCTGGCACTGGTGGTAATGAACCGAGGACACGCACAGGAAGCCTGGTGCGGGGAGCTGCTACCGGAGGGCTGGGGTGTGGAGGTGGTACTGGATAGACCGGACCGTGCAGGCGCACTGGAGCTCTTGAGCACCGAGCCTGCCCAACCTTACCTGGCTCGATGCCCACTCTAGCCCGGCCGATACCAGGAGCTGGAATATACCGCACCGGGCTATGCACCCGCACTGGGGACACCGTGCGCACCACTGCATAACAAGGTGCCTGCCCGGTCTCTCTAGCCCCCCGGTAACCACAGGAAGTTAGCGTAGGTCTCCTACCTAGCGTAGCCCTACTCCCTGTGAGCCTCCCCCCAAGAAATTTTTGGGGCTGACTCTCAGGCTTCCATCCGCTCTGCCGTGCTAGCTCCTCATAATGCCGCCTCTCTGCTTTTGCTGCCTCCAGCTCGGCTTTGGGGTGACAATAATCTCCAGGCTGATCCCAGGGTCCTTTACCATCCAGTTCCTCCTCCCATGTCCATTTCTCCAGGTGGTGCAATCTCTCCCACTGTAGCTGCTGCTGCTGCCTCTGTTGCTTCTCCTGTGGCTCCTGCCTGTTGACACGCTGCTTGGTCCTGTGGTGGGTGATTCTGTAACGGCTTTCTAATGGTGAAGGAGAGTCGGACCAAACTGCAGCGTGTCTATTTCTATTCATCTTTAATAAACAAACGTAACACACGACAAAACACTAACACTACAAAACAATAAACGAAACGAAACGAAACGAAATGAAATGAAACGAAACGAAACGAAAACCGAAAACAGCCTATACAAGTGTCTACTAACCTCTAACAAGGACATCAAGACACACAGGACAATCACCCACAATACAACCAAAGAATATGGCTGCCTAAATATGGTTCCCAATCAGAGACAACGGTAAACACCTGCCTCTGATTGAGAACCACTTCAGACAGCCATAGACTCTCCTAGAACACCCCACTAAGCTACAATCCCACTATACACACATACCAAAATCCCAAGACAAAACACACCACAATACAAAAACTCTATGCCACACCCTGGCCTGACCCAATACATGAAGAAAACACAAAATACTTAGACCAGGGCGTGACACACACACACACACACTGAAATTGGGGAAGTCTGTCATGCTGGTTACTTCCTCTTGCTGTGCGGAGAGCAAAGATCAGTCACCCAGTTAGAGCCTGGTCTTAAGTCCTGACAAGATCCAAAGAGTGTATGGAAGAAACTATGCCTCACCAAGCTCTGCTCTTGGTTCTAGCTATCCTGCTGGCCTACTGACCCCAGTGGTGGTTAGTTAAGGAGGTCCAATGACCTGTCCACACTATTTGCAACATGGACAAACTGCAGATATTCTATCACAGCTGTGGTGAGTTTTAAAGAAAATATTCCTTTTCATTTGCAAAGCAACTCACTATGTGATAATACGACAGTACAAAAACACTGGGCACAGATGTCAATTCAACATCTACTCCACGTTGGAAACAACACTGAGTCAACCAGTTGTGCCCAGTGGCAAGGAAGCAAACATTACAGTGATGAGGCAAAAAGTGAGTTAATGTTAGCGACTACTGCCTACCAAGAAGGTATTATTGAACTGCACGTTTGGATTCCTTGACGCTGAGTAGAGCTATAGCACTACCACAGTGGGGCTACAGGGCCTTCAGAAATGATTCACACCCCTTGACTTTTTCCACATTTTGTTGTGTTACATCCTGCATTTAAAATGGTAAGGGATTTTATTTTGTGGCCTACACACAATACCCCATAATGTCAAAGTGGAATGATGTTTTTAGATTATTATTTAAAAAAAAAATTTTTTAACAAATTAATTAAACATGAAAAGCTGAAATGTCTTGAGTCAATAATTATTCAACCCCTTTGTTATGACAAGCCTAAATATGTTCAGGAGTGAAAATGTGCTTAACAAGTCACATAATAAGTTGCAGGGACTCACTCTGTATGGTTGCACAGTTTAATGGCTGTGTTGGGAGAAAACTGAGGATGGATCAACAACATTGTAGTTACTCCACAATAATAAACTAATTGACAGAGTGAAAAGAAGGAAGTCTTTACAGAATAAAAATATTCCAAAACATGCATCATGTTTGCAACAAGGTACTAAAGTAATACTGCAAAAACACTTCGTTTTTTCCTGAATACAAAGTGTTATGTTTGGGGGAAATCCAATACAACACATTACTTAGAACTACTCTCATTATTTTCAAGCATAGGCTGCTTCATGTTATGGGCATGGTTGTAATAATTAAGGACTGTTTTTTTTTTTCAGGACAAAAAAATTATGGAATTGAGCTAAGCACAGGCAAAGTCCTAGAGGAAAACCTGATTCAGTCTGCTTTCCACCAAACGCTGGAAGATGAATTCATCTTCCAGCAAGACAATAACCTAAAACACAAGGCCAAATTTAGTTGCTTACCAAGAAGACAGTGGCAAAGTCACAGTTTTGACAACATTTAAAAAAAACTTTTATTTAACTAGGCAAGTCAGTTAAGAACAAATTCTCATTTACAATGACGGCCTACCCCTGCCAAACCCTAACAATGCTGGGCCAATTGTGCACCACCTTATGTTGTGATACAGCCTGGAATCGAACCAGGGTCGAACCAGGGTCTGTAGTGAAGCTTCTAGCACCTAGAGGCAGTACCTTACAAATGTTAGAACTTTTCTTCCACTTTGAAGTTAGAGTATTTTGTGTAGATTTCTGACAAAAATGACAATTCAATTCATTTTAATCCCACTTTGAAACACAATTTTAAAAAAAATTAAGTCAAGGGGTGGGAATACTTTCTGAAGGCACTGTATTTTTTACCAAATTGCTGTACTGTGATAGTCATGTCAGTTTCATTTTCTGGTTTCATTCATTTCTTCTTCTCATAAGAACATTTAAAAAAATGTCTTAAGTTGCTTTAATGTTTCTGTGTGTTTTTTCCAGACCCTTTACAGGACATTGGCATCATTGTTAACACATGCCTTCCCATGCCACCATCCTACAAGGGCTATTTGAGAGTGTCACTTCTGCTTTGTGAGTTCAATATTTCTTTGGCCTTCCCTTTGTTGATTGTTTGAACTTCCCTTCCTAACAAAGCCACTGGTGTTATAGCTCCCTTACGCCGACCATAAGATTGACCCTAACTTAATGGTACACATCAATATGAAATGTAGAGATTGAATGAATAGAACTGACATCATAATTCCCTCTCTCACTGTAAAAGATGAGGTTGAAACACTCCACATCATCAACAAACAGCGCTTACCGCCCGAGTATGAGTGTATGTTTTCAAACATATTGCCCTGAAGAATACTGTAGGAAATAAATCAATTCAACTGCATCCACCCATTGGGAAAAGACGCCAGATCATCATCATTCAATTTAGGTTGGTAATTGGTATGTAATTGCATTGTCAGCATGAACACTCTGAACAAGCCAATAAGCCTTGAAATCCTATTGTTGATTTAAGGCAGAAATCAGGTAAATTATTTACTTTTGGCAAATTCCCCCCACCTGCTACATTGATGCTATGTGAAAGCTACAATGATCCTAAATTAAAACTAGGTTGAGTCACACAATTTTTCCCCAGCAGGAAGTGAGTGTTTGCCCTCTCTGTGTATCCCTCTCCCACAGGGCAGTCTATTGAGGAGCTATACCTGTCTACTAATATGCTCACAGGAGTGGTGGCTCCGTCATACCATGACGAGCCCCTGTGCTCACAGGAGTGGTGGCTCCGTCATCCCATGACGCGCCTCTGTGCTCACAGGAGTGGTGGCTCCGTCATCCCATGACGAGCCTCTGTGCTCACAGGAGTGGTGGCTCCGTCATCCCATGACGAGCCCCTGTGCTCACAGGAGTGGTGGCTCCGTCATCCCATGACGAGCCCCTGTGCTCACAGGAGTGGTGGCTCCGTCATCCCATGACGAGCCCCTGTGCTCTCAGGAGTGGTGGCTCCGTCATCCCATGACGAGCCTCTGTGCTCACAGGAGTGGTGGCTCCGTCATCCCATGACGAGCCCCTGTGCTCTCAGGAGTGGTGGCTCCGTCATCCCATGACGAGCCCCTGTGCTCACAGGAGTGGTGGCTCCGTCATACCATGACAAGCCTCTGTGCTCACAGGAGTGGTGGCTCCGTCATCCCATGACGAGCCTCTGTGCTCACAGGAGTGGTGGCTCCGTCATACCATGACGAGCCCCTGTGCTCTCAGGAGTGGTGGCTCCGTCATACCATGACGAGCCCCTGTGCTCTCAGGAGTGGTGGCTCCGTCATCCCATGACGAGCCCCTGTGCTCTCAGGAGTGGTGGCTCCGTCATCCCATGACGAGCCCCTGTGCTCACAGGAGTGGTGGCTCCGTCATACCATGACGAGCCCCTGTGCTCTCAGGAGTGGTGGCTCCCATGTGTGCAGGAGTGGTGGCTCCGTCCCCATGACGAGCCCCTGTGCTCTCAGGAGTGGTGGCTCCATCCCATGTGTGCTCTCAGGAGTGGTGGCTCCGTCATGACCAGCCCCTGTGCTCTCAGGAGTGGTGGCTCCGTCATCCCATGACGGTGGCTCCGTCATCCCATGCCCCCTGTGCTCTCAGGAGTGGTGGCTCCGTCATACCATGACGAGCCCCTGTGCTCTCAGGAGTGGTGGCTCCGTCATCCCATGACGAGCCCCTGTGCTCTCAGGAGTGGTGGCTCCGTCATCCCAGGAACTCAATCAGGAACTCAATCATACCCAGTAACTACCATAGCTATGCTCACTTTGTTTACAAACTTCACTGTATGGTAGTACTGTAGTTGTAGGTTTTTATATAGCCCAGTCTGTGACTTTATTTGACAATGGGGGGGAAAAACTATGGTGTAAATACAGAAATGCGGGTTTGATTGAATTAAGCCCCATGTCAAGAAAAACTCACACTAAAAAAAGAACATCTTAAGTCTTTCTCTTGCATTAAATGCACACCGTATTACAGAGTAGAGGACAGTGCCTTCAGGACACTGCCTTCAGGACAGTGCCTTCAGGACAGTGCCTTCAGGACAGTGCCTTCAGGACAGTGCCTTCAGGACAGTGCCTTCAGGACAGTGCCTTCAGGACAGTGCCTTCAGGACAGTACTTTCATGACAGTGCCTTCATGACAGTGCCTTCAGGACAGTGCCTTCAGAAAGTATTCATACCCCTTGACTAATTCCAGATTTTCTTGTGTTGTTGGATTTGCCCCAAACATGACACTTTCTAATCAGGACAAAACATTAATTGCTTTGCCACATTTGTTGCAGTATTGCTTTAGTGCCTTGTTGCAAACAGGATGCATGTTTTGGAATATTTGTATTCTGTACAGGCTTCCTTCTTTTCACTCTGTCATTTAGGTTAGTATCAAATCAAATCAAATTGTATTTGTCACATACACATGGTTAGCAGATGTTAATGCGAGTGTAGCGAAATGCTTGTGCTTCTAGTTCCGACAATGCAGTAATAACCAATGAGTAATCTAACCTATCAATTTCACAACAACTACCTTATACACACAAGTGTAAAGGGAAACGGAATATGTACATATCAAATATATGAATGAATGATGGTACAGACCTGCATAGGCAAGATGCAGTAGATGGTATCGAGTACAGTATATACATATGAGATGAGTAATGTAGGGTATGTAAACATTATATTAAGTGGCATTGTTTAAAGTGGCTAGAGATACATTTTTCCATTAATTCTTCCATTGTTAAAGTGGCTGGAGTTGAGTCCGTATATTGTCAGCAGCCACTCAATGTTAGTGATGGCTGTTGAACAGTCTGATGGCCTTGAGATAGAAGCTGTTTTTCAGTCTCTCGGTCCCTGCTTTGATTCACCTGTACTGACCTCGCCTTCTGGATGATAGCGGGGTGAACAGGCAGTGGCTCGAGTGGTTGTTGTCCTTGATGACCTTTATGGCCTTCCTGTGACATCAGGTGGTGTAGGTGTCCTGGAGGGCAGGTAGTTTGCCCCCGGTGATGCGTTGTGCAGGCCGCACTACCCTCTGGAGAGCCTTACGGTTGTGGGCGGAGCAGTTGCCGTACCGGGTGGTGATACAGTCCGACAGGATGCTCTTAATTGTGCATCTGTAGAAGTTTGTGAGTGCTTTTGGTGACAAGCCGAATTTCTTCAGCCTCCTGAGGTTGAAGAGGCGCTACAGCGCCTTCTTCACCACGCTGTCTGTGTGGGTGGACCAATTCAGTTTGTCCGTGATGTGTACGCCGAGGAACTTAAAACTTACTACCCTCTCCACTACTGTCCTGTTGATGTGGATAGGCGGGTGCTCCCTCTGCTGTTTTCTGAAGTCCACGATCAACTCCTTTGTTTTGTTGACGTTGAGTGTGAGGTTATTTTCCTGACACCACACTCCGAGGGCCCTCACCTCCTCCCTGTAGGCCGTCTACTACGATATTGTTGATCCATCCTCAGTTTTCTATTATCACAGCCATTAAACTCTGTTACTGTTTAAAAGTCACCATTGGCCTCATGGTGAAATCCTTGAGCGGTTTCCTTCCTCTCCACCAACTGAGTTAGGAAGGACGCCTGTATTTTTGTAGTGACTGGGTATATTGATACTCCCTCCAAAGTGTAATTAATAACTTTACCATGCTCAACAGGATATTCAATGTCTGCTTTTTATCCATCTACCAATAGGTGCCTTCTTTTTGAGGCATTGGAAAACATCTCTGGTCTTTGTGATTGAATCTGTGTTTTAAATTAATTGCTCGACTGAGGGACCTTACAGATACAGTACCAGTCAAAAGTTTGGACACAGCTACTCATTCAATGGTTTTTCTTAATTTTTTATTATTTTCTACATTGTAGAATAATAGTGAAGACATCACAACTGTGAAATAACCCATATGGAATCATGTAGTAAGCAAATAAGTGTTAAACAAATCAAAATAGATTTTAGATTTTATATTCTTCAAAATAGCCACCCTTTACCTTGATGACAGCTTTGCACACGCTTGGCATTCTCTCAACCAGCTTCACCTGGAATGCTGTTCCAACTGTCTTGAAGGGGTTCCCACATATACTGAGCACTTGTTGGCTGCTTTTCCTTCACTCTGCGGTCCAACTCATCCAAAACCATCTCAACTGGGTTGAGGTCGGCTGATTGTGGAGGCCAGTTCATCTGATGCAGCACTCCATCACTCTCATTTTTGGTCAAATAGCCCTTACACAGCCTGGAGGTGTGTTTTAGGTCATTGTCCTGTTGAAAAATAAATGATAGTCCCACTAAGCACAAACCAGATGGGATGCTGTGGTAGCCATGCTGGTTAAGTGTGCCTTGAATTCTAAATAAATCACCAACAGTATCACCAGCAAAGCATCCCAACACCTTCACACCTCCTCCTCCATGCTTCACGGTGGGAACCACACATGCAGAGATCATCCGTTCACCTACGGTCTTATAAAGACACGGCGGTTGGGAACAAAAATGTACAATTTGGACATCAGACCAAAGAACAGATGTCCACCGGTCTAATGTAAATTGCTTGTGTTTCTTGACCCAAGCAAGTCTCTTCTTCTCATTTGTCTCCTTTAGTCATGGTTTCTTTGCAACAATTCGACCACAAAAGCCTGATTCACACAGTCTCCTCTGAACAGTTGATGTTGAGATGTGTCTGTTACTTGAACCTAGTGAAGCATTTATTTAGGCTGCAATCTGAGGTGCAGTTAACTCTAATGAATTATCTTCTGCAGCAGAGGTAACTTTGGGTTTTCCTTTCCTGTGACTGTCCTCATGAGAGCCAGTTTCATCATTGCTCTTGATAGTTTTTGCAACTGCACTTGAAGAAACGTTCAAAGTTCCTGCAATTTTTCCTCATTGACTGACCTTCATGTTGTTTCTCTTCGCTTATTTGACCTGTTCTTTCCACAATATGGACTTGGTTTTCTACCAAATAGGGCTATCTTCTGTATACCACCCCTAACTTGTCACAACACCACTGATTGGCTCAAAAACATAATTCCACTTTTACATTATGGGGTATTGTGTGTAAGCCAGTGACAAAAACACCTACATTTAATCCACTTAAAATGTAGGCTGTAACACAACAAAAGGTGGAAAAAGTCAAGAGGTGTGAATACTTTCTGAAGGGACTGTATGTGTAGGTTATGTTTTGTTGATCCATATACACATTTGTCAGAGGGCATATAGGCCTTATGCTAAAATGTAAGCTATACTGTTGAAAACATGGACAGCATAGATAGACGGGACGCATTAACAGAATGCATTAGCAGGGTGCACTCTAGCACAATGGTGTACAAAAATGAATGATACATTGAATAGATTGATGACTAATATACAACTTTGGTTCACTTGGATGTGTTTCTTAAACTTTACATTTCAGTGTGTGTTTATTTGCAGAATTGATTATGAAAAACCAGTGAAGTTGAAGAATCTGGACAATTTACCACTGGTAAACCTGTGTGCAATTGTTATTTGATATTGATTGCATCTGATATTGTGAAGTGTATATTTGGACTCAGTCTTGTGAAGTTTATATTATGCATTTATTCTTCCTCTGCTCTCCTCTCCAGGGTCAACAGGATGTATATTATGCATTTATTCTTCCTCTGCTCTCCTCTCCAGGGTCAACAGGATGTATATTATGCATTTATTCTTCCTCTGCTCTCCTCTCCAGGGTCAACAGGATGT